>NW_019154097.1:41692683-41767004 GCF_002288905.1 Enhydra lutris kenyoni
GTGTGTCTGTGTGTGTGTCTGTGTGTTGTGTGTGTGTGTCTGTGTGTTGTGTGTGTGTGTCTGTGTTGTGTGTCTGTGTGTGTCTCTGTGTGTGTGCATGTATGTGTGTGTTGTGTGTCTGTGTGTGTGTGTGTGTTGTGTGTCTGTGTGTGTCTCTGTGTGCGTGCATGTACGTGTGTGTTGTGTGTCTGTCTGTGTGTCTGTGTGTCTGTGTGTGTGTGAGAGGGAGGTGGTAAGCGGTGAGGGCACGCTGGAGTCTCTATGCCCGAAACGATCAGCTTTGCTCCTCTCATTGTTCGGGTTGGGGTTCCTCATAAGATTTACTTGAGGAAACGGGTTCCCACGGCTAACATTAGCACGAAAATGATAGTTTAGAAAAATGAGATGGACTTCACTTCACGAGTGGTTGTTCTCCCCGCAGTGTGCTCACCGAGCAGCGAATTTTGAGGTGATTCTCCTTGACAAGCGCTTGGAGGGCAGCTGCCCTGGGACGCTGGTTGGGTTCACTCCCATATGCTTTGACAGTTGGTGGAGCTGGAGGTGGCACCGAAATCCTCCTGTGAAGGCTGAGGAGGTGACCAGGACACCTTCCTAAGCAGAGCGCTATGTAGGACACGGCTCCTGCCCGACCAGCGCCTCAGAGCTGGCATCTCCTCTGACTGGTTGGTGTTTGACTGGCCTCCCTCTCGATTGGTTGGTGTTTGACTGGCATCTCCTCTGACTGGTTGGTGTTTGGCCTCCATCTTGATTGGTCAGTGTCTGCAGCCTGAGTGTTTTTACAAATTTTGAATATCACCCTGTCTGTGGGTAAGGTTGGGAAACTCCTCAAGGAGAATTTGGGGTCCCATCTGTAGTCCAGACCAAGGGTCTAACAACTTCCCAAACTCTGACTATGGCAGAAATAATTTGATCCGGAAAAAAATTTTTTGAATTAATTTTGTTATAAACATATAATGAATTTTTATCCCCAGGGGTACAGGTCTGTGAATCGCCAGGTTTACACACTTCACAGCACTCACCATAGCACATACCCTCCCCAATGTCCATAACCCACCACCCTCTCCCTAAACCCCTTCCCCCGGCAACCCTCACTCACAAATCCCTCACAAAACCCTGTTTTGTGAGATTAAGAGTCTCTTATGGTTTGTCTCCCTCCCAATCCCATCTTGTTTCATTTATTCTTTTCCTACCCCCTAAACCCCACCCCCCCCCCCCGTTGCATCTCCACTTCCTCATATCAGGGAGATCATATGATAGTTGTCTTTCTCCGATGGACTTATTTTGCTCAGCATAATACCCTCTAGTTCCATCCACATCATTGCAAATGGCAAGATTTCATTTCTTTTGATGGCTGCATAGTATTCCATTGTATATATATACCACATCTTCTTTATCCATTCATCTGTTGATGGACATCTAGGTTCTTAGAAAAAAAATTTTTTTTAAACATCTACCTCAGGGACTAACCTCCTCAATAAACATGGATTATGTCTGACCTTGGACATCATGGCTCCCTCTGATACGAACTAGCCACACACAAAACACCCAGGCCCTAGAACAAGCTAACTTTACATATGTATTTCTTACTCTAAGGCAGTTAAGTGATGAATGTTTTGTGAATAATGGTGACATCGGGTTTCACAATAGTTGATCGACATGCTTTCTTTTTGGGCAGTAATTAGAGACTAAAGTCACTTGTCTATAACAGCTGCTACTAACTCACCATCACACAACTGTGCTCTGTGTTCGAAAGAGAATGATTGTTCTCTGGTGCAGTTTGGTTCACCTAGGAGGGCCCTCAAGGAATCAAGACAGAAAATAAGGAGGAAAAAATACAATCCTGCTTCATGCCATGTTCATAGTTTCAGGGTGTTTTTCTATGCACCATTTGTTACTCTAACAGCCAGGGACAGAGCAAGGAACAAAACTGATTAGGTTCTCGCTCTCACGGAGTTTACACCTAGTGATGACACACAGATAATAAACATTTAGCAAATGTTTTCTATTGTGAATTTGAGCTAATTGCAAAATCTGCAACCACGTGGTTTCTGTCAATTACCTTTCTTCTTGGGTACAGATCATGTTTTCCTGTTTGTTTGTACATCTAGGAATTTTGAATTGTGCCCTGGACTTTGTAGACCAGCTGTGGTAGAGACTCTGGGCTCTGTTATGATCCTGCGAAGAGTATTTATTTGTTTGCCGGTGTGTTTGTTTTAGCCGGACACAGCCGAAGTGTCCATTCAGTTCTCTGAGGCTTAGCCAGGCTGCTTGAGTCTGCTCTAGCCGGGTAGAGTTTGGGGGCTGACCTGATGTTTGACAGCGTGACTCATGAGATTTGGATCTTTCCCTCTGTGATTCTCTCCTTGCCGGCGAGGCTCTCATCCTTCCCAGCTGCTGGTGATGCCCTGAACCCCGTCTTCTGACTGCTCAGCAGTGAGACTTCGGTGTCTAGCCTCACAGGGCCCTGATGGGGGGCTGCCCTCCGCTGAAAGTCACACAAACAGAAAGGTGCTCAGTGCCTTTCAGTCTTTCCAACATCAGTGTCCCTTCAGTGTCCCCCTGCTTTGAGTCACTCTCATGCCTTCTGAACATCATCTTTTATGTATTGCCCAGACTTTATGACTATTATTTGTTATGGATGTTATTTATGACAGAGAGTTGGTTTAATATGAGCTACTCTGGGACGATTAGGAGCAGAACTCCCAAACTCAGCAAACAGATAGGTAGGTAGATGGATAGATAAGATCGTTTCAGATGGTGACATGTGCTTTCTATGTTGGCAAAAAATCGTGTCTGGAGTGCGTATGTGGACGGGGCACTTCACCGGAGTGACTGGGGAGAGCCTCTTAGGAGGTGACATTGAACCGGACCCGAGTGAGGAGGGAAGCTGGGCGCTCATGATCCGGGCGCGAGCCTCCAACAGGAGCGTCAGGCGTACAGACGTGGGCGTAAGGGTCTGGGGTGCTGCTGAGGCAGGGATTCGGCTGCGGGGTGAGTGGGCGGTCAGAGAGGTGGATCACAGGGCCTCGGGGACCTCAGAAAGGCGAGGGCATTTCATTCTATATCTGATGAGAAATCACGGAAGAATCTGAAGCAAGGCGTGATGTGGCCCGGTTGCCGCTTTCCAAAGATCGCCCTGGCTCTGCAGAGAACAGGCAGGAGCGGAAGCAGACTGCTTGGGTCGTCTAGTTGGGGAGGGTGAAGGTTGGGGTAAGAGTGGCAGCCCACGAGAGGCCCTGCGTGGGGGACAGGCCCCGGCAGTGTGGAGCACTTCACAGTGGGGACGGGGGTCAAAGCTGGCCATGGGGGGGGTCAAAACTGGGGACAGTGACAAAAGACCTAGATAGCGTTGACAGAACGGCCCCTAAGAGACTGTTCCATCGCCCAGTGGTCAGAGCAGTACAGCCTGGTCTAGCCCCATCTGCCTCTCTGTGCAGCCAGGCCTGGAGGACATGCCTAATAGAAATGTCTCCTTAAAATCCCAAAAGTAAGATGTCTGGGTCGGCAATTCGACCCACGTGACAGAGATCAGTGCTGGTCTCTCTCTGCTGCATTTCCTGGGAGTTGGCCAGCCCTGGGGGCTCCTGCTCAGGGGCAGGAAGCTGGGGACCTCCTAGCGGCTGACAGGAAGGCACAAATTCAGATGCATGTATTTTCCAGAGCAGCCGATTATGAAACGTGAGGCCTCCTTCTAGAAGGCCTAGGCAGTGTGGGGCCTTTCCAGAGGGCATGGGTGTGTGTCCCCTAGGGAGCCCACAATTGCAACCCTGGGGTCTCCTGGGGTGAGGTTATAGGGGAGTCAGCCCTCCAAGGGCAGAGAGAGAGGAATCTCCTCCCTTGACATGGGTGGGCGGCCTGGCACGTCCTGCCTGGGGCTAGGTGATCCCTGCGGCTCCTCAGAAAATTGAAGTTTGAGACTGAAGGAGAACAAAGAGAGAAGAAAGAGAAAAGGCAATAAAACAGACACACAGATTCTGAAGAAACACTCAGTAAAAGTCAAGACGAGGCGATAAAAATCAGTTGAAATTGAGGAGATGAGTGTCTAAGCGGGAGCCCAGCCAACAGCACAAGAAGTTCAACACAGAGAGGAGAAAGGAGAGGAAGGAGATGGTAGACATGTGCGTGAAGGAGTAAGGACAAGCCTTCAAAACGTAAACGACAGGTGTGTATTGAAATGGAACCTCACAGGAAAGGAGTGTGTCGAGCAGTCAGCGGAAAGCGCCGTGCGAGGCGGCGCTCGGCACCAGAAGGGAGGGCTTCTGGGCTGACGGTCCCCTGAGGAGAGGAGACTTGTTAGGGACAAAGGATGGGAGACGAGGGTCTGTAGCCAGCTCGGGTCCCTCTTGAAAGTGTTAAGTCCAAAGGCCGTCTGGGCCCCTTCCCTCCAGGCTCATAGGCCTCCGGACGGTTGTGGTCTTATGCTCACGCGTCTGGGCTCAGGACGGCTCCCAGAACCAGCGCCTGTTCCGCAAAGGCCGTGGGCAGCAAGGACGAGAGGCCACGAGGACCCACTAGGGGTCTGTGCCTGGCAATCTGGGAAATAGATCAGCCTCCTTCCGAAGCACTGTTGCCTCTGCTGGGTGTTGTTCAAGAGGTAAGTCCCTGATCCCAGGGCCCAGGTGCCCGGGCGAGTGCCAGCTTCTCCCTGTCTTCGCCCCGGCCCCCGCCCCATGGCATCCGGGGGAAGGGACCATGAAGTTCAGGCGTCCATCTGCAGTGAACCAAGACTCTCAGGCAGCACCTACTAAGTAAGAAGCAGCAGCACCTGTCTGGGCTTGAAAGAGGCCGTGCGGCCCACGGGCCGTAGGGTGAGAGCAGGTAGCCATTTCCTCCTGGGCTGGAGCAGAGCCCACTTGGAGAGTTCAGTCCCATCTGCAACCCCGGTGTCTGGCTACCTCTTACCTTATTTTCCCAAGCATCTTGTTGGTTGTGTCTACATACAACGCTAGGCTCAGGGTCCGGGTCTGGGTCCGGGTCCGGGTCAGGATCAGGGTTAGGGTTATAGTGAGCACCTGATCTGCATAAGCACTCTGGGAACCCTCAGAAGTTGGGGCAGATAGCTGTGATGTCTCCAAGGCCAGCCGGGAGAGATGTCTGGGACACCAGTTTCCTGAAGTCAGGACTAGGAGCACCATCCAGCCTAGCCCCTGAGGATTACCCAAGAAGACCCAGACATGAGCCCTGAGTTAAAAAGGGGCAGCAGGCGCCCTGCCCACTGGTACCACTGGTCATCCGTGAGGGAAGACCAGGTGTTGCTGGGGATCTCCTTTCTTTCCTGCTTCTCAGGGGATCAGAGTCTGCCCAACCAGGAAGGCAAATTACTCTAGGACGTAAAGAGCTTGAAACCCCGGAGGCCCATCAAGATCGGGTGCACCAGACCAGTTCCCCTTGGAAAGCTCTCTCGAGCTCCAGGAGACCTGGGTGAGCTGGCACAGAGGCTGTGGAGGACCTTTGCCCGGACGCGCCAGCAGCGCTGGATATGGAGCCATAGGTGGGTCCTGTGCCAGGTGCTGGGGACACTGTGCTGAATGTGGGGGCTGTCGTCCTCCAGGGCCCTGGAGTGGGGGTGCAGAGCTCCTCCCAAAGAGGAGGCCTGGGGAAGAACAGGCAGGCATAGCGGGGAGCTCCGGTGAACCCGGAGATCCGGCGATCCCCGGGTGGGGCTCAGAGCACAAGGTCACTGTGACGGAGGCTGAGGGCCCTGCGTCCCAGGGCAACCAGGGTTACCCCAGACCTACTGATGAGTCCCCACAACCGTGACTAATGAGCAAAAAGAGCTAACGGACTCCTCTCCATTCTCCAAGCCTCTGCCAGCGCTGCCACCAAGAATAATAAGCATTTAGAAACTAATTATACATCTGGACAGATCTGTTTCAGTCTACTGGATTGAACATAATCATATTAAAATATAATGAACACATTCAAATACACAAGGCCCGATGGCACAGTCACTTAGAACCTGCGCTGGCCAGGGCCGCGGGCCGCGACTGAGAGGGGAGGCAACGGCCTGGTGGGAGCGGGGGCCCCCTCGGGCCTGCAATTGATTTCCTTGTCCCTTTTGGTTTAGGTCCCAAATCTGCTGCCTCCTACCCTGACGCGGGCTTGTCCTCGCAAACTAGCAGTGGCCCTGTACCCTGACTTTGTTGTTCATTCATCAAAGATGAATGGGGCTTCATCTTTGTCCCGCTGGGTTTGGAGAGATGGCGTAGGGGCTGCAGGGTGCTTCCGGCATGCTGATGGCCGCAGCCTCACAGCTCTCAGCAGCCAAAGTCCACGGAGCGGAGGTGGGGGGCCTTGCCGATCCCACCGTGTGGGAGGCCTGGCCCAGGTCCTCCCTCGGAGGCCGGGTGGAGGGCACTGATCAGCACTGCTGTTTCCCAAGCCCCGGCCTCTAGCTCCGCATCTGGCCCTGCCCAGCTGGACTCACGGAGCCCACCTCCAGGTCTCCAGCTTGGATGCAGACTCGGGCCTCTCCTGGGAGTCCCCCGGCGCCTGTCGCAGGTTTGCGCCCAGCATGGCCTGGGTCAAGGCTCTGGCCTCAGCTCCCTGTGGCTCCTTGCGGCTGTCCTGCTCTTCTCGGCCTCGTGCGGTCCTCAGCTGGGAGCGACACCTCCGGTGGGTTTGGAACGTGTCAAGGGTGGGGGGAAGGGGCCCCTGTGGGCGTGGCAGTCGGCTTGTGGAGCAGCCATAGCAAAGGCAAAGGAGTCTGGGGCCGAGGCCGCTGGGCTCTGGGCTGTCTCTACGTGGGCGCTCCGGGACCCTGGGGACATACGCCGGAGACTGACGAGGGAAGCCACGGGTGAGATCCTGACTTCCCCTCCCATCCCTGTCCCCATGGAGAGGCCGGTGGGCTGGACACACAGTGACCCTCAGGCCTGGGCTCCCACCATCTCAGCCACCGCCCTGGCTTCCAGAATTGTCCCTCCGCTAAATGAGGCTGTGAAATCGTGGTTCTCAGGCCAGAGCTAGCCCACCGAGAGAGTCTGGCCACTGCTATTCCTGTGCTGTTGCGTTCTTTATTTTGTTGTCGCTTTGAAACTTGGGTGTCGTGCCGGCATTTAAGAGTCAGCTGGTTTGTTACCGTCACCATCTGGATTTCCAGTTCTTGAAACACTACAGCTGGCCCTGCTGGACGTAGCCCCCCACAGCAACAGTCGGTCGGTGACGAGCTGTGGCTACTCCCTTGGACGAGGGGAATCATTCCTTCGGAGTCTCCCGCCACCTTCTTGCTAGACATTTGGCTTTTTGGCTCTTTGCATGACTGCCCTCTTCCTGCGGGCACTGGGGTCACCATGCCCTGCTGTATAACAAGGAGCCAGGACCCATGCGCCCGCAGTAGATCTCATACTAATAGGAATCAGACCAGCGCCTAGCTGAGACGAGGACGGTCAGCTCAGGCTGCACAAAGAAATACCGCTGACGGGGGCTTTGAAGACAGACACATCTGCTCACAGCTCTGGAGACTGGAAGTCTGAGGTCAGGGTGCCAGCATGGTCGGGGTCCGGTCAGAGCTCTCTTCCTGGCTCGTGGACAGCTACCTTCGTGCTGTGCCCTCGCATGCAGGGGAGGGAGAGAGAGAGCAAGAGAAGAAGGGGGGAGTGATTGTTTCTTTCTACTTATAAAGCTATCGTCATGCAGGATTAGGGCTCAACACTGACTACCTCCATCAACCTCCATTGCTTCTTTAAAGGCCTTGTCTCCAAATACACTCACGTTAGGGGTTAGAGCTGTAGCCCATGAATTTGGAGGGACACAGTTCTGTCCACGGGAGTGAGGGCAAGAGTGGCCCAGGGGTGGAGAGGGGAGCTGGTGTGAGGTCCTTGCACGCCCCATCCTGAGAGCTCCTGGCCTTGCGTCAGGAGAGCCTCTGGCCTTCGACAGAAGCTGTGTGATCTTTGGGAGTTACTCAGCCTCTCTGTTTCAGTCTCCCCAACTGTAAATTGGGGAGTGACTGGGTTAGTCTCTTTTGCAGGTTGCTGTTTGGATGTTGACACATGATTTTATGGCCCGATGAAGGACCCAGCCCTGTGTGGGCACATGACATGAATGATCCCGTCCCAGTCCCAGCACAGGCCCCCTGGAGGGCGATCTGCCCCTGCACAAGGCGGCCCCCAGGTCTGAGGGTGGGACTGACCTGCTCCAGCAGGGTTCGGGGCATCGGGGCCCTGGGAAGGTTCTCAGGGAGCTGGCAGAGCAGGACCCACCATGGCCAGGAGACAGATGCTGAAATGTCGTCCTCCCGGAACAGCCAGACCTGGGGCTGTGCCCTCTGTGATCTGGGACTTCTTTTTAGGGGCGGGGAGAGGGATCCTCCAGGGAGAGCTGGGAGCACTGGGGGTATCTGTGGCTGCGGCTGGCTGGTTCCGGAAACTTCTTCTGAGACTAGGGGACAAAGGACTTTGACCAAGGCCTGGGGCTTGCTTTGGAATGAATGTAAAGTATTTTTTTAAAGTGTTTATTTAACTTCCAGTTGGTGAACATACAGTGTGCTGTTAGTTTCAGGGTATGATACGGTGATTCAACACTTCTCTACGTTACTTAGCGCTTGTCGTGATACGGGTCATTTTCTTTTATTTGAGAGAGAGAGAGAGGGAGAGAGCATGCGTACACGCCCAGTGGGAAGTGACAGAGGGGGAGAGCGAGTCTTCAGCAGACTCCGCACTGACTGTGGAGCCTGACATGGGGATCGAGCTCATGAGCCTGAGGTCATGACCTGAGCCGAAATCAAGAGTCGGATGACTAACGGACTGAACCACCCAAGTGCCCCCTGACAAGTGCCCTCTGAGTCCCCACCACCTGCTTCACCCTTCCCTCCCCCCACCTCCCCCCTGTGAACCATCAGTTTGTGTCTCTAGCTGAGTCTGTTTCTTGGTTTCTCTCCTTTCCTTTGTTTTTTGTTAGTTTCTTACATTCCACATGAGTGAGATCATAGGGTCTTTGTTTTTCTCTGACTGACTTGATGTCCCAGTTTGTTTTTCCCACAACAGGTTCTGTGGGGCAGGATGGGGAGGACGGGGTTGGGGATCAGGTCATCCAGTGGCTGTCCCTGGATCAGCACAGAACCAAAGGGCAGGCAGGCTTATCCGGGCGACAGAGGCCAGCGGGGGCCCTGGGGCGCAGGGTGGGGGCCCTGGGGCGCAGGGTGGCGTCCCAGTGGCGGTCAGCTTTCTGGGCCCATGTCCGAGTATCTTCATTTTCTGGGGAAGAGAGACCAGCCAGGAGACTGGGTGTCCCAGGGGCAGCGATGGCTCCAGGAGGGGAGCGTGGTGAGGAGGCAGGGAGCCGGAGCCCACATCAGGGTTCATAATGGAAGCCTGGGCCCCAGAAAACAAAGATGGCCTTCCTGGCTTCTAAAGGTCTTGACGTGCTTGGGACCCAAGGGTGCCGTGTTTGCCCACCCTCCTTGGCCATGGCGTGTGTGAGTGACACTTGGGCGGCACGCTAGGTAAAGAGAGAGGCTGTGGGTGGCCAGAGGGACCCTGCCAGGATGCGCTGGTGGGTCCCCGAGGTCTGGGCAGGAGGGACACTAGCCAGGCGTACCTGTAGCATCTCTGCAGAAAGTTAGCGGGCCCCGGTGGGTCGCTCAGGAGAGGAGCTGTGTTTGGGCACGTGGTGCGCACCTTCCTACTTCTGCCACCACCAGCTCTGTGCCTTGTGCCTCTGTTTCTTCATCTCTAAAATGGGGATAATATTAATACTAATACCTTCATCCTAGGGTTACTTTCAGGATCAAATTAGGAAACTCACGTACAGCGCCTAGAAGTATGCTTGGTATGGAGTACTTAATTTGCCTCAACTATTACTAGATATTTCATCCAACTTAAGATGTCCATGATTGTAAAAGTCACCCTGATTTCAGAGATGTTAAAACAAAAATCATTAGAGTCCTGGAACTGACTAAATAATGTATTATTTGGTTATGAGGGGTTAGAACGAAGGGACGCCAGGTCCCGCCCCCTCTGCCAACACAGCGAGTACGACGTGATCTGACTTAGGGGTCTTCACCTTCCCTGTCCTTGCATCAGAGGCTAGATGTGGGTCCAAGGTGGCAAGGGCTGGGTGAGCTTAATGGTGGAGGCAGCAAGGGGCTCCCAGCAGAGCCACCTGGGCCCTGCAAGCCGGGGCTGGCAGAACCACTGGACACCAAGTCCTGCTGGGCTGAATCCACGGGGGTTTCTGGAGACCAAACCGAGGCAGCCGATGTCCCCTCCTCTCTCGCTGTGTTCCGTGTAGGACTCCCAGCTTACGTAAGGATCCTCGTGCTGTGAAGAAAGACTGACGATGCACATCTCTTTAATTGGCTTACTATCATTATTAGTAACAGCGTAGCCGCCACGGACCTCACAAAATCACGACGCACCGCTGCGTGTAGACACTATATTTAAGACCAATTCACATGTCAAGGTCATGGACCGAAGGAGTGTCTGTAACTGCGGAAACTCTGGCCATTGCGATGAGCTTCTGTGAGATCAGTCTGCGTGGAGGCAGATCACGGGGGCTGCCTCCCAGCACGTCCTGTAGACCGCTGACTTAACGGCAGCTGACATTCATTCAACAAGCATTTACTGGGTGTCTACTAGCACCAAGCCCTGAGCACATCCGCAGGGACAGGCCCAACTACTACGTCAATGATCATAGCAAGTGTGGCAGAAACTCTCCTGCCCCATCTTACTCAGCCAAGAAAGCTAATAAAGGGGCCCTGTCCTGTTCCCTCCTTTTTAACCTGGCTTCCCCATCTCCGGAACTACTTATCATGGGTTCTTTTGGGGTTTCAAATGTATAACTACATCCTCTCTAAGGAGCGAGAGATGGGGTTTTTTTGTTTCTTCCTTTCCAATGTTGAGCCTCGAATTGCTTGTCTATTCCTGTTCGATAAAGCCCACAGCACTGTATTAATAGTAGCGGGGACTGTAGCAGTGAACAGTCGTGGTGATCGAGACTTTACCTTGATTTTAGCTCGTGAGTCTTTGCTGTTTCCTCTAAAGTAAGGGGCTGGTTGCTGACTTTTGAATGGATGTGGACACAAGGAACTATCCAGTTTCCTATTTTACTGTGGTTTTCCACCTTCAGTTTAACTGCTCAGAGCCCTTGATAGTTCCTGGTTTTCATTTGGAGGAAGTAGAGTTTAGGCTACTTTGCTTGTGCGACTCTGAGCCAGGCCATGATGCGACATCCAATCCCTGCAGGACTAGCACTTGCGGAATCATCACACAGGTGCTTCTGAGGAACCGGTTCCCGGCTTCGGACTTGGGTTAGAATCTCGGCTCTGCCTGGGTGTACATGTTATTTCCATATATCCAAACGATTTTGGATAGAAATGGGTAGAAAATGAATTTTCACTTTTACAGTACATTTAAGGGAGCGTTTAGCCTGCGCTTTTGTATTTTTCAGGCACTCAGTGGACATTTCCTACATGCAGACCAGCAGTTTATTTATTTTTTTCTTTTATTTGTGCTTTTGAATATTCCTTGGTATTAAAATATTTTAAGTGATGGGGAGCAGTCACTTCTGCAGGACAGTCTCAGAGTCAATAAACACGAGCACGATGGTCAGGATTTGTTGCTCAGCAGCACTTTGAGCAGCGTTTTCCTCTCTGACAACATCTCTCTTGCAGAAGGAGCTCTAGTGCTCACGGGTTCTAGTAAACGCAGTACTTAGCTTTGGCGCTGGTTGGAGCTCAAACTACACCCTGACTTCTTGCTCTCAGCCATGGTACCCACTAACCACCACATGGCATGACCCACTCGACTCAACACTTCATCCAGAGGCACCGTCCAAACAGGATTATATTAAGGGAACACTTGGGCACTCTTGGTGAGATTGTCAGTTGGTACAACCACTACAGAAAACATGGCACTTCCGCAAGCAGTTAAGAATAGAATTTCCATAAGATCCAGGAATCCCACTTCTGGGTGCATATTCAAAGGAAATAAGTCACCAT
This sequence comes from Enhydra lutris kenyoni, assembly GCF_002288905.1. Lineage (NCBI taxonomy): Eukaryota > Metazoa > Chordata > Mammalia > Carnivora > Mustelidae > Enhydra > Enhydra lutris. Next base: position 41,704,625 of record NW_019154097.1, read on the forward strand.
CAAAGAGACTCTCATACTTTCATGTTTGTTGTAGGGTTATTCACAGTAGCCAAGATACGGAAACAACCCAGTGTCTATCAACAAGTGAGTCAAAAAAGAAAATGTGATATATATACACAACTCTCTCTCTCACACACACACACACACACACACACAGTCGTTGGAATATTAATCTGCCAAAAAGGAAGGAAATCCTGCCATTTGTTACAACAGGGATGAACCTGGAGGGTATTCCAATAAAAATACATTTTATTTGTGGATCAATTTGATGACACATGTGTGGAGGGTTTTGAGAGAAAGACCCACGTGCAAAGCCCTCTTCAAACATTATGGAGCATACGGTCAGGATTATAACGTTCCTGGGGCTGGGGCTACGAGACGTAAAGCCTCTAACTCGATGCCCGAGGTGGTCAGAGTGGCAGGAGCATTCTTGGTGGACACTTGAAGTGGGTCTTAGTCTGGATAATCAGTCTGGGAATTATTTGGCTGTCCTAGCAATGAAATAGAACCACTCGCCCCATATGTATGAATTATTTATGTCAAACAGATGCAGGCTTGGACACTCCAGTGGTAAACACTAGATTCTCAGCCACACCTTACTCCCACAGGTATTGCAATTTTTAGATATTCCAAAAGGGACCAAAATCCACGAAGGACTGAGTTTGCCTGTGACCCACGTACCCAAATAGATCATAGGAGACCCAGATGCTGGGATGACAAGGTGGCCCGTTCATGCAGACTGCTTCCCTGTCCCTCCCTTCCTCAGAGGCAGGCACGGGGACCCATCATGTTCCTAAATGGTGGGACTGGAGGGCGGAGTCCACACCTCCCCTCCCAGACACTCTCTAGGACAACCTGATTCTTTGAACCGGAGTGACAAGAGAACCTCCTTTGGCCTGTGCTTGTGTCTGTGCCCCATCTTGATTCTGGGTCCTGTGAGGCTGTGTCTTGTGGTGCGTTCACTTCTGTGCCACTGTCGCCCCTGTCCCACTGTGGGTTCAGCCCAACACCCACCTAAACAGAGTGGTTCGGCCACTGCCTGTTAGGTGCGAAGGGAAGGAATTAATCATGATGGCTGGCATGTGGAGTGCTTACCCCATGCCAGGCACTTACAACGGCCCTAGGCAGTAGCTGCTGATATTATGAGGTCCATTTTGCTGGTGAAGGAAGGGAAGCACAGAGAGGTCAAGACACTTGTCCACAGCCACACAGCCCACAAGCGGCAAAGCCAAGACTTGAACTGCATGGTTGGACTCACTTAGGCATGTTCTTAAACACATCACGACTCCCAGTCCCTGCATATCATGGGTTGATAAAAGAGGGAGCCGATGGAGCCCGTGAGTGCCCAGAGTGCCTCCCAGTGAGGGACCAGTGCTCAGGAATGCTTTAGGTGTTAAAGGAAGTGGCTGTGTCAGCTGGGTCATCGGTGACATGAAAAGCTGAAGAGGACACAGATGTGGGTCCAGGAAGGAGCCCAGAGCTCTAACTTCAAAACTTGGGCTCAAAAACCAGCTTCTGGCTGACCTTTCGGGTGATAATAAAGATAACTGGCAAATGCATGAAGGAGACATTCTAGAAATTAATTGTCCTTAGGACTTTCTTGAGGAAATGAGGTAAGCAGTTAATCTGGGAACAAAGAGTTATTTTCAGTAGGTACTTACGGTGGGTCCCAGGGTGCATATGGCCACTGGGGACTTGGGAGGGCACGCAGCATGGCTCTTGTCTTTGAGAAGCTCCTAGTGAGATGGGAAGACACGGGTCCGTCTTCTATGCAGATGCCAACTTAAAGTGTCTCATTAGTTGGCCCTGGGCCATCAGTCCCACCCTGTGGAGGGCCTCTTGGTGTTCCCCATGGTGCATCAGGCCAGCTATGACCTGGAGAGGAGCATTCTGATGAGATGGCTTCTGGCTGGACCAACCGAGTCCCTTTCTGGCTGAGGCACCAGCCCCTGGCTTTGTGTTTCTCTGGCACAGCATGAGTGCCGCAGGGAAGGGCACCAGAGGCCAACTGAGCAGCAGGAGAAATCGTTCCTTGTGGGAAGCTGCCACCCCCAGGGCCCAGGACTCCTGTCCAGCTGTGAGCAAGTTCCAAGTAATTAAGTGGATGGGTTCTAATGCCCTTGTGACCATCAGCATGGACATCCTCTACTGAGAGCTCCTGGCAGGCCTTATGGTGGTCTTGGCTTCCAGAGTAGCACTGGAGGGTGTCCCTGCCCTGGCGCCCACTCCACCTGGAGGGGACTGATGAGGGAGGCGACTCAACACATCCAGAAGTTCTTGTATATGGGGGTGCTCGCTCTCTTTCAAAATCGGCGTTTGCTACCAGTCACAACGTTGATGGTGCTAGGCCTTTCATGACCACTAAAATAATAGGTCACTTTTCTTTTGCATTTCTACTGTAATGACCCAGGAAACTTGTTTTTCCTTTTTAACTTAACATGACAACAGAAGGTGACAAAGAGTTTAGATGTGTGTGCAGCACGTGCGGGCAAGTAGGGGCTCTAGCGTGTGTGAACCTGAGTTGTGTGCATATGTGTGGGAGGGTGCCTCTGGGTGCTCATGTCGATGGGGCAGTGCGTACGGCTGTGTGGCTGTGGGATGAGTCCTCCTTGTTGTGTGTGGGTTTGAGGATAGGGGCTGGGTGTGGATCTGAGATTACACAGAGACCGTTATAGGATGTCTCTTTGTAGGGGGTCTCTGCGGCCCCAACCTTTGGGGATTTCCAGCCCAGTCACACAAAATAGAGCCTCACTTTTGGGGGAGAGTCCAAGTCACATGCCACAACCCTCAGAGAACCACAGATCTTATGTCAGGATTATCCAGAGACCATCGTCCAGATGGTCTAGACTGACCTAGATTATGCAGGTTTCCGGTCCAGGTGGAAGTTGCAAGCACATAAGCACATAGTCAGTTAACAGGACTGTCATTCATCATTCCAGGAGCTGACCTACCTTGGGCATAGGGCAGAGCCTGTCTCACGGAGCAGGGATGGGGCTAACATTCAATGCCTACCATGCAACAGATTTAAAACCATCCTTTACAACAGTGATAACATCCACACACTCTTCTTCAAGGCTTTGTGTCTCTTAAAGGCATTTTCTGAGCCTCATCTCCTCTGGGCTGGCTTCTGCAGGGGATGCTTCCTGGACCTGGAGGGACAGCTCTCAGCAGAATCAGAAGGCTGCTCTAGAGCAGGGAGCCTTTCCCAGGAGGCGCTGTGCAGATGCCAAGTGAGGAATGGAGACTCATCCGTCTTTGCCAGGAGAGGCCAGCGCCTGCTGTACTGGGCAGACCCGCCCCCAGGCCGGCTCTTTCAGACAATGGCTCGTGCAGGGTGACCAGAGCTTGCTTGGTTCATCACCAAGGTTCTCCCAGTTAAACTCTCCGTACCTCGCATCTCTTGAGCCTCTTTGTTTTAATTTCCTTTTAACTTCAATATGGAACCAAAGAGAGCCAATATCGATTAAATGTTAGTTCAATAAGTGTTTGTTTCACAGCAGTTATTTTAAGGTTGTCCCTGCGTGGCCCACAGGACACAATGTACATCTGAAGGACCCCTGCCTGGAGCTTCTCTCAACGTGGGGTCGCCAGGAGACAGGGAAAACATTTGGACAACCGCAGAAGTGGGCGCAGCTGAAGGGTGCCTTCAGCCCGCCAGGTGCCCTCACCCGAGCCTAGATGTAAAGGGCGAGTAGGGATTAACCAGGTGCTGGAGAAAGAAGAGAGATGAGGACAGGAGGGAGCCCAGAGGCTCCGTACACGTGGGAAGCAAGCCTGACGGCAGCTTCCGTCAGTAAAGGGATGCTAATCTTGGGTGCCCCTTGTTTTGTCCAAGGAAGATGGAAGGACGTTGCCCCGGGACTGTGAGCAACGTCACGGGCTTGGCAAGAATCCTCTCCCTGGGACGGCTATTTCTAACTTCCGGCCCCATTTGTTTCTGTGGCTCTGCTGATGTCGACAGCAAGGCAACAGATCGTGCTGGCAAGGTGCTGGGCTTTCTTGCAAGGTGCAGTCGTGTTGGAGGGTCTATGGCTCTCCACGCGGCTTCTATTACAGCAAAGCCCTTGGGAGTGTGAACGGAAAAGTACCTGTAAATATTAAGGTTGGTTGGTTCCCAAAACACATTATCGGTAGGTTGTGTACTGCCCTTGGGTGACGTTGAGGCCTTGTTCATAACTAAACATCTGTCATGACTGTAATGACTCATCTTGTGCCACTGTCCTGTCTCAGCACGGAAGGGAGGGTGCGGACCACCGAGGCGGCTGACTTGAGTAAATAACGCAGCAGCAGGTGCCGGCAGTAAGTTTCTGTCAACTCCTTGCAGAGCGTGCGTCTCCGCCGACCTTCCCTTGATGGGCTCACAAACCTCTCTGAGAACATCGCTCTGGACCTCCGATGCGGCTGCCTGAGCAACCTGGAGAGGGGAAGCCTGAGAATGAGGAAAAGGGGGGCAGAGGAGCCCCCGGAGGGGGAGAGGAGCCACCGAGGAGCCAGGCCCCCGACTTCCCCACTTGGCAAGTCTTCTTCCCCCAAACCCCCCGGAGAAAGCGCTTTCTCGAGTGTTTGCTCAGGACTTGATTGTTTTCAGCCCTCAGGTAGGGGGTGGTGCGGGGATGGGAGCATTTGCTGCTGCTGAGTGTCCCAGTGTGGGCAGGGAGAGGGCGCTCCACCCCTCAGGGAGGGGTCCTGGGAGGATGGGTGTCCCAGCTGGGTACAGAGATCGTACCATTTCCCTTGAGCCTGACGGGTTCCCATTGACTGTATCTGAGACGTGTGGATGGGGCAAGGGGAGGGGTTTGAAAACTGCCCTTCTCAGGACCGATTAGGTTGGAGGGTGCTCGTCAGGACAAGCAGAAACAGAGGTCACTTACAGAGTGCGTACCCTGGGGCTGGGTGGGAGCGGAAGCCTGGCAAAGACAATCTCAGTGAATCCTCATGGTAACCCCAGAGGAGGATTATTAACCCCATTTTTACAGGAGAAAGACAGACACTCAGCAACTTGCTCCAGACGGCACAGACAAAGGTAAAGCCAGGATTCCCACCCAAATGTCTCTGAATCCAAAACATACATTTGTAACCACCGGCCTACCTGCCTCTCCCCACTTACAGGTGAGGAGGTCAGTTCAAGGGCGAGGGGCTTTATGTGCTCTAAGCCACAGTTTTCCTGGAGTTCGAGTCTGCTTCTTCTTTTCCTTGGAGACATTCAAGGATATAAAAACTCAAGAGGAGTTTCAACTCTAGGTGGTTTTGCAGGGAGGGGGATTGTGATGTATGTGATGCTGGCGTCGTTGAGGTGGTCTGAGGTGAGTCGTATCATCCGATGTTCTCAAATGGTCTCCCAAAGGCTTTTTGGAATGCGCTCCCGAGCCCTCTCTGCCACCAGCAGCCAGAAGTGGCCAAAAGTGTCCGTGGTGGGAGCCATGAGTTCATGGTTGGGCTGCGGGGGATAAAAAGGAAGTGGGAATATTTCAGGGGACTACAGCTCCTGATTTTCAATAGTTTGTCCCTGGGGCTCGACAGCAGGGCCCAGCACAGAATGCTGTAAGACTCTATCCAGAACCTTCTCTAACACAACTCGTGGTTTGGGAAATCAAAGCTGGGAGCTGACAAGACCCTTGGCCAAGGGCGTGTTATGCTGAAGGGCAGGCGTGGAGGGTTGGCTCAGGAGGGTTGGCGAGGTGTGGGAGGATGATCTGGGCTGGGCCTCCCCGTCCCAGCTCACCCCTTCTAGGAGAGGAGCCCAAAGAGGAGGAATGATCCAGTCCAAGGGTGAATTTCCGGTTGGCCTTTGCTCAGACTGGGATAAGTGATAGACTGCTGGGTGCTTGCCCTGAGAAAGTGGGGGGAGGGCACATCGAGGGAAGGTCAGGACTGGGGCAGAGAAACACTTCTGCATGTCCCGTGTGGGCTGTGGCAAATGGCAAGTGTGGCTGGCGCTACAGAGGGAGAGGACAGTTGTCTACGCCAGCGGCTATGAAGCCGTCAAGCAGGAAGTAACCAGGGAGTCCGACGGAGCCAGACCTCTGCTCAGCATAATCGGACACAAAAAAATATTTCCTCATTTGTTCCTGTGGCTTTGGGATTTAGAACTTTTTAGCCAGACTTGTGATGGGCATGAATTAGACAGTGTAGGCACACCTGTCTCCAGGGGCAGCTACGTAGCCCAGGCAGAGCAAATCTGCTTCTCCCATGCCTTCTCCCTGGGGGGTGGCATTCATTCTTTTTGGACCCCAGGCTGAGGGTCTCTATGGCTCCAGGATGGTTCCCATCACGGATTCACACCCACGCCCACCACAAACATGCGTTTGCTTACTCCTTCCTTGGGGGCGCACCCACACATTTCTCAAAGATTTCCTTATGCAATAGGCAGAAGGAGAAGATTGAGATGTGGCCATGGGAGTGGCTTCCACTGTCAAGGTCTCAGCACAAAGGCTGGGCACGGAGGGGAAGGGAACACAGCCTGCGGGGACATGTCCTCATGTCCGTCTCCAGCAGCGATGACTTGTGAGGCACATAGTCTCCTTGTCCTTTGTTTCTTAGCTGCGAACCTCCTTTGGAGAGTACCGTATTGGGGCCTGCAGAGTGTCAGGCCCTCCCCAGACGTGCTGAAGCGTGCTGGGCCGTGGCCCACGTGCTCACACCTGATACAGCAGAGTAGACAGAATTATAAAGCAGGGAGGCATCTCCTCGATGTGTCCCATCTACCTGCCCCAGGCCATTCTCACACCTCCTGGTGCCATTGTGGTTGCAAGTAACAGAAATCGGGTAGAAGTGTCCTAAATGAGAAGAGGAACATGTTTGGAAGACTTCAGGCAGGGGTTGCGGGTGGAGGGGCTGCCTCCGAGACTCCAAGACCTCAAAGGGCTGGAATGAAGGCCTGGGTGATACAGAAAACCCAAGAAAGCTGCTTCTGTCTGCCTGTCTGCATGTCTCCAGTCTGTCTGTCCATATGAAAATCACTCTCGCCAATAGCTGCCGATTTTGGCAGCCAGCTTCAGCGGAGAGTCGGCAGGGTCTCCATTCCAAGCTCCCTCTCTGCTCATTGCTGTCCACTCCCGATCAAGACAGCAGGCCAAGGGAGGAGAATCAGAGGGTAAGCCCTTGGGTGCTTCCGCTATAAATACACGGATGGAAGAGCAAGGCAGTGACCAGAGAAGTAGGTACCTTGTCAACTCAGCCCCTTGAGGTATTGGCTTTGGTATACCATTCTTGAAGTTGGCTGGCCATCCTTTAAGCGGTGGTAACATGCTTGCTATTAATGCTCTAAGCTAGAGCATTTAAAAGAATGTGGTCCCCAGAGGAGAGAATTCACTAACGGAACCGAAAAAAATCACTAATGGAACCAAAGCGATGAGGTAGATAAAGCTGGCTAGCAGCACTAAGCGCCGTGTGGAAAGAAATCCTACGTAGAGAGCAGGGACTGGGGAAGTAGGGTACCCCCTTTATACGTCCCAGTTTTTCTCCCAGATCTCCTCCTGCAATTTATAAAAGAATCCTACAGACTATCTAATCCTGTCTTTGCCAAGTTGTAGGTAGACTTTCTCTTGACATACCTGAAGAACATGCCCTACAAATGGGGACCTCCTTCACTTCTACTTCATTTCTTTGATCCCTGCGAGGGCATAGGTCGTGAAGACCTGACTTGCCTCTAGCCAGGGTGCTCACTCCTCAGCCTGGAAGACTGAGGAGGGGTCCTTCCTCTTTTGTCCAGACTTTGGACTAGGTCTAGTCCATGGATACTCAGTAGGCCCAGAAGACCAGCTGGAAGGGAGTCCCCAGGAGTGGAGAGATGCCCAGGTGGCTTCAACAGATGACAGCTCAGTAAACAGCCCTACCGCCGTGGTGCAGCCCCAACCCGATCTGAAGGAAGCTTTTCTAATATGGGGAGAAATGGATGTGCACTCTTGATATATGAGCTAAAAATAGCCCATGTTCCAAACAAAGTGTTTTTAGTATTTTGAAATGAAAACGTGTAGACAAAGCAAGGATTCAGAATGCATGACTCATTAAACTGCTGACTCTGAAAGCGATGGAAATTCAAAGGGACTTTTTCTTTCCGTATTTCTCCCTCCCACCCTTGCTTTGAATAGCTTATAAAAAGAGTCTCTACATAAACAGGACCCATCAGCTCCTCCATGATTTAAGGTCCTGCACAGTGAGAGGCAGAAGGGACTCCATCTCCATGGCCTCCCTAGCTGGGCTGGAATTGGCCAGAGGCCCCCCACTGCCCCCAGCATGCCCGTCCTTGTTTTCCTCCTCATCCTCTCTGCACGGTCCCTAAAAGGTGTCTAGGGAATTCCATGGCACCTCTGGGGCCACTGCTCCCTGCTGGATCTCAACAGCGCTCAACTCATCAGCCATAACCAGGATGCCTCATCGCCAAGAAGTGGCTCCAGGGTTGTCTTAGGGGAGAGTATGTACCGTATGGTGCCTAGCAGGAGGCAGCTGTGGGCAACTCCATCAACTCACTGGATGGTCTTGGGCTCATCGTGGGGTTGGGAAGGGTTGGGCCGCATCAGTGTTGGTGTTTTCCGGCTCACAGAAACCTTTCTGTGGTAAGTCTTATGGGGAATTCGGTACTTAACGCAGAGAAGAGGATCTATTCTCAGTGGAGTAAGGTGTGTGTGTGTGTGCACGCGTGTGTGATCCCGCACACTTGGGAGAATGGGGAGGTCCTCCAGGACCCCTGAGATGAAGAGTGATGTGTTACCCCTGAAGAGGCTGTGGGAGACCTCCACATCACCAACCCTTAAGAGCTGTGTAAAAATCACCCCCAGCCCCTCCTAGTTGCCATCACACGCTTTACTGCTGATGATCACCACGATTCTCAAATGCCTTACTCACTTGTTAGCGGCTTGTCGAGAGTCTTGTGTCTGTCCTGAGCCCTGGTGTCGTGTGAGGAAACTAAGATGGCCCTTGGATTACCAGTCAACATTTTCACCTCGTGGTGGCTCCACTTCAACTCCAGTGACTTTCTTCCCTCTCAGCCTTCACTCCCACGGCCTCAGCCGTCCTCTTATCACCTTCGGGAGCACCTCACTTCCTAGAGCTCACACGAGTTCTCCTCTCTTGGACAATCTGCTTTATAGCTGTTTATGATTGCTCTTCCTACTTCAGGATGTGCGGCCCTGTGAAAGAAAATCCTACACGGCTGTGGGGCCTGTGTGGGCAAACTTACATACACACAACCTTCAACCCCAGTGAGTCCTTGTTTGGCTCAGGGGTTCTTCCAGGGGTCAGGTCCCCTCCCCATTCTCCACCATGACTGTGTCAACCCCACTCTTCTAAAAGCAACGTCACTTCCTCCTTCCCCAAGAAAACAAAGCTCCCAGGAAGAAACTTCTTCAACCTCCAGCCCACTCTCCTCTCCCCTTTTCTGCGTTCGTGTTCATTTCCCCCTCCCTGCCCATCACAGTGGAGGAGGGGTCCCTCTACCAGTCCAAGGACCACCTACCACGTGTGTGCAGATGTCTACTTCCTTCTCCACTCTCTCAGGAACCTTATTCCTTCCATCTTACCTCCTCTATTATTCGTCAGTCTCTTTCTTCTACTAATCATAAACATCAGCTCTCTTGTCACTTATCTTTTTAAAAAACTGATAGGTTACAATTTTCCTCAAACTTCTTGAAAAATTTGCCGATGCCTGTCTTAATTCTCCACCTTTCCTTCACTTTTCTCCCCCAACTCACGGTGGTCTGGCCTCCATCCCTGTCAGTCCGCTGGTCCTAGTCTGGCTGGAGGAAAGGACATTGATAGAGGAGAAGAAATAAGGCCAAGATATGGGCCAATTCGAACTTCAGCTCATCAAATTTACCGGGGGAGTTTACAAGCTCTATGTTTGTGGGCTCTGCCTACTAAATCAAGAGCTTTTCAAATAGAACCCAGAAATCTGCTGCCCTCTGTCCCCTTTTCTTTGGGATGTTCACTGACAGCCTGCCAGGTCCCCACGCGCTTCAGCTGGGAGGGTCCCCCTGCCACGGCGTCACGTCCATTAGCGTGTTTTGCTCTCCCTTGTTACACCGGCCACTTCTCGTCTCCTCTCGTCCTTCTGGTCCCAGCCATCCAGTTGGGACAGCAGAGGATCTTAGCTGTGAATCTTACAATCACTCATTCTCGGGGAGACTGTCTGACCCCGTCTTGGGATTTCTCTTTCCCCCCGACCTATTTATTCCAATGATTCCTCTAACGCGACGCGTAGCAAAGTGATGATCCTCTGAACGTCACGTAAGTCAATATTCCTCTGAAAGGGCTTCATGCTAAGGAAGGTTCAGATGACGCTCCTGCTTTATCTACCTCTTGGAGAACATCAACGCCCAGGACAGTCTTAGACATGCCCTACCCCAAAGATCGTGGTTTATCTTTGTTCAACCCAGCTTTTCCAGTTTGAGCCTGGAACACTGAGCGTGAATAAATGTGTGTGTGTAAAAGCCTGGAAGTCACACTGCGCGCTTGTTTCCTCTTCCTGGGGCACGCTTGGTTCTCAGATCACAGCGAATGGGAAGAAATTGGAATACGGGGCCAGCAAACGTTCACACCGAAACCCATTCAGACACCGCAAGCTGGTGCACCAGGCTCTGTGCTGGGTGCGGGGACAGAGTGAATCATCTTTCTCCTAACAGGCTCGTGGAAAAGATGGACTCGTACTCACCGTGGAGTTTGTGTGTTAGGATAAATTCACGCACGGGGCACGCCGAGGAGCATGTCACACGCACGCACACGCTCACGCACACGTCCACACACGTGGAGGCAGCGGGACCACCCCGGGGCGCATCATTCACTTGCAAAACAAGGATGCGGCGTGGCGGTTCCCCCCGCGGCTGTACAAGACACATGGAGTAAATGAACACGTGTCCGTCCACACTCGCCGTTTGTAGTTATTAGCAGTCGCGCTGCTCCCGGGTATTTTTTTTGCTTAACAGTTTATTACCAACGTCCTCTCCTGCTGCTGGTTCTTTAGGCCGCTCTGTTTCTGCTCCCACCAGCAGCGTCGCCGTGAGCATCTTTGTAGTCATCCTAGGAACCGGAGCGAGTCTAAATATACATTGTCTAGAAGGGAAATTTCTGGGTCAGAAAGTATACGCACGTTTCCTTGTGCTGGACTGGCCAAATCTCTCTCCAGAATTATCATACCTGTTTGCCTGAGGGAAGGACGTCCGAGGATGGGGGGCCCCGGCGTGGAGGGAGTGGGGGTAAGAGCGGAGAAGGACTGGGAGGTGGTAACGAATGCAGCAGCGTCCCTGCGGAAGTGCGAGGGCACAGGGCCAGAAGCACAGTCTTCACGGAGAATAAACTTCTATGTGCACAAAGCATCCATCCCAGTCTGCACAGAAAATATAACACGTGGTCTTAGCTCACACGTTTCGATCGTTTTCACCTGCCTGGAGATTTTCTCCAAAATCATCCTTTCACCAAGGATCCGTTCGTTTTCTGTGTGAGTCTCTCTAATAAAATGATGACACGAATCTATGATTAACGTTGACGTTCATAAGGGGCGCCTGGGTAGCTCGGTCAGTTAAGCGTCTGACGTCAGCTCGGGTCGCAGTCTCGGGGTCTTAGGACCGAGCCCTGTGTTGGGCTCTTTACCTGGTGGGGACTCTCCTCGCCTCTCTGCCCTTCCTGCTGCTCTGCTCTCTTTCTCTCAAATAAATAAATAAAATCTTAAAAAAGAAAACATTAAAAATTTTTTAAAAATAAAAAGACCCACATTGACATTAATAAACATCCTCTAAAGGCCCTCCAAGCTCAGTAACCCCGTTAGCCCCTAGGAATTTGCTTTCTTTGGAAGGGCTTTGGGCGTTAGGCGTCTGCACGCATGTCCTTCTGGCCCTTGCATCAGGACGCAGCAGCAGACCGGGGCTTACTGGCATCTGGGATAAACACAGCACACGCTCATGCACTGTCCGTGTCCCTTCTCAGCTGGAAATCTAAGACAGTTTAGTGTAAAACAAAAGTGGATACGTTATGGTGCGGAATGCTAGTTTTTAAGACAAAAACATTCAAAGAGGTTTCTTGCTGGCAAAGGGCTATTTCGGACCTTGACCCCATAATGATCCATCATCAGAAGCCCTTTTAGGAAAGATTTAGAATCGTTGGGATGTACCCAATGCATCCAGCACACGTATTTGAGCATTTGGCTCCTACGGAGAAAGTGGGGCAGAGAAGGGGAGGGACGGGGAGCGCGTCCCTTAAGTGTCTTGCTGCTGGCGGAAGACTGCAGAGAAACCGCATTTTGCCTCAGGATCAAGTCAGCCTTGCCCGTCCCAGGTGCAAAGGGAACTGAGAGACACGCCCAAGGCTGATCCCACCAGTTGTCTCTCCTCCAGTCTGTGCCACTGGAGCCATGTCCAGCTCTCTACCTGCGGTCCACACGTGTCCACGGTTGTTTGTGATAAACCCTTCCAGACCCGCTGGGGCCATAAACCAAAAACATCTTATGCTGGTGGAGTCTGTGGGTCAGGAGTTCTGTGGGGACAGCGCCTCCCTGCTCCCTGACGTCCGGTGCTTCCGTTGGAAAGACGCAGACGGCTGGGGCTTGGAATCGCTGGGTTGATTTTCAGGTTTGGAGCCTGGGCTGAGAAGGCTAAGGGGCTGAGTCAGCTGGGATTCCTCCGAGTGACTCGTGCTTCTCATCCAGGGCCTCTGGTTGTGAGGACAAGTGTCCAGGGACAGGCCTTCTAGGAAGACCTGCTTGGACCTGGTTGGCGTTTTATGACTTTGCCTTGTAAAAATCCCTTCTGCCGTATTTTAGTGGTCAAAGCAGACTAAACTCTCCCAGATTCAGGCAGTGGGGGTCGAGAGAGCGCCTATCGGGGGAGGAAGTTCAAAGAATTTGGGTCAAAGAATTTGGTAAAGCTTTTTCTTCATGGATGCTGGTCCTTCTGGCGCCTGATCTCAGGGACGCCCCTCTGCTCCTGGGGGATGTGGGAGAACCAGATGCTGGGGCGGGTCAAGATAAGGGGCGTTCCCAGTGCTCTGAGAATCCCGAGCGTGATTCTGAACATTATGTTAGAAAAGTGTTAGTCTCTTTAAGTTACCCAACCTGGTACGTCCCATACGGGCAGAGACAGCGACGAGGACAGGTTTTTCAGGAAAAGTGGTAACGAGCGCATTCCGGGAGGGAGAGCGGCCGGGGCTCCCGACATATCATTATGCGAGTGGGGCCCTCCACGGCTCTAGGGGACGCTTGGAGGGTACAGTTAATTGGCTGCTGTTCCCACAGGCCTTCGATGAAACATACTTAAGGGAAAGCGGGAACGAATCCCGCTGCGCTGCTCTTGGCCGAATGTCTGCCTCCCTCCCTTCCCGGGGTCGTTTTCTCATACTGACCTTGGGGGGAACAGGTCGGCTTGGGGTCTGTTCCTGGGTCAAGCCACCCGGCACTGACTCTTGTTACCTGCTCCCACCCACGCGCCGAGCACCGTGTCAGCCCCGTGCACCTTCTCTGGGGGTTCACGCCCCAGTGTGAGGGGTCACCACCAGCCTGTGGGGCAAGGTATGACGCCAGAGGGCGATTTCCCTCGTCGGACTCTCTCTCAAATCCCAGCAACGCCACCAACACACAGCGGACGGATACCGACCATGGGTTTTACCGAAGGCTTAGGAGTAACCAGAGAGTTTCAATTTAGGGGGGAACATTGCAGTCTACGAATACATCTTAGCGTCCCCCCAAAAACAAAAAGGAATATTTTAAAGGGGTGTTTTCATGCTTGGATCCCTCTGGCAGTCTGGTGACGCCCGTGAGTTACGTTTTTCAATGCATGAACTAGAATAATTGAGGCAACAGCAAAGGAAATCGATTATATTTAAGTACACGACCAGACATTACATGGAACAAACATGCGACACACTCCTATATGCGCTTCCTTGGTGCATTAAATAACAGACCTAGCAGCGGGAGCCGTAACTGTCACAATGTTGGAGTATCGCAGTCGCAAGTGTGAACAACAGTGTGGATGACTCATGACGGTGCCCTTGTAGGAAAACAAGAGGCAAAGTCAGTCCTTCCGCTGCGTCTCGCGGCTTGTTTATGAGAAAACCTGGATTCCGTGCAGAGGTCAATGAAAACAAAGATACATTCTTCCCCATCCAACATCCAACATCATGGACCCCTCTCCTCTGTCCCCGGCCCCCCCAGGGCGAGAGTCCCCCTGGGCCCAGTCTGCTGCGTTCCTTGGCCAGGTGGCCCGGCCTCAGGGCCAGCCCTGCCCTCTCATTTCCGGAGCCGGTACTTCTCTCTTCAGCCCTCCCCAGGGCAAACCTCCCTCTCTCTTTAAGAAAACCCAGCCTCGGGGCTCCCGGGTAACTCGGTCGGCCGGTCGTGCGCCTGCCTCTCGATTTGGGTTCAAGTCATGATCTCAGGGTCGTCAGATCAGTTCCACTCCGGGTGTGGAGTCTGCTGAAGACTCTCTCTCTCCCTCTCCACCAGCCCCTCCCCTGCCTCTCTCCTTCTCTCCCTCTCACAACAAAACCAAAAAATCCCCCCAAACCAACCCAACCTCTCCTCCAGGGCCCGTCTTCCCCCGACTCCCCCTCCCACACAGGAACGATCCACAGAACTCAATACTGACAGCAGATGATTGATAGGAATAAGAGTTTGGCAATTTTCACACCCTTTGCACGTCTCTGTTAAGGCTGAACCCGGGTCGAGAGACTTCTTACCCCGGGGCTGGGCCGCAGATAGGTGACGTTTTAGGAAGGCACTAGGCTTCAAGGCTGTGCTGCGTAGACAGAAACTTTGCACAACCAAAGGCTACAGAGGCTACAGAGAGACTCAGACCTTCGACTTCTCCCAGTGTGAAGAGGATACATACCCCTGACCCCCTTTCAGGCTCAGCGGCGAGTCTGCAGCTTTCTGCAGAGGAAACTTCTTTCCTTTTTCTGGTCTTGGGTTGGAGGGAGAAGGACAAAAGATAAGGAGGAAGCGGGAGAGCTAAGAAGGCTGTTCTGCTTCTCTCTCCCTCTCACCCCAGAGAACAGAGGCTCCTGCCTTATCTCTTCATGGGGACCCTGGGAGGCCACACACAGGGCACCTGCCCTGGGACGCTGCCTTTGGTCTCATTAAACGTGTGGAGAAGGCAACCAAGTCATTGCCCTGAACCTCACTCAGTCACCGAGGGGCAGAGACACTAAATGAAGAGCTGACCTGTTTGCCACAGCGGCACACTGAGATGTCTCCAGAACAGAGGATGTGTGTAGACGCCCGGGCCACCTCCGGTCGGAGGGTGAGGCATAGACTCAGCATAGAACCGAAAGGGGGTCGCACAGTAAGGGCAGATCGCAGGATCCTGTAAGAGCTGCGTAACGAGAAGGAGCCCCATGTTGTCAGTTCCAAGCTTCAGGTTCGGATGGGTGAGGACGACACCTGTGATGGTGGAGCAAGACACGTCACCTGGGAAGACACTATGAGGGGTTAAACATTTTTTAAAATAAACTTGTTTTTGGGAACACTCTTAGATTTGCAGAAAAATCAAGAAAATGATACAGAGTTCCCATATATGTAACACTCAACTTTTTCACTGCCATTTCACTATGAGGATGGTATATTTAATGAATGGATATTGACACAGTATGACGGACCAAGGTCCAGACTTTGTTCAGATTTCCTTAGGATTTTATCTAACATCCTCATCTCTTCCAGGACCTCATCCAGTATGTGCTGGTATATCTACTTGTCCCGTCTCCGTAGGCTCCTGTTGGTTCTTACCATTTCTCAGACTCTCCGTATTTTTGATGACCCTCATAGTTTTGAGGGGTATTGATTAGGTATTTCGAATGATTTGTCTAATGTTCTTCCTACGATTATACTGGGGTCATGGGTTTTGGGGAGGAAGACCGTGGAGGTGAAGCGCCATTTTTATCACATCATATCAAAGGTATATACTATAAACTTGACTTATAAACACTGTCCATGTTGAACTTGACCACCTCGCTGAGGGGTGTGTCAGGATTCTCCACTGTAAAGTCACTAATTTTCCCTCTTTCCACGCTGTACTCTTCTAAATCCTTTTTACTGAAGGACAGTCAGCATTCGAAGCCAATATCGGTTTAAGTGCGCGACACAGCAGCCTGACAATTCCGCACGTTGCACGATGCTCCCCACAATTCGAGTCGCCATCCGTTCCCGTACACTATCACAATGTCACTAGCTCTATTCTCCACGCTGTACTTTCATCCCGTGACTGACTTACTTCACCGCTGGAAGTTTGTACCTCTAGTCCTCTTCCCTTCTTTTGCCCACCCCCTACCCGGCTCCCCTCTGGCCCATCCCCTACCTGTCCCCCTTCTGTTTCTGGTTTTTGTTTTTGGTTCTTCTGCTTTGTTTTTCAGATTCCTGGTATACATGAAATTATGTGGTATTTGTCTGTCTTTCTCTGACTTGTTTCACTTAGCATAATACCCTTTGGGTCCATCCGTGTTGTCACAAATGGTAAGATCACATTCTTTTTCATGGCTGTATAATATTCCACTATTATACATAAATTGTCTATTGGGGGGGTTCCCCGTCTTTATCCATCCACCCACTGATGGACACCTAAGTTGCTTCCAGGTCTTGACGTCTGTAAATAATGCTGCAGTAAACGTCGGGTGCATGGATCCCTTTGAACTCGTATTTTCACTTTCTTTGCGTGCATACGCAGTAATGGAAGCCCGGGATTACGCACTGTGTTCTTGGGAGGAAGCCGCTATGCTGAGACTACACGTAGGAAACAAGGAGTCCTGCTCCCTCTTGGTCTTTGTGGGGACAGAGTATCTACATAAACTACCTGGAATTCTGTAGAGGAGGTTTTGCCTTTATTCAACCCTGAGTTTATATACATATGGACCTGTGGACATTTATTTTGTATTTTGGGTAATAATTCAATACAACTTTGTTGTGCTGCTCAAATGGTTGCTGCCTTGGCCGCTGGGAGCTCTTGGCTCCCGTGTTCTGAGCCCGTGTTCTGAGCCCTTCCTTACTTCCTGGCACAGAAGATGCTCCAGGCTCGGCATGCCCGCCGCAGCACGCTGGTCTGCTTTCTCCTAGTAGAGATCGATGCTAGAGACCAGCATCCAAGCCCTCCAAGTGCTTTTCTGCCCCCGAGGTATTGTTGGCTCCGGGCCCTCCCCCTGGGCAGGGCGAGGAATGTATGTGTGTGCATTAACCTACGTTTGGCATATGTGTCTATGCGTGTTTCTGTATGTAACCATCCGTGTCCGTAGTAAGCCAGACAGGGGTCACTCTGCTGTCTTCCGCTCTAATCCCTTATCACGCAGGTCAGTCTAGCCGCCCGCCCTTCCTTACCGACCTGTAAACCCCCGCTTCCACAGCAAGAAAGCTGGTTCCTACCCATCCGTTTGCTTGTTTAACTGCCACACAGTCCGAGTCGCATCAGACTCGTGTGGGAAACGTTATCAAAGACAACGCTTCTATGTGCAATTCCCCTGCCCTGAGTGGGCCAGATGCCCCTCATTTGTGGAGGTGCTTGCGTCAGCACTGCCCCCAGCACCGTCCCCACGGGGAGCTCGCTTCATACATTTAAACACAGATTGATTGGTCACATTCTGCATTCCGTCCTCAGGTTCTGCTGACCTCCTAAATGATTTTTTAAAAATTTGCATACATTAAGGTTCACTTTTGGGCTGAAGTCCAGCAGATCTTGACAGATGCATGCCGTCACATATCCGCATTATTGCGTCCTGCGGAATAGTTTTGCTGTCCCCAAAACACCCTGTGCTCTGCCTACTCGACTGTCCTCCTTCATCCCTGAACACCTGGCAACACCGACCTTTCCATGTCTGCGGACTTTCACCTTTCCCAGAATGTCCCTTCCTTGGAACCCTACCGCCTGCAGCCTTTCCCAGACTCCTTTCACCCACGGATGTCCGTTTAAGATCCGTCTCTCTCTTCTTATGGCTCGATACCTCATTTCTTTTCATTGTGGAACAACCTTCCACCCAATAAATGCACCACAGTTTGCTTATCTCCACACGCCCCGAAGGACGTCTCGGTTGCGTTCAGTTTTCGGTCACTATGAGTGAAGCTGCTGTCAATCCGTAGATTTCTGTATAGATGCAACAATGCTTCCAGTTTACATGTAGATCATAAATAATGTCGCGCCATAAACCTGCTTGCAAATTTTTGCATGGACGTATAGTTTTGATTGTCTGGGTAACTACCAAGGAGCGCGATTGCTGGAGAGCATGACAAGACCATGCTGAGCTTTGTAGGAATCCCCCTTCCGAGGTGGCCGTACCAGTTTTGCAGTCCCACCGGCCGGGAAGAGAGTTCTTACGGCGGCACGGCTTCGCGAGCCGTTGGTATCCTCATTTTTGGTTTTGGATTTCAGCCATTCTGATACATGTGTAGTGGTTTTCATCATTGTCGTAGTTTGTGTTCCCTGATGAGATATGATGTGGAGCATCTTTCCATATTCTTATTTGACATCTGTATATTTTCTTTGGCGAGGTGTCTGTTCCAATCTTTTCTCCATTTTTTTTTTCATCGAATTCCTTGTTTCTTTATTATTGAATTTCAAGATTTCTTTGTGTATTTTGGCTAAAAGTCCTTTGTCAGATATGTATTCTTTCAAATATTTTCTCCCAATGTGGGTTTGTTGTTTCATTCTTGTGAAGGGACCTTTTGCAGCGCATACTATTTTACTCCTAATGAAGTCCCACTTACTTTTTCTCTCACGGATCATGCTTTAGGTGTTTTATCTGGAAGTTCATTACCAAACACAAGGTCGCCTAGATTCCTCCTATATTTTATTCTAGAAATTCTGTGGTTTTATGTTGTATACTTAGGTCTATAACCTATTTTGAATTAATTTTATGAACCTGTGTCTAATTTCATTGTTTTGTATGGAGATGTCCAATCGTGCCAGCATCAACACATGCTTTCATTCTCCCTGTGGCCTTCTGGTCTCCCAGGAGTGGACCTTGGGTAGAATATGGACCCATGCACACATGTGCAAGCACTCACTCACCTCCCAAACACAAGCAATAATTCCCAGAGATAGTTCAGCATAAGTCCTTATAAAAGAAGAAAAACTATTTTATTAAAGGCAATATAACCTGCCAAATGTTCCCTGCTCATCACGGAGAAAGTATCTTCCTCCTTCTTTTGCTAAGTCATACTCAGGGATGCATTTGTGTACAAGAAATGGGTGTGGTTGTGACAACGATGCGACAACAGAGCCAAGTGCTTACTTTCACTGTGGATTGGAAATTAAGCTGTGAAATCATCACATTTTTCCCCTTGACTGGGCAGGAGCCAATTTTTGGCTAGGGCTTTTCTCTTCTCTAGTGTCCAGACTCACCCCCAGCCTTTCTCAGAGCAACCCCCGGGAGGGGAGAATAAAGTCATGTGCTTGCAGTTCCACAAGGACCTTTCCTGCCAGCTGTTGGGACACAAGTGAAGACAGTGTCACATCGGTCCTGCTCTCCAGGGCTCACATTCCAACTCAAAATAGACCTGAGTTGCAAATGCAGTCGTAACAGTCACCGAAGAGCACCTTCCTGCCTGCCTGTGCTCACTCTTGGGGAATGCAAGCTTCCCAAAGTCTTCGAGGCGCTTCTCACACGGGGCTGTGCCCAGGCTCTCCTGACCCTTGGTTTTCTTCCTTCCATCCATCATCTTTCGCCATCAAGGTACCACCTCCTCTCCCGGAACCTTTGCTGCCTGACACGAAAGTTGCTGTTGCTGATCCTCATGGAGGTGACCGGTGCTGGCACTCAGCTGGACGATGCCCACGGAGGCCAGTCCGCTGAACGGCTGATCAGCAACACGTACAGTTTTGATTTATCTTTGCGTCTTTCCAAGAGGCTTGGGGTCTCTTTGTTGCATTTTGTGCTGTGTTTGGCCTTTACCTTCTAGTGATTCCCACCCTCCTCACCATTCTTGAATTTCAAAAACTTTTCCAGCACAGATACTACACGTGAGTCTCTTCTAACTGACTGTGTCAGGATGCTGTGGTCCATTTTGATCTTCATACTTACTCTTTAATCAATTTAGAAAAAAATCTTCATTTTTTTAATTCCCTCTTCTCTGTAGCTTAGGTTTACTCCTAGGGAACACGTAATTCTTGGGTTGCGTCTCTATTTCTTTGCCCTACATACCTAATATATTTCCTTGTTGACATGCATAACCTTCATCCTTTCTTTCCGCATTCTTTGTCCTTCTCTTCTGATTTTTCTCCCATAGCAAAGCCTAGATTTATTTTTCAGCGAAACATCCATCCTTCGTCACCTCTAATGAGCATTTTTATTCTGCTGCCAGACATTTCCTTCCTTTCCCCACTTGTATCTCTGCCTTCGCCATGGTTTTTTCCTCTCCCCATCCCAAGGTCACAAACCTCATGCCTTCCTTATCCTTTATCATGAGCCCAAGCACATGGCTTCTAAAATTTACTTGTTTCCTGAGATGTCATTCAGGAATAGGCTCTTTTTTTGAGCCTCCTGGGCCACATGTTCCCACATGTTACGATGTTGTCTGATAGGCTCCACGTTCGGCTTTTTCATTCTTACTGAAGCTTGGCACTTACCAATTTGCGGAATTTGACTGTCCTCATTTGGTCTGGGGCTCTGAGACCTGTGTGGGATGTTTTATTTTTCTGATTATTGGATTTCCAGACTCTTACAGAATTCGCAAAATTAACAAAAATGTGCACTGCTGTCAACTCTCCATCCATACTGGTTTTTCATATATTTTAATAACAAATATCTTACTTACAGTACTTTTGAATATGGAAGGATAGATGTCTTTATAGTTATGCATCTATATTTATCTATCACGTATCTACCCACTTAAAGTTTGAGGAGCTGTCAGCTGGTGTCGCCCGTAATATTACCTTGATGCTAGGACATGGTAACCACCTCTCAGGTGCACAAAAACATTATATTATATATTATTATGTTATATCATTATATATTATTATATTATATTATTTACTCACCTCATTTATTCACTCTTTTTTTTTTACCTCATTTATTCACCTCTTCTTCCTGCTTCAATTCTCTGCAAATCTTACAATGCAAGAAGCTAGGTATGCCTCCTGGTATCTGGTATAGAAGGAAAAGTAAATAAGATATTTGTTATTGAAATGTAGTTCATGAAAATCTTTGCAATATATGTAGATATAATTATATAGGTAAAAATCATAACAATAGCCATTTCTCTATGGAGAGCTAAGAACATTACTGAAATAAATGAGAAATGTGATGGTAGTTAATTTAGATTTCTACGTACACCTTAGGTAACCGCTAAAATATTGATTGGTCCTGTGATCACGATAACAAGAGTACCTTCCACTCGTGTGAAGAACACTTTTCACTGGTAGCATCCTATTTCTGCTGGACAGTTTTATGCACATGTTTGTGCCAGTGGCATGGTGAAATTTGGTCTGTCATTTATACCATGTCCAGAGAAAAGTCCGATAGTTACCTAGAGTTGGCAGTCAGAATTCTGCACCAATATAATGAAGGGAGTAGTGCAATTTACAAAGGGGAGTAATTTCACTGGGGTAACTGTTGTATTAAATGAGATCATTCATAGAGAGCATTTAGCCCAGTGTTTGACAGGTACCATGTGGTTAGCTAGCAGCATGGTCATTAATTGAATGTATGCTATCTAAGTTTAAACTCCTCAATATAACCTTTGAAATCTACCTTATTATCAGAAAAATAAGAATACACCGTATTCACTAGGGTAGACTTTATCATAATAACCTAAAATCTTAGAGGCTTAATAAAGAAAGTGTATGTGTCACTCCCATGAAGGCTAATACAGTTGGAGACGTGCTTCCCCCATCTGGGAGCTATGCCATGGGGAGCACGGGGCCTCCAGAGTCACATAGCAAGGGAGGAGAAAAAAAGAGGAGACACACCAGCTTTTAACTGATTTTATCTCAAAGAGGTTTATATCACTTTAGCACACATTTCATCGGCTGGAACTAGTCGTCTGGCACCAATCCAGCTGTAAGGGAAAACGGGAAATAGATCATGAGTCCTAACAGAGTCTACCACAGATGAGGACATAGAAAATTCTAGTTTTTAGATGTGTTTTTGACAAGGCGTCAATAACAATTTCATGTAAATTATGTCTACCTGTTTTAGAGAGGTATTAATTCTAGTCAACTCCGTGGGATGGCAAAACCCACAAATTTGTACTAATTCAAAAGGGGGAAATGTTACAATGTTTTGTCCTATTCAGTACATGCAAGAAAGTCCTTATCTTGAAAATAGGTATTTCTAAAACAGAACTATAAGTCCCCAAATTCCCACTAAACATTGACCAATGTTGGAAGAAAATCATTTTGAAGAGGAACCAAATTATTAGCTTTCTCATCTTCCCTTCAGTCTGGAACCGGCTTTCCCTGGAGCCCGAAGTAGATAGTAGGTCTGGATCAGAACCTGTCCAACATTCTCTGAAATTGCTTGTGCCGTTCCAATACAAGCGGTGAACATATTTAATTTAAAAATGGGGTTTCAGGAGACTTCTGCTTCGGGCCAGGAAACAGCAACACGAATCGGATTTACCCTCCCCCCTGAAACAATAACAAAAGAAACTGGAAAATTCATGAAACAGTGGTTTTCACAGCAGCACAATAAAAAATGAATGGGAAAACCTGGGAAACAGGAAACAAAGTGAGTCCTGCGATTGCAACAACGTACTGCCTGAGGACTTTCTAGGACTCTGCTCAAGGAGGATGGCAGAGCTCCAAAGTGCGGGTGGTGAAAACTGATAAGACTTCAAGGAGAAACAGACGTATCCAAAATTATAGTTGGAGATGTTACACACACTTGACTTGAATAACACTACCATTCAACTTGATGTAATTAGAATTTGTAGAATATTCCTTCCAGTAACAGCAGAATGCTCATTCTTTTTTATGTGACTATGGAACATCTACCAAAATAGACCATATTATGAGCTATAAATAAATAACCCAAAAGAATCCAAGTCTTACCAGTTATG
This sequence comes from Enhydra lutris kenyoni, assembly GCF_002288905.1. Lineage (NCBI taxonomy): Eukaryota > Metazoa > Chordata > Mammalia > Carnivora > Mustelidae > Enhydra > Enhydra lutris. Next base: position 41,727,579 of record NW_019154097.1, read on the forward strand.
TTCATGAATCACAGTGAGATTAAATTAGAAAGCAGGCAGGCAGATAGTTGGGGGAAAAAACCCGAAATATTTGGGAAATAAACAATGTACTTCTACATACGTACCCTATATGTCAAAGAACTTGAAAGAGAAGCTGGAAAGTATGTTGAACTGAATGAAAATACGAATGTATCATATCAAAATGTGTGGAATATAGATAAAGTAGTACTTAAAGGAAAACTTTTACCACTAAACATCCATATTGGAAAAGAAGAAAGGTCTCAAACCAGTAATATAACCTTCCATTTTAAGAAATTAGAAAAAGAAGAGAAAGTAAATCTAAAGCAAGGAAGGAAAGAATAAAGATCAAAAAGAAAAAAGAAAAATCAGGAAAAAAATCAATAAAATAGAAAAACAATAGATAATATCAATGAAACCAAAAAGCCGGTTCTTTGAAAAGATTGATAAAATCAAGAAGCTGCTAGCTAGATTGATCAAGAAAAAAAAAGTGAAGTCAAAAATTACCAATATCAAGAATGAGAGAGATAGCATCGTTACAGATTCTGTAGTTTAAAGAATAAAAATAGAATATTGTGAATAATTTTATGGCAGTAAATTTGACAGTGTAGATGAGATGCATTTATTTCTTAAAAGAAATACACACCACCAAGCCCACTCAAAAATAAATATACAGCCCGAATAGCGCTATCTCAGTCAAAAAAAATATGTTTGTAGTTAAAAATTACCCCCTCCCCCCCACCGCCGTGAAAAACCTCCAGAGCCAGATGACTTTGCAGGTAAATTCTACTAAACAAATTTGGTAAAGAAATAATGCCATTTTTACATAAACTCCTAAAAAAAAGCTGCAAAGCAGATAATACTTCTCAACTCAACGAGCATTATCCTGATTGTTTAAACTCAACCAGCATTATCCTGATTGTTTAAAAGCAGACAAAAACATTACAAGAAAACTAAATACCTTTTATGAACATAGATGTAAAAATTCTTTATAAAATTTTGACAAATAAAATACAGCATTACATAAAAAATAATACAACATAATCAAGTTGGGCAGCTTATGTAAAAAATACAAAGTTGGTTTGACATTCTAAAATCAACTATTATTCACTATAAAACAGACTGAAAGAAAAAAATCATATAATCATCTCAATAGATGCAGAGAAAGCATTTGACAAAACCCAACATCTATTCCTGATTTAAAAAAAAAAGACTTTCAGTAAACTAGGAACAGAAGGGAACAGCCTCAATCTGGTAAAGAACATCTATAAAAAAACGTGCAGCTACCATCATCATAATGGTAGAAGACTGAATGCTTTACCCCTAAGATCAGGAACAAGAAAACTATAACCATTTTCTCGACTTCTATCTAACGTTGTACTAAGGTTCTAGCCTGTGTAATTAGAAAAATAAATAAAAGGCATCCAGATTGAAAAGGAAAAAGAAAAACTCTATTTACAGGTAACATGGTGGTTGTATTACAAATTTAGTGGCTTAAAATACCTACTTATTGTCTCACAGTGTCTGTAGGCCAAGAGTCTGGTTAGGTCTAGCTGGGTTCACTTTTTGGGGTCTCCAAAAGTTAAAATCAAAATATTCAGTGAACTACATTCTCCTATGCGAGTCTGGCTAGGGAAGGCTCTGCCTCTTAGCCCCTTTAAGCTGCTGGCCAAGTTAATTTCCTTGATGCTATAGAATTCAGGGCAGAGAGAGAGGGGAATGGGAGAGAGGGGGCAGTGGGAGGACAAAGAGAGAGAGAGAGACTTTACTACTTCAGACTCTGAAAAGATCAGATCTTTTAAAGGGATCACTTAATTAGTTCAGGCCCATCCAGGATAATCTCCTTTTTTGTTAACCTAAAAGTCAGCTTATTTGATATTTTCATTACTTTGCAACTTTGAAATTTAAATTTATCCCTTTGCCTTTGCCATATTCTATTTGTTAGAAGCACGTCACAGTTCTGCCTTTGCTACGGGGAAGGGATTACACAAAAGCATGGGTACTGGGAAGAGGAAAGGCAGGAGAGCCATCGTAGAATTTTGCCTACCATATTCACCTATGAAGAAAATCTAATGGCATTGTCAAAAGGAAATTCAGAGTTTTACTTGATGCGAATATTTTGTTGGGCAAGAAATAAATTTTAAACAGGGAGACTTCAATATCGAGAGGTAAGAAATTCAGCTCTCTGCCGTTGTAGCTCAGTTTATAAAACACGATGAGGAAGTACATGGTTTTGTAGGTTACTAAGAAATTTCTTTTTGGAGGAATAGCACTACATAAGCTTACTTCTTTGTAGACGATTGGCTAGGAAGCTACAAGGTCACCCTAACATGAAGAAAGCTTAAGTTTTAAGGTCAGAGTCCGCATTTGGGGAAAATCAGGACAGTGTAATGAGGCATAGTGGTGAAAGTGGATATTCTTGTCTGGTTCCTGATTTTAGTGGGAAAGACTTGAGTCTTTCACCAACAAGTATGTTCATCTTAGCTTTTTTGTAGGTGCCCCATATCAGGTTGAGGGAGTTCTCTTATATTCTTACCTTGTTAAGAGTTTCTTTTAGTATGGGTGGAGGTTGAATTTTGTCACCTTTTTTTCCCCCTGCATGTATTTATGAGATCATTTGCGGTTTTTGTTTTTTTTTCTTTTGTTCTAGTAATATGGTAGATTACATTGATTGGTTTTTAATGTAAGTAAACAGCAGTTGGTTATGTTTCATTGTCCTTTCTGTTTTGCCGGATTTGATTTGCTGATTTATTTAAAGGAATTTTGCATCTACATTCATGAGGGATATTGTCTGTGGTTTTCCTGCACCGTATTTTCTTTGTCTAGTGTTATTATCAGGATAATGTTGGCCTCCAAAAATGAGTTGGACAGTCTTTCCTTCTCTTCTATTTTCTGGCAGAAATTGTGTGGGACTCTTGTATTTGTTTCTTTAAAGGTTTGGTAGAATGGGATAGTGGAACCAGCTGGGTTGTTCATCACAAATTCGATTTCTCTAATAGTTATAGGACTATTCATGTTATGTGTATCTATATATTTATGTCTGTATTCTAGTCATGGGGATACTCAGGTTATCTATATCTGTATCAGGTTTCATCGGTGATTTTGAGAATTTGTTGGTCCTTCCCCCCCCCAAAGATTTTTATTTATTTATTTATTTATTTGACAGAAAGAGACACAGCGAGAGAGGGAACAGAAGCAGGGGGAGTGGGAGAGGGAGAAGCAGGCTTCCTGCCAAGCAGGAGCCTGATGTGAGGCTGGATCACAGGACCTTGGGACCATGACCTGAGCTACCCAGGCACTTCAAGCATTTGTTGGTCTTTTTAATCCAAGGTCTTGCATCTATGTTGCCCATGCTATTTCTTATTACCTTTTAAAATGTTTACTAGATCTAGAGTGACATCCTTCTTTCATTCCTGAAACAAGGATTTGGTGACCTCTCTCTTTTTTTTTCTTTTTCAGTCTTACTAGGGGGTTGTCAATTTCATTATCTTCAATCAACAAGTTTCTGGTTTTATTGATTTTTTCCTATTGTTTTTGTTTTTAATTTTACTGATTCCCACTTTCTCTTTATTTTTCTGCTTTGCTTTTCTCTAAAATGCTAAAGTAGAAGTTCATATTATTGGTTGGAGACTGTTTTTCTATTCTAATATAAGTATTTATTATGACTTTTCTTGTAAGCACAGTTTCATCCTACAAATGCATTTTAAATTTTGTTTAGCTTAAACTATTTCTTAATTTACTTTAGGACTTTCTTTTTGTCTCATGGATTATTTGGAAGTGTGGTGTATAATTTCCAGTCCACTTAGAGATTTCCCATAATCATTTGTTACTGATTTAAGTCTAATTCTACTACAGTCCTAGATCATAGTCTGTATGATTTCAATTATTTTAATTCTAAGATATGCTTTATGATTCAGGATATAGTATAACTTGTTGACTGTTTCATGTATACCTACAAAGAATATATATTATGTTCTTGGATTTAGAGCACTGTAAGTGTAAATTAGATCCAATTGGTTGATGGCGGTTTTTTTTTTTTTGAGTTTTAAAATGAGTTTATTCAAGAATGTTCTTAGGAAGGCAACAATGTTTGTTGTTAAAAAAAACTTCTGTTTCTTCATGCTGAAAAAGTAATGTAAGAGGCTATAGTTATAAGCTTCTTTCTGTTGGACTTCTGGTAGTATATATAGCACAGTGTAGTCATTTCCGCAATGCTAGAATAAATAAAAAAAGTCTCTTCTATGCTTCTCTTCAAAAAGTGATGAACAACAACAGAAGATGGCATAAAAAAGCCATTTTTTTCTATTCATTCTGTAGTATTGGAGCCAGTATTTTTACTATCACGGGCTACAATTTTCACTTTATCCACTTTAATAAGTTCTGTCACCTCTCTGAATTCAACATCATTCAATACAAAATTCCACACGTTATCGGAGAATCTGTATGTATTTAGAGAGCCCCTGAAATTGACTCTGTTTCTGACCCTCTGCGCCAATGCTGAATTTATAGCTTTATCAAACTGAAGTAGAACTTGAAGGGCAAGTTGGGGGGTGATCTGTTGAGACTGTATGAGCTCATCAAGGCTCTCCTGGAGACTGTTTCCCTAAGTTGTATTTCTGTATAATTGATATGCCATGGCTTAGGAGGAAGAAATTGTTTTTCCTATTCAGGCTTGCATTGATGTCCTGTGGGGAAGGCGCTTCCCACCGTGGAGCGGACTCGATGGTGTTTTTTAGTTCTACATTTTTGCTGATTTCTGCTTTCAATTACAGAGAAAGAAATGTTGAAGTCTAATTATAATTGGGGGTTTTGTCTACTTTGCCTTTTCAGTTCTTCCAGTCATTGCTTTTTGTATTTTAAAGCTCTTTGTTATGTACACACACTAATTATAGTTTTTGGTGAAGTCACCCATTCCAAAAAATATAATGTACTTTTCTGCCTGATAGTTTTTTCGCTCAGAAGTCTATTTGTAACCTACCTAAATCGTTATATATGAAGTGAGTTTCTTGTAGACAACATGTAATTGGATCAAGATCTTTATCCATTCTGGCAATCTCTGTCTTTAATTGCACAGACTCTTTATATTTAATATAATTATTAATACATTTGCACTATGTCTATAATTTTATTGTTTGTTGTATGTTTTTATCTTTTGTTTTTCATTCCTCTGTTATCTCTCCTTTCTTCTTTTGGGTTATATAAATGCTTTTTTTAGTATTTCACACTAATTTATCCATTACTTTTTACTATATCTCTTGATACAGTATTTCTGCTTTTGCTCTAGGAATAACAATACACACATCTAGCTTTTTATAATCTAATTAGAAATCATATTTTAAATTTTGTATATTAAAAATTGATCTATTGACATACATGTTGCATAGCATAAAGTTCACAATTTTAAAGTATATAACTCAGTGGCAGATAGTATATTCACAATTTTGTACAACCATCACGACTACCTAATTCTAGAACATTTCCATCACACCAAACAGAAATCCTATACTTCCCATTTCTCTCATATCCCCGTCCCATGGCAAATACTAATCTATGTTTTGTCCGTACAGATTTGCCTATTCTGGACCCTTTCTATAAGTTGGATTATACCATATGTGGCCTTCTGTGTCTGATTTCTTTCACTTAATATACTATGCCCAGGTTCAGTCATGTCGTAGGATGTATCAGTACTTCATTCCTTTTGTGGCTAAATAATATTCCATTTTATCCATTCATCACATTGTGGCCATTTGTTTTTTTTTTTTTCCAATTTTTAGCTATTATGAATAATGCTACTGGAAATATTTATGTACAAGTTTTTGTGTGTGTATGTACTTCAGTTCTTTTTGTATATCTTAAGAGTGAAATTGCTAGGTTGAGTGGTAATTCTGTTTAACTTTTGAGGAACTTCCAACTTTTCTAAAGTAATTATATCATTTTTTCATTCCCACCAGCAATGTACATTCTTGCCAATGCTTATTAATTTCTTTTTTTAAAAATTTCATTACTATTGCCATCCTTGTGGGTTTTGATCTCATTGTGGTTTTGATTTGCCTATCTCTAATGACTAATGATGTTTTAATTTGCTTATTGACCATTTTTTGTATATCTTCTTTGGAAAAATAGCTATTTAAATTCTTTACCTATTTTAAGATGGGTTATCTTTTGTTATTGAGTTGAAAGAATTACTTACATTCCAGTATTAGACCATTATCAAATATATGACTTGCAAATATTTTCTCCCATTCTGTTGGTTATCTTTCTTTTTTTTTCTTTTTTTTTTTAAAGATTTTATTTATTTATTTGACAGAGGGAGAGATATCACAAGTAGGCAGAGAGGCAGGCAGAGAGAGAGAGAGGAGGAAGCAGGCTCCCCGCCGATCAGAGAGCCCCATGTGAGGCTTGATCCCAGGACCCCGGGATCATGACCTGAGCTGAAGGCAGAGGCAGAGGCTTAACCCACTGAGCCACCCAGGCGCCCCCTGTTGGTTATCTTTCTTGATAGTGTCTTTTGATTCACAAATTTTTCTAATTTTGATGAAGTCCAACTGATCTGTTTATTTTGTTGCTTGTACTCTCTGTGTCATACTTAAGGAGCTATTGCCTAATCCAAGGTCATGAAGATGTATACCCATGTTTTCCTCTAGGAGTTTTATAGTTCTAGCCTGTACATTTTGACTTTTAATACATTTTGAGTTAATTTTTGTATGTGGTGTGAGATAGGTGTTCAAATTTCTCTTTTTGCATTATGAGTATCCAGTTGTCCCAATATTTGCTGAAAAGACTCTTCTTTCCCCATGGAATGGTCTTGGGACCCTTGTCAAAAATCTATTGACCATAAATATATGGGTTTTATTTCTGGGCTCTCAGTTCTATTCCACTGCTGTGTATTTCTCCCCTTGTGCCTGTCCTTACCCTGTTCTGATCATTGTGCTTTTGTAGTAAGCTTTGCAAGGAAGAGTGAGTCTTCCAACGTTTTCTCTTCTTCAGGATTGTTGGGCAGGAGCGCCTGGGTGGCTCAGTTGGTCAAGCACCTTCTTAGCGCTTAACCAGCCTTAAGTCATAGCCGGTGTCACAAGCAGCACAGGCCACGATCGCAGGGAGCCGGGACTGGGCCTCGTGTTGGTCGCCCGCTTAGCAGAGAATCTGTTTCTCTCTCCGCCCCTCCTCCCACTTGTGCATGCTCTCTCTCTCTCTTAAATCAATAAAGTAAATCTTAAAAAAAATTGTTTGGCTATTCAGGGTCCCTTGAAAATCCATATGAATTTTAAGACAAGCTTTTCCATTTTTGTGAAAAGGGAGCTGAAATTTTGTTATAGATTTCATTGAAATTTGGGGATTATCCTTTAGTTCTTTATATATAGTTTCCTTAACTCTTTGAACATTTTATAAACAGTTAATTTAAAGTCTTTCTGTATTAAGTCCAACATCTGGACTCCCTCAAAGACCATTTCTATTGATTGTCTTTCTCTCTGTGGACTATATGGGCAATACTTTCTTTTTTCTTTGAATGTCTTGTAATTTTTCTTAAGTACTGGACATTTAACTACTACTATTATAAAGGGATAATTTTAGAAACTAGATCCTCTTCCTAACCCCAGGATTTGTTGCTGTTTGCTTTAGTCATTGCTTTTGTTTGTTTAGTGACTTATCTGAATTAATTTTGTAAAGTCTATATACTTGGTCATGTGTAGCCACTGAAGTCTCTGTTCTGTTCATTTATAGTTAGTTAATAATTGGGTAGAGATTTCCTTAAACTCTTGGAACCAAAAACTCCCCCAGTCTTTGTAAATCAGCTCAGTTAGAGCATGTCTTTAACACTCAGTCAAAAAACCAATGACTACCATAGTCTTCACTTTCTGCTTGCATAAAGGCTGAAGGCCAACCAGAGTTGAGTACTTAGGGCCTTCCCAGGGCTTTTCTGGGCATGCCCACAGCCCTCAGAATGCATATTGTCCTCTAAGATCTCAGGAATATGTTAGAGTTTTTCAAAAGCCCCTTTCTCCCAAAGTATCTAATTTCCCAGGCTTTCCTCCCCAATTTTTTGGTGAGATTATTGTTTAGCCCATTTGTTTTCCCTTGACTCAGGCAGCCGTGACTAACATATTTGCCTCTCAATGTTTTCTACTGATGTCACCTGAGGAGTGGCATTAACATTAGGCAACCAAGTTAGGTGAGATTAAATCAAGTCTTTTGAGCCATCAGACAGATCAAAACAAAGTAATTACAGGTATTTGTGAATGAGGTCCATTCTCCTATCTCTGCTACCAATGTTGGGAATGTGGACTGTCATTTTCCTTTTTTTTTTTTTTTTAAGTTTTATTTAATTTTATTTTTTAAAAGATTTTATTTATTTATTTAACAGAGAGAGAGAGACAGTGAGAGAGGGAACACAAGCAGGGCGAGTGGGAGAGGGAGAAGCAGTCTTCCCACGGAGCAGGGAACCTGATGCGGGGCTTGATCCCTGGACCCCGGAGTCATGACCTGAGCTAAAGGCAGACACCTAACAACTGAGCCACCCAGGTGCCCCTGGACTGTTGTTTTCAAGGTATCTGGGGGAACAAAGACTGGGATAAGTTAACATACTCCAAAACTCATTGTTCTTACCAAGATTCAACTATTTTTTTCTTGAGTAAGTGGTTCTTAGGTTTCCATAAGCTTTTGGCTAATTTCCAGATATCCAAAAAAGTTAATTCTGACTTTTTTTTTTTTTTTACCATTTTTAAAAAAATTCCTTTTTGGGAATGAAATCTTGCCCTTCGCAAATATGTAGATGAAAATAGAAGGTATTATGTTGAGCAAAATAAATCAGAGAAAGACAAATGTATGATTTCACTCATATATGGAATTTAAAAATAAAACAGATGAACATAGGGGAAGGGATGGAAAAACAAAATGAGACAAAATCAGAAAGGGAGACAAACCATAAGAGACTCTTCACTCTAGGAAACAAACTGAGGTTTGTTGGAGGGGAGGCACCTGGGGGGATGGGGTAACTGGGTGATGGACATTAAGGAGGGCATGTGATGTAATGAGCACTGGGTAGTATATGCAACTGATGAATCACTAAAATCTACCTCTGAAACTAATTTTAAAAATCAGCTCTGGTAAGATGTGTGAACTTAGAAAAGCATTTTTAAGAATAACCATAAAATAAAATTTAAAAGTGAGTAATGATAAAAAAAGAATTACTTTTTTGAGTAACAGAATTTTAGAGTTCCCTATTTGTCATTTTCACTGATGTCACTTGCTATTTTATCACTCCAAATAGAATGTGGAAAACTAACCACCACATAGGTCCCTTTATATTCCTCCTCTATGTTATAGTTGTCTTGTGTATATACTCTTTCTACACACATTGGGACCCCATCAAATAATGTTACAGTTTTAATTTCATTCAGTAAGCATATTTCAACAGAAGAATAGTCTATTACACTAACTCCAATATTTACCTTTCTATTGTTTTTCTTCATTCTGAATGTTCCAAGTTTCATTTTTGTATCATTTACCTTCTATCTGAAGAACTTCTTTCAGCAATTCTTTTAGAGCAGCTCTGCTGGCAAGAAATTCTCATTGCTTCCCTGCACTTAAGAATGTCTTTATTTCACCTTCATTCCTGAGGGATATTTTTACTGTCTAGAGAAATCTTTGTCAATAGTTCTTTTCTCTCAGCACTTCAAAAGTATTGTTCTGTTTTCTTCTGGCCTTCATGATTTCTCATGAGAAATCCAGTTATGTGATTCAGACGGTTTTCCTACAAATAATGCATCATCTTCTTCTGTCGGATTTCAAGATTCTTTTTACTTGGGGCACCTGGGTGGCTCAGCCATTAAGAACCTGCCTCGGGCTCAGGCATGATCTCAGGGTCATGGGATCGAGCCCCGCATCAGGCTCTCTGCTCACTGGGGAGCCTGCTTCCCCCCTCTCTCTCTGCCTGCCTCTCTGCCTGCTTGTGATCTCTGTCTGTCAAATAAATAAATAAGATCTTTAAAAAAAAGTGAAAACACAATTTAATGGTGAAAGCATAGTTTGTCAATAAAACTTGTTGGAATGCCTGGATCTCCACATGTATGTGTCCATACACACACACACACACACACACACACACACACACACACACACACACACGGACATACATACACACATACATGCTTCAATCCATACATCTCACCATATTCAAAACTTAACTCATAATGAATCTTAGACCTAAATGTAAAGCATAAAATTATAAAGCTTCTAGGAAAAAACTTTTGTGATCTTGGGTTAGGCAAATATTTAAAAAATATGATCCCAAGAGTATGATTCCTAAAAGGACAACTTCATAAAGTAGACTTCATCAAAATTAAGAATTTTTTCTTTGAAAGATACTGTTTAGAGAATGACAAAATGAGCCACAGAGTGAGTGGAAATATTTGTAAATCACATATCTTATAAAGGACTCACATTCAAAACATATAAAGAGCTCTCTAAAGTCAACTAAAAAACTCAACATAAAAATGGGTAAAAGATATGAACAGATAACTTACCAAAGAAGACATACAGTTGGCAAATAAGCATCTGAGAAGATATTCAATTTCATTAATGATTAGGGAAATGCAAATCAAAAATGCAATGAGATGCCATCACATACCTATTAAAATCTCTAAAATTAAAATGATTAACTATACCAAGAGATGGTGAGAAAATAGAGCCACTGGAATGATTATACACTGCTTGTGGGAATGTAAAATGGTGCAATCACTTTGCATAATTGGCCAGTTTTTTTTACATTTAAACACACATCTTAATACATTCATTAAATACATCTGTTATATGATCTGCCATTCCACTTGTAGGTATTTAATCAATATAAATGTAAGCATACGTTCATGCAAAGATCAAGCACGACTGCTCGTGGCAACTTTATTTATGATAGTCAAAACCTGGAAGTAACCTAAATGTGCATCAACTGGTCAGTAGATTAACACATTATGGTACGTTCATACAATGAAATACTATTCAGCAAAGTATTGTTACATACAAAATTATGGGTGCATTTCAGAATACTGTTATTAATAATAATAATTAATAATATTATTAATAAAGAAGCCAGACAACAAAACTGCATACACTAAAATTCTGAAAAAGGAAAATATAATGATTCCTATGGGAGAGAGGAGAGGATGAAGGAAGTGGAGGGAAGAGATATGAGGAAATTTTGGAGGCAATGGATATACTTATCACCTTGATCATGGTGGTGGTTTCACAGGTGTATACATGTATTAAAAATTGATTAAATTGTATGTTTTATGTGTAGTTAAATATACATCAATTACACTTCAATTATCTTGTTTTTAAAATGGGTTTTTACATCATTTCCTGTGATTGTGAAATTGGCAGAAATTGCCCTAGATCTTTGGTCTATGGTTAAAGTGCTATTTCCCACACTGCCTATTTGTCTAAATTCATGAGTTCATTAATGGTCATTTGGGGAGAAGCGTCTTAATGGCTTCACATCTACATTGTATCTGATTGTTTTCTAGCCCTTTGTCACTTCATTAATCCCACTTTCTAATTTTGTTTATTGTTCTAACTTTTTGAGTTGACTGTCCTGTAAGTTTATTTCTATTCCTTCAGTTAAACTGTGTTTTCCTGTGTATAATTGTATCTATTGATACAGACAAATACAGAGAAGGAAGTCGAAGTCATGCTTGACGCCCCTCTCCAGATAAGAGCACTATCGACATTTTTGCCAGTACACTTCCCGACATCTTCCTGTCCATGTGCAGTTTTTGTGTGTATGTTTGTATATGTGTGTGTACACAGAAAAGTACACAACCCATAAGTGTGCAGATTACCACGAACTAAATACACTCATGTAACCAGCACTCAGTTAACGGAACATTGCCAGCGTCTCAGAAGACATTTCATACCCACTGCCAGTCACAACCCTGTCCCCACCAACCCAAGGATAGCTACTCTCTTGACTTCTTTTTTGAAAAAAGATTTATTTCCTTATTTAAGAGAGGGGGAGGGGCAGAAGGAGAGGAAGAGAGAGAACCTCAAGCAGACTTCCCACTGAGCATGGAGCCCAAGGTGCATGGAGCTCGATCTCACAACCCTGAGATCAAGAGTTGGCTGCTTAACTGACTGAGCCACCCAGGTGCCCCTCTTCTGTCTTGACTTCTAATGGCATAGATTACCTTTGCCAGATTTTAAATTTTATTTCAATATCACCACGAAGTATACATTCGGTTTTCTCTGTCTTCTTTCACTCACTATTTCATTTGTGAGGTTCACCCCTATGGTTTTAGGGGACAGTAGTTCATTCATTGTGGAGCTGTATTATCTCTCTGCTCTGTGACTGTATCATGATTTGTTTATCCATTTTATTGTGGACAGGCATTTGGGTGGTTTCCAGTTTGAGCCTATTATGAATACTGCTGCTATAAATATTCTAGTGCGTGTCCTTTGCGAGCATACGAGTACTGTTTTATTGGTCATATACTTAAGAGAGGAATTGCAGGTCATACACAGCAATTAAGATGCATCTAGCTTTGAGTAAGTGCTATCATACTGGACAGACTGTTCTGCAACTTGATCTAAGCACCGAACAGTCAGTTGTGGGCACATTTCCACGTCGGGTAACAATATTAACTATGTGAATGTACCATGCTTTAATCATTCGGTTGTTTATTGATAGGCATTTGTTTTGCTTCCAAGTTTTCATTAATATGAGCAGCAAAATACTCCATATCCCTATAAACATATCTTTGCTCAACTGACTGATTATCATTTTAGGATAAATGTTTAAAAGTGGAATTTCTGCACCCAAGGGTAAGCCCATGTGCATATAAATTTTGATGCACATTGTCCAACTGCATTTTTAAAATGAGGTACAGTTTGCAATCTCACCAACACTGACTAAGAGGGAACAATTTTCTGTCTTCACTCGCACTGGATTTTTACGTTTATTTTTAAACTCTTGTCCGTCTGATGGAATAACCTCACATTTTTGCATTAAGTTATATTTCTTTTCTCTCTCTCTCTCTTTGGGGAGGGGGAGAGTGAGAGAGCACATGCATGAGGGACAGAGAAAGAGGGAGGGAGAGAGGGTCTTGAGCAGGTTCATGCCCATCATGGAGCCGACACAGGACTTGCCTTCACCACGCTGAGATCATGACCTGAGCCAAAATCAAGAGTTGGAAGCTTGGCTGACTGAGCCACCCAGGCAACCCAAGTTATATTTCTCTATTGTGAATTTAAACATAGTTTTATGACCGTATTTCTCCTTTGATGTACTTCGCCAGTTGTTCTTATCTTTTCCTCCTTGATTTATAGTTCTTTATACGCTGACAAAATAATTCTTTGACTTGTCTATGTTGTCAGTAATAACTCTGGGTGTTTGTTTACGTTTTAATTTGGTTCTGTGTGTTATGGTGGTTGTTTTTGTACACACTTTTTATGATGTCATTATGATGTTTACCTTTTACTTTAGTGAAATCAACTTTATAAATCTTTGTCTTTGTAATGTCTGGTTTTTGTACTTTAAAAAGCTCTTTACACTTGAAGATTATAATATTAACTCTATTTTTCTTGTAGTGTACAGTGGCTTGATTTTTTACGTTTACATCTTTGATATACGTGAAGTCTCTTTAACTATATGGAATGAAGAGTTTAGTTTGATTCTTTTGTGAATAACACTATAACTGTTTGTACTCTAATTTGAAATGCTACTTTACACAGTATCCCAAATCTCCAAGTATCTGTGTGTCTATTCTGTACTAAAAATTCTATTGCTTTGCTCATCCATTCATCCAACAAACATTTTTGTGCCAGGCCCCTTCTAATCCCTTGAGCTATATCAGTATAAGAAGGAAAAAAAAACTCCTCTCCTCATGGGGAATACCTTTCAGAGGGAGATATAAGGGCAGATAATAAACCATAAGTATTATTTGTACTTCATCTCCTGAATTGGTATGAGGAAGTTTTAATTCCTATAGAATTATAGAATATTTCAACATCAGGTAGAGCTAACTCCTCCACATTATTTTGTCTCTTTATAAATACTAAATCTTACAGATGAACTTTACAATCATTTGATGAAATTCTAATACAAATCACACTGGGATTTTGATTGTGATTGCTTGGAATTTTTAAATCAATTTAGGGAGATCTGGATGTTATTATTCAATAATAAAGTACGCTTTTCTACTCAAAATTCATTTTATTCATTGTGTCCAATGTCTCTCAGTAGAATTTAAAATTTTTCTCCATATAGATTGAGTATTTTGGGTTGCTATTGTGAATGGAATTTTATTTTGCTTTTATCATGTTTTATGCCTTGCTATTGTATATAAAGGAGCTATTGGTTTTGGTATGTATTTTTATAACCACCCACTTAAGTGAATTCCCATATGTTCCTAATAGTTTTTCTTTTTTAAAGACATTCATTTATTTATTGAGAGAGTATGCAGAATGGGGGAGGAGCACAGGGAGAGGGAGAGAGAATCTCAAGCAGACTCCATGCCAAGTGCAGAGCCTGATGTCGGACTCAATCTCATAACCCTGAGATCAAAACCTGAGCTGAAATCAGGAGTCAGATGCTTTACCGGATGAGCCCCCTGGACCCCCACCCACAATAGTTTTTCAATTGATTTGGTCTTAGGTTATTTGTTGCATGATGATACATTATAAATATTTTCACAGTGGATTATACTCTGTCATTATTAGGCCAGTGACTCTCCTTGTCCTATTTAAACATTTTCATCTTGAATTTAATTTTGTTTGATATTTAAATTGTGAGTTCTCTTTTTTTTTAAAGAGCTCTCTTTTTTTTTTTTTACATAAAACCTTACATTAGTTTCAGGTGTACAACATGGTGATTTGATATTTGTATACACAGCAAAATAATCACCATAAGTCTAGTTACCATCTGTAACCATCCAAAATTACAACAACTTATTCTCTTAACAACTTTCAAGTATGCAATAAATATCATTGACTCTAGTCACTAAGCTGTACATTACACTCCGTGGCTTACTTATTTTGTAACTGGAAGTTTGTGCCTCTTTGTCCCCATTTCACCCAGCCCTAACTCCCGCTCCCCTCTGGCAACCTCTCATCTGTTCTCTGTATCTGGGAGGTTTGTTTGTTTTGTTTGTTCATTGGTTTTTGTTTTGGGTTCCACTTACAAGGGAAATGACACAGCGCCTGTCTTTCTCTGGCTCCTTTCACTTAGCATAATACCATCCAGGGCCAGCCACCTGGTTGCAATGGCAACATTTTATCCTTTTGCGGCTGACTTCTCCATTGTATAATGTGCTACATCTTCTGTATCTGTTCATCTGTCGTAGACACTTACGTTGCTTCCTTATCTTAGCTATTGTAAATGATTTTGCAATGAACATAGGGATGCATATATCTTTCCAAATTAGTGTATGTATTTTCTTCAGATAAATACCAAAAGGTAGTTCTATTTTTAATTTTTTGGGGAACCTCCCTACTGTTTTCCATAGTGGCCTCACCAATTTGCATTCCCACCAACAGTGCACAAGGGTTCCCTTTTCTCCACATTCTTGCCAACACTTGTTGTTTCTTGTCTTTTTGATAATAGCCATTCTGGCAGGTATGTATGAGGTGAGATGGGATGTCATTGTGGTTTTGATTTGCATTTCCCTGATTATTAGTGATTGAGGATCTTTTCGTGTTCCTGTAAGTCATCCATATATCTTCTTTAGAAAAATGTCTATTCATATCCTCTGCCCCCTTTTCGGTCAAATTATTTGGGGTTTGTTGTTACTGAGTTGTAGAAGTTCTTTATATATTTTAGATACTAACTCCTTATCAGATACATGATTTGCAAATATCTTCTCCTGTTTAGTAAGTTGCTTTCTCATTTTGTTGATGTTTTCCTTCACTGTTGAGATGGTTTTTAATTAGATGTAATCCCATTTGTTTATTTTTGCTTTTGTTACCCTTGCCTTTGGAATCAGATTTTAAAAAATCACTTCCAATACTGCTGTCAATGAAGAGCTTACCGTGTATGCTTTCTTCTAAGAGTTTTACAGTTTCAGGTCTTATATTCAAGTCTTTAATCCATTTTGAGATACTTTTTGTGTACGTGTAATGACTCAGTTTCATTCTTTTGCATGTAGCTAACTAGTTTTCCCAATACCATTTATTGAAGAGACAGTCCTTTTCCCATATTTTTGCCTTCTTTGTCATAAATTAATTGACTATACATGCATGGGTTTATTTCTGGCCTCTCTATTCTGTTCCACTAATCTATGTGTCTGTTTTGATGCTAACACCAAAACTGTTTTGATTACTATAACTTTGTAATACACTTTGAAATCACAAAGTATGATGCCTCCATATTTGTTCTTTTTTCACAAGATCAACTTGACTATTGAGCACCTTTTGTGGTTCCATACAAATTTTAGGATTGTTTGTTCTATGTCTGTGGAAAAATGCTACTGGAATTTTGATAGGAATGTCAGTTAATCTGTAGATTGCCTTGGGAAATATAAACTTTTAAAATTTATTTTGAGGAGGAACTTTAAATATTTTGTAGAAATAATTATAGAATTATAGAGTTATTTTATAGAATATATATGATATATTATAGAAATATAGAATTATAGAATTAATTTTAGAATTAATAATTGTAGAATTAATTATTTTAATCCATGAGCTTTTATTCAGTTTAAGTTTTTTTTTAATTTGTTTCATCGATGTCTTATAGCTTTCAGTGTATGGCTCTTCAGCCTTCTCAGTTAAATTTATTCCTCAGTATTTTGTTCTTTCTAATGCAGTCACAAATGGGATTCTTTCCTTAATTTCTCTTTCTGATTGTTTGTTGTTTGTGTATAGAAATGCCACAGATTTTGCATACTGATTTTGTACCCTGCAATTTCATTGAATTTATTAGTTCTAATAAATTTTTAGGTGGAGTCTTTGGGGTTTTCTAGATGTAAAATCAAGTTTTCTGCAAATAGTAACCATTTTACTTCTTTCTGATTTAGATCACTTCTACTTCTTTTTCCCACATAACTGTTCTGGTTGGGATTTCCAATACTATGTTGAGCAAAAGTTGTGAGGGTGGGCATCCTTGTCTTGTTTCTGATCTTAAAGGAAGAATTTTCAGCTTTTTGCTGTTGAGTATGTTAAATGTGGGCTTGTCATTATTGACTTTTATTATGCTGAGTTACATTTCATCTATACCCACATTGTTGGGAGTTTTATCCTAAGTGGGTATTTAATTTTGTCCAATGTCTTTTCTTCATCTATTCAATTGATCAGATGGTTTTTATCTTTCATTTTGTTCATGTGGTGTATCGTGTTGCTTGATTTGCAGGTGTTAAATCCTCTTTGTATCACTGGAATAAATCCCACTTGGTCACGGTGAATGATCCCTTTAATGTACTGTTGAATTCATTTTGCTAACATTTTGTTGAGGATTTTTGCATCTATGCCCACCAGAGATACTGGCCTATACTTTTGTGTGTATAATGTCCCTGTCTGGTTTTGGTATCAGGGTAATGCTGCTCTTGTAAAATGAGTTTGGAAGAGTCTCAGTTCTGGGGAAGATTTTGAGGAGGAACTTTAAATATTTTGTAGAATGCACCCATGAAGCCATCTGACTCTGGACTTTTGTTTGTTGGGAGTTTTTTGATTACTGATTCAGTCTCTTTACTGGTAATCAGAGAATTAAGACTACTTATTTCTTCATGATTCCTTCTTGGAAGATTGCATGTTTCTAGGAACTTATCCATTTCTTCTAGGTTGTTCAATTTATTGCCATATAGTTTTTCAGAGTAGGGTCTTAGAATCCTTCGTATGTCTGTGGTGTCACTTATTACTTCTTTTTCGTTTCTGAATTTGAGTCTTCTGTCTTCTCTTCTTAGTGAGTCCAGCTAAAGATTTGTCAATTTTGTTTATTTTTTCAAAGAACCAGCTCTTAGTTTCATTGATATTTTGTCATTTTAATCTCCATTTTATTTATTTTTGCTCTAATTATTTTTCCCTTTTACTGTTTATTCTTCTTTTCCTAGTTCCTTTAGGTATAAATTTAAATAGTTTATTTAAAATTTTTCTTGTTTCTTGAGGTAGGCATGTATCTCTATAAACTTTCCTTTTGGAACTGCTTTTGCTGCATCCCATAGATTTTGGCATATGGTATTTTCATTTTCATTTTTCTCAAGTTTTTTTTTTTAATTTCTCCTTTGATTTCTTCATCGAGCCATTGGTTGTTCAGTAGCACGTGCTACTGAATCTGTAATATGTAATATTACATGTGTAACATGTAATGTGCTGCTGAATATGTAATCTGTACATATGTGTGATTTTTCTTGTCTTTTTTTCTTGTGATAGATTTCTAGTGTCATACCACTGTGGTCAGAAAAGTTGCTTTATGATTTCAATATTCTTAAATTTATTGAGATTTATTTTGTGGCCTAAAATATGGCCTATCCTAAAGAAAGTTTCATGTACACTTGAGAAGAATATGTAGACTGCTGCTTTTGGATGGAATGCTCTGTATATATTTATTAAGTCCATCTGGTCTCATGTATTATTTAAGGCTGATGTTCCCTTCTTGAATTTCTGTCCAGATGATCTATTCATTGGTGTTAATGGGGTGTTAAAATTTCCTACTATTATTGTACTGCTGTCAATTTCTCCCTTTAGGCCTGTTAATATTTGCTTTATATATCTAGGTGCTCCTGTGTTGGGTGCATAAATATTTACAAATGTTATATCTTTTTGTTGAATTGATTCCTTCATCATTATGTCATACCCTTCTTTGTCTCTTAGTGCAGTCTTTGTTTTAAAGTCCATTTGGTTTTGGGGTGCCTGTCTCAGTCAGTAGATCATGAAACTCTTGATCTCAGGGTTGTAAGTTTGAGCCCCATGTTTGGTGTAGAGATCCCTTAAAAATAAAATCTTAAAAAAAAAGTCCATTTGATTTCATATATGTACAGCCACCCCAACTTCCTTTTAGTTTCCATTTCCATGAAACATCTTTTTCCAGCCTTTCACTTTCAGTTGTGTGTGTCCTTACATCTGAAGTGAGTCTCTTGAAGGCAGCATGTAGATGGATCTTGTTTCTGTTACTCATACAGTCACTCTACAGTTTTTGACTAGAGAATTTAGTCAATTTACATTTAAAATAATTATTGATAGGTATGTGATTATTTTGTTCATTGCTTTCTGGTTGTTTTGTAGTTGTTCTATGTTCTTTTCTTTTTCCCTTGCTTTCTTTCCTCATGGTCTGATGCCTTTCTATAGTGTTATGTTTATATTCCTTTCTTACTATGTTTTGGGTATGTACTATAGGTTTTTGCTTTGTGATTACCAGGAGGCTCACATATAACAACCTATATATAGGAGTGTCTATTTTAAGTCAAAAGCAAGTTG
This sequence comes from Enhydra lutris kenyoni, assembly GCF_002288905.1. NCBI lineage: Eukaryota > Metazoa > Chordata > Mammalia > Carnivora > Mustelidae > Enhydra > Enhydra lutris. The sequence goes on from NW_019154097.1 coordinate 41,746,971, forward strand.
GAATGCATTCTAAAACTCTACCTTTTTTACTACATCCTCCCCATGACATATTTTTTATGTCACGTTTTACCACATTTTGTGTATCCTTTAACTAATTATTGTAGTCATAGTTATTTTTACTACTTGTGTCTTTTAATCTTCATACTAGCTTTATAAGTGATCAATCCACTATCTTTACTATATATTTACCTTTTCCAATAAGATTTTTAGTTTTACATGTTCTCTTGTTTCTAAATAATGCCCTTCCTTTTCAGCTTAGGGGTACCTCAGTGGATCAGAGGGTTAAGTGTCTGCCTTCGGCTCAGGTCATGATCCCAGGTCCTGGAATCCAGCCCCACATTGGGCTTCCTGCTGAGCAGGGGGTCTGCTTCTCCCTCTCCCTCTGCCTGCCACTACCCCCTGCTTATACTCTCTCTCTCTCTCTCTCTCTCTTTCTCTGTCAAATAAATAAAACCAAAGAAAGAAAGAAAGAAAGAAAGAAAGAATTCCCTTTAACATTTCTTGTGAAGCTAGTTTAGTGGTGATGAACTCCTTTAGCGTTTACTTGTCTAGAAATCTCTATCTCTCCTCAATTATGAATAATAACCTTGCCAGGTAGAGCATTCTTGGCTGGAATTTTTTTCCTTTCAGCACTTTGAGTATATAATATCACTCACTTCTGGTCTGTAAAGTTTCTGCTGAAAAATCTGCCAGTGATCTTATGGGGGTTCTCTGGTATGTAACAAGTTGTTTTTCTTCTGCTGCCTTAAAAAAAAAAAAAAAATATATATATATATATATACATAAACTTATATAAATAATATAATATATAAATAATATAATATAATATATATAAATAACATAATAAACTTTATATAAATAAATATATATATTTATATTTATATATATATATAATTTATTTATTTGCCAGAGAGAAAGAGAGAGCACAAGTTGTTGGAGTGGCAGGCAGAGGGAGAAGCAGATTCCTTGCAGAGCAAGGAGCCCAATGTGGGACTCTACCCCAGGACCCTGGGATCATGACCTGAGCTGAAGGCAGATGCTTAACTGACTGAGCCACCCAGGTGTCCCTCTTCTGCTGCTTTTAAAATTCTCTCTTTATCTTTGCTTTTGGTGTTTTAATTATAATTTTAGTTATAATTTTAATTATAACGTGCCTTGGTGTGGGTCTTTTTGGGTTCCTCTTCTTTGGAGCTTTTCTGCGATTCCTGGATCTGGATATCTGTTTCCGTCCCTAGGTTAGGGAAGTTTAAAGCTATTATTTCTTCAAATAAGTTTTCTGCCCCTTTCCTTCTCTGTCTCTCTAGATCCTCTATAATGCAAATGTTATTCTGCTTGATATTGTCTTATGAGTTATTTAAGCTATCTTTACTTTTAAAAAAATTTGTTGTTGTTGTTATTGTGTTGTTACTCTTTTGGGTGAGTTTCATTAACCGGTCTTCCAGAGCACTGATTCTTTCTTCTGCTTCATCTAGTTTGCTATTGAAACCCTCCAGTGTATTTTTTTAGTTCAGTTATTGCATTCTTCAGCTCTGTGACTTTTGTTTGGTACTTTTTTACATTTTCTATCGCTTTGTCAAAGTTGCTACTCTGCAAATCCATTCTTCCAAGTTTGGTAAGCATATCTATGACCATTACTTTGAACTCTTTGTCAGGTAAATTACATATATTCATTTCATCAAGGTTTTTTTTTTTCATTAAGGTTTTTATCTGGAGGGGGGTATCTTGTTCTTTAATTTGGGTTATATTCCTGTTTCCTCATTTTTCTTGACTCTGTATTTGTTCTTATGGATTGGGAGAAACAGTTATCTCTCCCAGTCTCAAAGGAGTGCCTTGTGTGGGAGCCAAAACTTATCATTTAACCTTGCCCTAGCTCTTGATTGTCTCTCAGACCCTTGTGATTTTCTAAAAAAACTAACACATTTTTGATAGGATCAAGTTGTTGAGGATGTGCCAAGACCTGTGAGGGTTCCAGAAGGAAGGATCTCAGCACCTAGTTTCAGGCAGATTGAAAACTAGAACCTCAGACAGCAGCTTTTTTTTTTTTTTAAAGATTTTATTTATTTGACAGACAGAGATCACAAGTGGGCAGAGAGGCAGGCAGAGAGAGAGGAGGAAGCAGGCTCCCTGCTGAGCAGAGAGCCCGATGCGGGGCTCCATCCCAGGACCCTGGGATCATGACCTGAGCCGAAGGCAGAGGCTTAACCACTGAGCCACCCAGGTGCCCCCAGACAGCAGCTTTTAAGGTATGATGCAAATATATATAATCCTGTGGGATCAGAACTGTAAACCTGCTGTCCTTCAGACCAGGTAACTTGGAGGTGTCCCCTTAATGACAGTGCAAAAATCAAGGGTCCAGATAGGTGTACAAGCTCCTTTCTGGGACCTACAGGCAAGGGAGAGCATAAAATTGGTATCCCTAGCCTATGTTTTCTGAGAACATTTCTGTAGCTTTTTGATATGTGGTAGGCCTAAAGCCTGTCCCTCAGTCTGAAGCTCCGGGACAAGTAAATAGACCTTTTTCACAGGAAGACTGCAGGTGTTTCGGTCTGCTGTCTGTGCAGGCTTGATGGTCTGCCAAGAGCCTTTTTCTCCAATTATTTCAGACTCATGGGGCCCTGAACACAATCTACTAGAGTTATGTGCTCAGTGGGCATCCCCTGTCTCGGCTGTGTACCCAACTTTGGCAGGACCAAGGGAGTGGTGCCGGGGCAGGGCACTCCCCCTCTGGCCTTGGTGGGGCTATGGGGGCAGTGTGGAGGCAAGGTGCACACCCAGACACCATCAGGTTATGGGAAAAACACAAAAACACAAAAATGGTGCCTGCCAGTGCCTCAGTCCCTAGAGAGAGTTCGAACAAGCTCTTGCCCTTCTGGCAGATGCTTTTAAGATTAGCAAACAAATCTCCTCATATAGACTAGGTTCTTTTCAAAGTGCTGGTTTTGTGCTGGGTCCCAGACCACACACACTTCTGACCAACCAGCTACAAATTTGGGGGTACCCAATACTCCCTTGAGTTTAATAATTAGAATGATTCAAAGAAATCAAGAAAGTGCTGTACTTATAAATGATACAACTCAGGAATAGCCAGATGAGGAGACGTGAAGGGTGAGGTCTAGAATAGTTCTGAATGCAGAGCTTCTCTGCCCTTTCCCTGGGAAATCAGGACACATCAGCCACACAGGGCACATTGGTGTGTTTACCAACCAGCAGCTCTAGCAAACCTCAGTGCTCCGAGTTTTTACTGGGGTTTCTTTCCACAGACACATTTGATCAAACCACTGGTGACATGAGACATGACTGACCTCAATCTTCAGCTTTCTTTCCTCCTTAGAGATCGGGTTGGCTCAAAGTTTCAACCCTCTCGTCACAAATTTGGTCTTTCTGGTGACCAGCCCCCGTTCTGAAGCTCTTCTCAGGGCTCACCAGCAGTCTCCTCATTGGCATAGCCTTGGGTGTGATCCAGGGTCTCATGCATAGCAAAGAAATATCTATCACTTGGGAGATCCCAAGAACTTTCAAAGCTCTGTGCAGAAAACCAAGGGCAAAGAGGAGACAGTTCCTTACTCTACAACACGTGTGTAAAAACTGAACAATGCAGAAAATGTTTATGTGGGAAACAGAAGTTACTCATAATCCCCCAACCTAGAAATAGTCACTGCTGACGTTGAGGGAATGCTCTTCCAGAGTTGTCTTCTGTGCACATATCAGCATGTCAATAAATTTCATTTATGCAAATGGCACTACATTTAACGCACTGTTTTGCAATTTGCTATTTTCAGTTATTTTGGGGGCTTATCTCCATATCATTACATATAAACCAAACTTGACCTCATTATTTTAAACTGTTGTACACAATACACCATTGCTTACTTACTAAGAACAAACACACAAACACTCAGAACCCTTTACTGGAAATTAGGGTCATTCCTAGGTTCTTCTTCCTTCTTTTGGAAATTACCACAATGTTTCTATGAAAATCTTTGTGCCCTTATTCAAATACACATGTAAGATGAATTCTTATAAAAGAAAAAATATGGATGAAAAGATGTATGCATTTTAATTTTTACCATAGATCACAAAGAGCCCTTTAAATACATTTAACTCATGTACATTCCCACCAGTGAGTGTCTGCTATCCACTTTTTGTGTCTATTAAATATAGAACCTAGCCGGACACTTTCCTTCTTTTAAAAGGTGAGTTTGGTGTGCATTTGTCCTCTGAAAGACAGTGTGTCCCGCAACTGAAAAATCTTTCTCGTTGGTGATTTAGAATGGTTATTAAGTGGATATTTAGCTCCCCGAATTTAATTTACATGCTTAAAAATATTTTTCAATTAAGCCACTTGAGCAGTTTCTATATGGATCTTTCCTCTCGAAGGCGAGGAAACGTTACTTTCTCAAACCTCTTCCACTTCTTTCTCCTCATCCTCCCCCTTATTCTCAGGTGGTCCTTCCTGAGTCTGATGACCTGGTAAGCTGGTAAGCTTTTGGTAAACTATGATGTCATGGAAGTGTGATGTCATTTGTTCCAGTGCATGATATCATAGTAAACTTTTTATAAACATCGACACGTACTGTTTAACCTCTGGATTTGAGTGAAATCATTTTAATTTAACATCCGTTCTATATATTAATGGATTTTATGGAAATGATATTCCAAAGACTTAGCATCCAGTCCTATGGATCAGGGTTCTAGAAGCTTCCAGCAGGGCCTTGGTTGTTCAGTCCAGGGAATCCAGGGGCTCCAGTGGGGGGAGTGAGGCACAACAGGGGGATATAGAAAGACTTGATGGTTAATTCTGATTTACAGGTAATAACCTATGGAGACTTTTTTAAATGACAAAACTAAGCTTTTTTAAATAAAAAAGATAAAAATACGGCATTCTCTTTTCCCCCCCAAAGATATTATTTATTTATTTGAGAGAGAGCATGAGCAGGGTGAGGGGCAGAGCAAGAAGCAGGCTCTCTGCTGAGCAGGGAGCCCCATGAGGGGCTCGTTCCTGGGACTCCAGGATCGTGACCCGAGTGGAAGGCAGGTGCTTAACAGACTGAGCCACCCAGGCACCCCCAAAATACTGCATTCTTATAGCAAATACCAATCAGGCAGAACTAAACTGACTGAGCATGTGACAGTATTTGCTCCTCTATCTAATCTGTCTCATTCTACCCCTCAGAGGTGACTGGTAACCGGTGTTGCCAGTTTGGTTCTTACCAAACCCATTTTTTTCCTATGCTTGTGGAAACGTGGTATTTTTACTCTTTCTCAATTTTCTATTTAAAAATTGTCAAATCTAGAGAGAAATTGCAAAAATAGTGTTGAAAAACCTGTACGCCTTCTTCCTTCTCTCTCTCTCTCCTCACGGAACCGCCTGAAAATGAGATCAGAATAAATTGAAGACATCATGACAGACTTCAACCCCAAATACTCAGTGTGTATTTCCTAGGAACGATTTATGTTCTTTTACGTAACCACAATGCAATGATCATACCCAGGAAATTTAACATTGATACCCCGAATGAAGTACAGACCTCCTCAAAAGATTTCCTTGGTTATTGTCATAATGGCCGTAATGTCCTTCACAGTTGTGGTAAACCCCGTCATAGCTATTACATTCATTGCGTTTTTAATTCAGAGCAGTTTTCCAATTTCTTTTATGTATTTTATGACATTGACATTTTTCAAAGTCTACGTCAGATGTCTCCTTGTGTTTGGAATCAGGTTACGCAATTTTGGCAAGAATGGCACATACGTGATGTCATCTTCCCAGTGCGTCACAGAAGGAGGCACTCAAGGCCACGTGTCCCACTATTCGTGCTGCAAATTTTAATCACTGGTCAGAGTGAAGTCTATCAGCTTTCTCCATATGCTTTTCTTCAGTTTTCTTTCACTGAAATGCAGAGGTGGGCAAGCTTTCTCTGTAAAGGGCCAGATAGTACATATTTTAGGTTTTGCAGGCAGAACAAGGTCTCTGTCACATATTCTTTATTTTCCCCCAACCATTTAAAAATATAAAAACCATCCTTCTCTGGACAGACTTCCGCTAACAGGTGGATTGCTCCTTCTTGCTTATATCAATCCTTACTTTGTTGGTTATAAAATGGCGACTTCTGAATCTCCATTATTCCTTTTACACTTATTAGTTGGCATTCCCCTTGCAAAATAACATATACAGTGTGGTCCTATTTATGTGAAGAGGTAGGACACATCTGTGCAGTATCTCTGGGAAAACACATCAGAAAGTGGTAATAGTGCTTGCTGGATGGGAGGAACGCAGAGGATCTGGAAGACAGGGGTGGGGTGATGTCTTACTGAATATTGTATTTTACTTTGGAATTTTGAACCATGAGGGGTCTTTGAGATGGAGTAGAAATGGGGTAGAGGAAGAGGAAGAGGAAGGTGCCAAAAATGACTGCAATGTGGTCTCGCTTCCAATATGGAAGGTGATGCTGATTACTGAACTAAGAGCTACGGATGGAAATCGTCAGCTCTAGTGCGGAGTGGCTGGGACACAAGGAGGAACATGATGGAAAGCATAGCAGAGGGACTGGCCAGAGGCAGGAAGAGACCCAGGGCCCTTCCATGAGGGAGGAAGGAAGACTGGATGCGGGGCACGTGCCGTGGAGGGGGTAGCCATTGACATTGTCCTTGTGTGTCCTTTACTACTGATGACAAATAGAGAGAAATCTGTAAACGGCGCTTTTTTCTTTCTCCAGTTAACATTTTTTAAAAAGCTGAGGTTGTGCTGAGGAGGATCAAAGTGTCAATTTTGTTATATTGCACCCAGAATTAGATAATTTATCATCTGAGCAGTCACAGGAGGGGACAGGCACATGCAAGCTTATGACCAAACAGTGCGGGAGGGAGCGCAGGAGACGGACCTGCCCGTCCTTCACTTTCTTCCAAAGTCACCCACTGGAGAACTGGGTGGGGAAGCGGAGACTTCATTACACTAACTGGTACGGTTCCATGTAGAAACATGAAATCCCAGAAAAGGAGCTTTTCTGCCACTACCTTTTCCCTCGGTATGCCTATAAACATCTTTACGTCTCTACACGTCTGCCAGTATTGGGAGTCACAAATATTTTAAATTTTTACCCATAGATGGGGCTAAAACTGTCATCTCATTCTGGAAATATTTTTTAACTACACTGGACTGGGCCTCATGTCTGTAAATCTGGATTCTGTCGCTTCGACATGATTCTGATTTGTGCGTTTAAAAACGTTCACAAATCTCAGGGTGCCTGGCTGGCTTAGTGGGTAGAATGAGTGACTCTTGATCCCGGGGTTGCAAGTTTGAGCCCCACATGGGGTGTAGAGATTACTTTAAAAAAATCTCTAAACAAACTCATAAATCTCATTCCTGATAATCATGTTATTCAGTTAACATTGAGAAAGCCTCGATATTTTATCGGGGTGTCAGTGAATGCTTTTCTCTATCTCTATTATCTGCTTTGGTCTTCATTTGCTCTATTACTAATCTCACCCCTCCCTCTCCCAGTCAAGAGCTGGGACACATGGAAGTTGGCAGCGTGAGGTTACATGAGGCCTCTCCTCACCCCACCCACACCTCCAGATCTCTGCTCCAGCTTGTGGGGTAGGGTGTATCAAGGAGTTTCCTTGGTCCCACAGTACTGTGCTGGTTCCCTAGCTCGGGAGATGTGGTCCACCCCCAGGATCGGTTCTAGTTGCCTGGCCTGACAACTCTTCTTCAGCACTTGTAGGGAAAGGTTAAGGTTGTCCAAGTTTCAGCTTGGTTTTTATTTTTAATTTTAGTTCCTTCCTTGATTTTTGTAGGTTTCAGGGAGGAGGCTCTAAAAATGTCTACTTACACAGCCATATTTCCTGGAAGTACTTCCTTCCTTCCCTGAATTAAGAAGAAGGAAAAAAAAAAAGTTAAGAAGTGTCTAGTTTGAATTTCTTGCTCTGGGCTTTCCCACCCACCCTAAGGCAACTAGGTAAACAGATCTGTTTCAACACGCACAGAGTAAATAATATGCTCAGACATTTCTCATGATTTACAGATTTTAGATAGTATATTTTTTATTCTGTTTTCTTATATTTTGATTTATGTTCCAATTTTAGATCTTGGATTATTTACTGTGTCAGTCAGATTGCACTAGTCTACGTTTCTAATTCTATCACTTTTGCTTTATGTATTTTGAGTAGATGTTATGAGGTGTATCCAGTTTTGGAAATGTTTTATTTTCTTGGTAGATGACACTTTTATCATAATGAAATGTCACTCCTTATCTTTAGTAAAATCTCTTTACCTTAAACTTGGCTTTGTTTGGTACTAGTATACTTGTACCAGTTTTCTTTCAGTTATTTTTTGCATATGCCCATCCTTTCATGTTCAAAAATCCTGTGTCTTCATATTTATTGTACATTTATTGTAAATAAAATCTCCTTGGACATTTTTATATTTATATCTAAAAGTTTTTATGTTGAGATTAGAATACATTTCCCTTGGTAAAATGAATTGTGAACTACTGATTTATTTGGATTTAATCTACAATCTTACTATTTACTTTCTATTCATCTCATCCATTCTATGTTCCCCTTTAACTCTTTCTTTCCTTTTGATGGACTTCATTGCATTTTTATTATTCCATTTCTATTAACTTATTTTCTGTCACTATAGATTTGTTTTACCTGTTCTAGAATTTCCTAAGCGTGAAATAAGGTTGTGCATACGCTTCTGTATGTGGCTCCTTTCACCCAGAATAACGTTTCTGATTCAACCACACTATATTTTTAATCATTTTTTTAATTTATTTTCAGCATAACAGTATTCATTGTTTTTGTACCACACCCAGTGCTCCATGCAGTCCGTGCCCTCTCTAATACCCACCACCTGGTTCCCCCAACCTCCCACCCCCCCACCTCTTCAAACCCTTCAGATTGTTTTTCAGAGTCCATAGTCTCTCATGGTTCACCTCCCCTTCCAATTTCCCCCAACTCCCTTCTCCTAACTCCCCATGTCCTCCATGCTATTTGTTATGTTCCATAAATAAGTGAAACCATATGATAATTGACTCCCTCTGCTTGACTTATTTCACTCAGCATAATCTCTTCCAGTCCCGTCCATGTTGCTACAAAAGTTGGGTATTCATCCTTTCTGATGGAGGCATAATACTCCATAGTGTATATGGACCACATCTTCCTTATCCATTCGTCCGTTGAAGGGCATCTTGGTTCTTTCCACAGTTTGGTGACCGTGGCCATTGCTGCTATAAACACTGGGGTACAGATGGCCCTTCTGTTCACTACATCTGTATCTTTGGGGTAAATACCCAGTAGTGCAATTGCAGGGTCGTAGGGAAGCTCTATTTTTAATTTCTTGAGGAATCTCCACACTGTTCTCCAAAGTGGCTGCACCAACTTGCATTCCCACCAACAGTGTAAGAGGGTTCCCCTTTCTCCACATCCCCTCCAACACACGTTGTTTCCTGTCTTGCTAATTTTGGCCATTCTAACTGGTGTAAGGTGGTATCTCAATGTGGTTTTGATTTGAATCTCCCTGATGGCTAGTGATGATGAACATTTTTTCATGTGTCTGTGTCTAGTTTGTTCCTCTAATTGATGAGTAATATCACTGTACGGATATTCCATAATTTGTTTATTAGTTATCTATCGATTAATGTTTGTATCGTTTCTAGTTTTTAGCTATTGTGAAGAAAGAGGCTATGAACGTTCACGTAAATGTCCTATTGTGGACTTTATTTCTCTAAAATGCCTGGAACTGAAATTGCTGAACCATAGGGCCATTGTGTGCTTCACTTTATAAGAAACTGTTGAGCAATTTTTCAAAACTATTGAACTGTTTACATTCCCAGTAGTACTGTATGAGAGTTCTATTTGTTGTATATTTTTGTCCACACTTGGTACTGTCAGGTGTTTGCATTTCAGCCATTCTACTGATTGTGTGATACTATTCCACTGTGGTTTTAATTTGCATTTCCTGATAACTAATGAGGTTAAATATTTTTTCATGTGCTAGTGACCGTTTGTATATCTTGTTATTATAATCATTTGCTCACTTAAAGAATTAAGTTGTACATTTTCATTTTATTGAGTTGCAAGATTTCTTGACATATTCTTTTCTTTATTTTTTAAGATTTTATTTATTTATTTGACAGAGAGAGAGGTCACAAGCAGACAGAGAGGCAGAGAGAGAGGAGGGAGCGGGTTCCCTGCTGAGCAGAGAGCCCGATGTGGGGCTCGATCCCAGGACCCTGAGATCATGACCTGAGCTGAAGGCAGAGGCTAAACCACTGAGCCACCCAGGTGCCCCTCTTGACATGTTCTTGATATAAATTCTTTGCCAGATATATATGGAGATATAAACATAATATATATGTAATTCTTCCCTGTCTGTGGCTTGTCTTCATTTTTTTCAAAGGTGTCTTCTAACGAGTAAAAGATTTTAATTTTGATGAAGTAAAATTATTAATACTTTTCTTTTATTATTTGTGTTTTTATGTCCTATGTAAGAAATTTCTACTTACTCAAGGTTGCAAACATTTTTTCTTATGTTTCCTCATGGAAGTTTTGTGGTTTTAGCTTTCACATTTAGGCCCAGGATCTATTTTTAGTTAATTCTATGTATGGGATAAAGTAAATACCAAAGTTCATTCATTTTCACATGAAAACCCAGTTGCCTAGCATGATCTGGTGAAAAGGCTGTTTTTTCTACTATTGGATTAACTTGGCACTTTTGTCAAAATTCAATTGATTACATATGTGTAGACTTATTCCTGATCTATTATGTTCCTTGGATCTGTATGTCTGTTCTTGTGCCAAAACCACACTTTCCTGATCAGGTTATAGTATGTCTTGAAATCAGGTAGTCCTCTTTCACTTACTTCTTTTTAAAAATTGGTTTGGCTATTATCTGTCCTTTGCATTTTTATATACATTTTAGAACCAGCTTATCAAATTCTGCAGAAAAATATTTCTAGTGCTTTTATTTGGATTAATGTTATGTTAATTTATGTTAATTTATAGATGTTATTTTATGTTAATTTATGTTAATTTGTAGATGTTATTTTATAGATGTTAATTTATAGATGTGTATATATTTATATTTATAATATATATTATATATAATTTATATTATAGATATATATACATCCATATAGAGATGTATATATAATCTATAGATTATATAATACATAATAGATAATATATATATTATATATCTATATAATGTATATAATATATATAATCTATAGATTATATAATACATCTATATATTATATATCTACCTATATTATATATAGATAGATATTAGATCTACATTATATTATTTAGATCCATATATTACATATAGATGTATATATAATTATAGATGAATTTCAGCAGAATTAACATTTAAAAAATCAAACTCCAGTACAGGTCCTTGTTATGGTGCTCCATTTATTTTTGATCTTCTTTAATTTCTCTCATCAGTGTTTGTAAGTTTTTAATATACAGATTTTCCACTTATTTTGTTAAACCTATCCCTAATATTTCATGGTTTTGATACTATTGTGAATGCTACTATTTTTCAAATTTCATTTTCTGGTTGCTTCTTTGCAGTTTGATCTTGTATTCCATGACCTTGCTAAAGTCACTTATTAGTTCTGATGGCTTTTCTTATAGATTCCTTAAGATTTTTTATCTATATGATCATGTTGACTTTGAATAAAAGGTTGTTCCCTTTTCTTATAATTCCGTGTGTATTTTATTTCTTTTAATTAACTTATTTCACTGGCTGGAACCTCTAACATATGTTTAACAGATGCCTTGTTCCTGGTTTCACAGGGACAGCATTCAATCTTTGACCATAGGTGTGGGGGCGGGAATGGTAGTTAAACTTTTTTTTTTTTTTGATAGATGCCCTCTATCAAGTTGAGGAGGTTCCCTTCTGTTCCTATTTATGTGAGAGTTTTCACCATGAATCGGGTATTGATTTTTGTCAGGCACTTTTTATGTATGCATTAGGATGATCATGAATTTTTTCTTCTCTGAATATGATAAATTACACCGATTAATTTTTAAAAATTTAAACCAACTTTGTGTGTCTGGGAAAAACTGTACTTTTTCAAGATGGAATATTCTTTTATTCATTGCTGAGTTCAGTCTGGTAATATACTGCTAACGCTTTTGCATTTATATCCGTTTTCTTTTCTTTTTTTTTTTTTAAGATTTTATTTATTTATTTGACAGACAGAGATCACAAGTAGCCAGAGAGACATGCAGAGAAAGAGGGGGAAGCAGGTTCTCCGCTGAGCAGAGAGCCTGATGCGGGGGTCGATCCCAGAATCCTGAGATCATGACCTGAGCTGAAGGCAGAGGCTAAACCACTGAGCCACCCAGGCACCCCCCATTTTATTTTCTTATAACATCTTTATCTGATTTTGTTAAGAGAGGAACACTGGGATGACTTGGGGTGAATCACCCTTTATTTTATGGAAAGATTTTTATAAGACTGATGTTCATACTTCATTAAATGTTAGGATTCACCAAAGAAGTCTTCTGGGTATAAAGAAATTTGGTTTTGTTTTTGAAATTAGGTTATTAATTCTGAATTAAATTTCTTCTTTTAAAAGATTTCATTTATTTATTTGACAGAGATCACAAGTAGGCAGAGAGGCAGGAGGAGAGAGAGGGAGGAGGCAGGCTCCCCGCTGAGCAGAGAGCCTGATCGGGGCTTGATCCTAGGACCCCAAGATCATGACCTGAGCAGAAGGTAGAGGCTTAGCCCACTGAGCCACCCAGGTGCCCCAATTATGAATTAAATTTCTTTTTTTTTAATCATTCTTTTTTTTTTCTTTTCAGCATCACAGTATTCATTGTTTATGCATCACACCCAGTGCTCCATGCAATCTGTGCCCTCCCTAATACCCACCACCTGGTTCCCCCAACCTCCCACCCCTGCCCCTTCAAAACCCTCAGTTTGTTTTTCAGAGTCCATAGTCTCTCATGGTTCACCTCCCCTTCCAATTCCCTCAACTCCCTTCTCCTCTCCATCTCCCCATGTCCTCCATGTTATTCCTTATGCTCCACAAATAAGTGAAACCATATGATAATTGACTCTCTCTGCTTGACTTATTTCACTCAGCATAATCTCTTCCAGTCCCGTCCATATTGCTACAGAAGTTGGGTATTCATCCTTTCTGATGGAGGCATAATTCTCCATAGTGTATACGGACCACATCGTCCTTATCCATTCATCCATTGAAGGGCATCTTGGTTCTTTCCACAGTTTGGTGACCGTGGCCATTGCTGCTATAAATATTGGGGTACAGATGGCCCTTCTTTTCACTACATCTGTATCTTTGGGGTAAATACCCAGTAGTGCAATTGCAGGGTCATAGGGAAGTTCTATTTTTAATTTCTTGAGGAAACTCCACACTGTTCTCCAAAGTGGCTGCACCAACTTGCACTCCCACCAGCAGTGTAAGAGGGTTCCCCTTTCTCCACATCCTCTCCAACACACGTTGTTTCCTGTCTTGCTAATTTTGGCCATTCTAACTGGTGTAAGGTGGCATCTCAATGTGGTTTTAATTTGAATCTCCCTGGTGGCTAGTGATGATGAACATTTTTTCATGTGTCTGATAGCCATTTGTATGTCTTCATTGGAGAAGTGTCTGTTCATATCTTCTGCCCATTTTTTGATATGATTATCTGTTTTGTGTGTGTTGAGTTTGAGGAGTTCTTTATAGATCCTGAATATCAACCTTTTGTCTGTACTGTCATTTGCAAATATCTTCTCCCATTCCGTGGGTTGCCTCTTTGTTTTGTTGACTGTTTCCTTTGCTGTGCAGAAGATTTTGATCTTGATGAAGTCCCAAAAGTTCATCTCTGCTTTTGTTTCCTTTGTCTTTGGAGACATATCTTGGAAGAACTTGCTGTGGCTGATATCGAAGAGGTTACTGCCTGTGTTCTCCTCTAGGATTCTGATGGATTCCTGTCTCACGTTGAGGTCTTTTATCCATTTCAAGTTCATCTTTGTGTACGGTGTAAGAGAATGGTCGAGTTTCATCCTTCTACATACAGCTGTCCAGTATTCCCAGCACCATTTATTGAAGAGACTTTTTTCCACTGTATATTTTTTCCTGCTTTGTGGAAGATTATTTGCCCATAGAGTTGAGGGTCCATATCTGGGCTCTCTACTCTGTTCCACTGGTCTATGTGTCTGTTTTTATGCCAGTACCGTGCTGTCTTGGTGATCACAGCTTTGTAGTAAAGCTCGAAATCAGGTAACGGGATGCCACCAGTTTTATTTTTGTTTTTCAACATTTCCTTAGCAATTCGGGGTTTCTTCTGATTCCATACAAATTTTAGGATTATTTGCTCCAGCTCTTTGAAAAATAACGTGGAATTTTGATTGGAATGGCATTAAAAGTATAGATTGCTCTAGGCAGTATAGACATTTTAACAATGTTAATTCTTCCAATCCAAGAGCATGGAATGGTCTTCCATCTTTTTGTGTCTTCTTCCATTTCTTTCATGAGTGTTCTGTAGTTCCTCGAGTACAGATCCTTTACCTCTTTGGTTAGGTTTATTCCCAGGTTTCTTATGGTTCTTGGTGCTATAGTAAATGGAATCGATTCTCTAATTTCCCCTTCTGTATTTTCATTGTTAGTGTATAAGAAAGCCACTGATTTCTGTACATTGACTTTGTATCCTGCCACGTTACTGAATTGCTGTATGAGTTCTAGTAGTTTGAGGGTGGAGTCTTTGGGTTTTCCATATAAAGAATCATGTCATTTGTGAAGACACAGAGTTTGACTTCTTCATTGCCAATTTGGATACCTTTTATTTCTCTTTGTTGTCTGATTGCTGTTGCTAGGACTTCTAATCCTATGTTGAACAAGTGGTGAGAGTGGGTATCCTTGTTGTGTTCCTGATCTCAATGGGAAGGCTGCAAGCTTTTTCCCATTGAGGATGATATTTGCTGTGGGTCTTTCATAGATAGATTTTATGAAGTTCAGGAATGTTCCCTCTATCCCTATATTTTGAAGTGTTTTAATCAGGAACGGATGCTGGATTTTGTCAAATGCTTTTTCTGCATCAATTGAGAGGACAATGTGGTGGTTCTCTCTTCTCTCATTGATTTGTTCTATCACATTGATTGATTTGCGAATGTTGAACCATCCTTGTAACCCAGGGATGAATCCCACTTGATCATGGTGGGTAATCTTTTTAACGTGCTGTTGGATCCTATTTGCTAGGATCTTGTTGAGAATCTTAGCATCCATATTCATCAGTGATACTGGTCTGAAATTCTCCTTTTTGGTAGGGTCTTTGCCTGGTTTGGGGATCAGGGTAATGCTGGCTTCATAAAAAGAGTCTGGAAGTTTTCCTTCTGCTTCAATTATTTGAAATAGCTTCAGGAGAATAGGTGTTATTTCTTCTTTGAAAGTGTGGTAGAATTCCCCAGGGAATCCGTCAGGTTCTGGGCTCTTGTTTTTTGGGAGGATTTTGATCACTGCTTCAATCTCGTTACTAGATATCGGTCTATTCAGGTTGTCAGTTTCTTCCTGGTTCAAATTTGGGAGTTTATAGTTTTCCAGGAATGCATGCATTTCATCTAGGTTGCTTAGCTTATTGGCATATAACTGTTGATAATAACTTCTGATGATTGTTTCTACTTCCTTGGTGTTAGTTGTGATCTCTCCCTTTTCATTCATATTATTAATTTGGGCTTTCTCTCTTTTCTTTGGGATTAGTGTCGCCAGTGGTTTATCGATCTTATTGATTCTTTCAAAAAAACCAGCTTCTAGTTTCATTGATACATTCTACTTTATCTCTGGTTTCTACCTCATTGATCTCTGCTCTAATCTTGATTATTTCCCTTCTTATGTGTGGAGTTGGTTTAATTTGTTGTTGATTCTCCAGTTCTTTAAGGTGTAGAGACAACCGGTGTATTCTGGATTTTTCAATTTTTTTGAGGGAGGCTTGGATGGCTATGTATTTCCCCCTTAGGACCGCCTTTGCTGTATCCCATAGGTTTTGGACCGAAGTGTCTTCATTCTCATTGGTTTCCATGAGTTGTTTAAGTTCTTCTTTGATCTCCTGGTTGATCCAAGCATTCTTAAGCAAGGTGGTCTTTAGCTTCCAGGTGTTTGAGTTTCTTCCGAACTTTTCCTTGTGATTGAGCTCAAGTTTCAAAGCATTGTGATCTGAAAATATGCAGGGAATAATGTCAGTGTTTTGGTATCGGTTGAGTCCTGATTTGTGACCCAGTATGTGGTCTATTCTGGAGAAGGTTCCATGTGCACTTGAGAAGAATGAGTATTCTGTTGTTTTAGGGTGGAATGTTCTGTATATATCTATGAGGTCCATCTGGTCCAATGTGTCATTCAATGCTCTTGTTTCTTTATTGATTTTCTGCTTTGATGATCTGTCTATTACTGAGAGAGGCATGTTAACATCTCCTACTATTAATGTATTCATATCAATATGACTCTTTATCTTGATTAATAGTTTTCTTATGTAATTGGCTGCTTCCATATTGGGGGCGTAGATATTTACAATTGTTAGATCATCTTGGTGGATAGTCCCTTTAAGAATTATGTAGTGTCCTTCTGTATCTCTGACTACAGTCTTTAGTTTAAAATCTAATTTATCTGATGTGAGAATCACTACCCCAGCCCTCTTTTGAGGCCCATTGGCATGAAAGATGCTTCTCCATCCCTTCACTTTCAGTCTGGGTATATCTTTAGGTTCAAAATGGGTCTCTTGTAGACAACATATGGATGGGTCCTGTCGTTTTATCCAATCTGCAACCCTGTGTCATTTGATGGGTGCATTTAGGCCATTCACATTGAGAGTGATTATTAATAGATACGTTTTTATTGACATCGTGTTACCTTTGAAGTCTTTCTTTCTGTAGATTGTCTCTATATTTCTGTTCAATGCTATTGTTAGGATTTTTTCTCTTTTATAGAACCCCCCCTTAATATTTCCTGCAGTGTCGGCTTGGTGGTTGCATAGTCTTTTAAGCCTTGCCTGTCTTGGAAACTCTTTATCTCTCCATCCATTTTGAATGTCAGTCTTGCAGGATAAAGTATTCTTGGCTGCATGTTCTTCTCATTTAGTGCCCTGAGTATATCTTGCCAGCCCTTTCTGGCTTGCCAGGTCTCTGTGAACAGGTCTGACGTTATTCTGATGGGCTTTCCTCTGTATGTAAGGAGCTTCTGTGTCCTAGCTGCTTTCAAGAGGGTCTGCCTACAGTTATAATTCTTCATTCTTACTATTAGGTGTCTCGAGGACTTTCGAGAATCTGTAATCTTGGGGGGAAACTGTTCTGCCTCTAGTACATGAATGCTGGTTCCATTCGTGAGATTGGGAAAATTTTCATGGACAACTTGTCCCACTATATCTTCTAGACTTCTTTCTTTCTCCTCCCCTTCAGGGATTCCAATAATTCTGATGTTGGAATGTTTCATGGCATCATTTATTTCCCTGATTCTGTTTTTGTGGCTTCTAAGCTGTTTGTTCCAGGCTTTCTCCTGCTCCTTTCTCTCTATCTGTTTGTCCTCCAGATCACTAATTCTATCTTCTGTCTCAGTTACTCTAGCTTTTTAGAGAATTTAGATTAGATTGGGACTCACCGAGAGCATTTTGAACATCATCCCTGGTGGCTTTCAGTTCTGCCATTGTGAACATCATTCCTGGTGGCTTTCAGTTCTGCCCTAATCAATTCCATTTGGTCATCCATGGCTTTCTACAACCTAGCTATTGCCTGGATAATTGTTAGCCTGAATTCCCTTTCTGACATATTGTCTATGTCGATAGCCATTAGCTCTGTTGTAGAAGGCCCATCCTCTATACTTTTCTTCTGTTGGGCATTCCTCTTCCTAGTCATTTTGCTGAGAGACAACTGAACGGATGTAGCTGGATGTATTGACCGTGGTGCAGTCAAGGTGCACCCTGGAATGCTTCTGCCCGCTGGCGTCTTCTGCCCCCATAGAGATCCAGACATGTATAATTCTGTTCTCAGGCTGATTTCATGTGTGATCAGAGTTCTTTGGTAGGTAATCCGCTCACTTTAGGGTACAGGTTGAAACAGCGCCTCCTCCTACTTCCCCGCCATCTTGTCTCGAATTAAATTTCTTTAAAAGATATAGGACTATTCAGATTTTCTATCTCTTCTTGTATCTGTTTTGTTAATTTGTGTTTTTCAAGGAATTCTTCTATTTTATTTATTTGTTGACTTTTTTGGAATTAAGTTGTTTATAATATTCCTTTTGATTTTTAATGTCTTTAGTATCTATGGTAAAGCCCCTTCCATCATGTCTGACGGTAATTTGTGTTTTCTCCGTACTTTTAAATCAGCTCAGAGATTCATTAATTTATTGACATTTTCATTTATTTTTTCTCTAGTGTTTGTCCATTTTCCATTTCATTAATTTCTGCTCTCCTCTTTTGTATTTCCTTCCTTCTGTTTTATTTGGATTTAATTTTATGTTTTTTTTACAGCTTCTTAAAGTGGAACTTTAGAAAGTTGGTTTTTAAACCCTTTCTCTTTTTCTAAAAAGGCATTTTAGGCTAAAATTTCCCCTCTAAGCACTGTTCTAGCTGCATTCCGCAAATTTGAACACATTGTGTTTTTGTTAGATTTGCTTCAGAATATTTTAAACTTCTTTTGTGATTTATTCTTTGACTTATGCAATATATAAAACTGTATTTTATTCAGGGACACCTGGGTGGCTCAGTTGACTAAGTGGCTGCCTTCGGCTCAGGTCATGATCCCAGCGTCCTGGGATCGAGTCCCACATCAGGATCCTTGCTCAGTGGGGAGGCTGCTTCTCCCTCTGCCTCTGCCTGCCTCTCTGTCTGCCTGTGCTCATTCACTCTCTCTCTCTCTCTGACAAATAAATAAATAAAATCTTTAAAAAACAAACTGTATTTTATTCATAAAATATTTGAGGATATTCCAGGCTTCTTATCATTATTGATTTCCAATGTATTTCCGCTGTAGACAGAGAACATTGTCTGTATGATCTTGGTACTTTTAAATTTATTGAGAATTGTTCTGTGGCCCAGCGTTTAGTCCATGTTTCGTGAATGTTCCATGCGTACTTGGGAAGACTGTGCCTGCAGTGGTGCATGCTGTGCTCTGCCAATCTAATCTGGGCACGTTACATGCTAGTGTTTGACTGTTCTTCTGTGTCTTTACGTGTTTCCTGCATTACTGAGGGAGGTGTGTTAAAATCCTACTGTTTGTGGATTTGTGGTTTTCTTCATATGCTGTACATCATGTATTTTAAAGACTTAGTATAGGGCGCCTGGGTGGCTCAGTGGGTTAAAGCCTCTGCCTTCGGCTCAGGTCATGGTCCCAGGGTCCTGGGATGGAGGCCCGCATCGGGCTCTCTGCTCAGCGGGGAGCCTGCTTCCTCCTCTCTCTCTCTGACTGCCTCTCTGCCTACTTGTGATCTCTCTCTCTCTGTCAAATAAATAAATAAAATCTTTAAAAAAAATAAAGACTTAGTATAATTACATTTGGATTGTTGTATTTTCCTAATGAATTTATCCTTTACCATTATGAATTAAGCCTGTTTATCTCTGGAAATATTTCTTGTCTGACTGATATAGCTGCTCTGGTTTTCTTTTGATCAATATTCTCATGATACATGTACTTCCATCCTTGAACGTTTAGCCTATCTGTGTATGTATTTGTATATTTAAAGAGTGTTTTTTGGTAAAGAGTGTATATTTGGGTCTTATTATATCTTATCCAGCCTGATGGTCTCTGTCTTTTAATTGTGGCTTTAGACTCTTTAGAATAAATCTAATTCACAGGATATTTTGGTTTAAATCTACCATCTTACTGTTTCTTTTCTATTTGTCCTGGTCTTTATTCACTTTTTCTCTTTCATACCTTCTTCAGTATTAATTATTTTTCAAATATGCCATTTTACATCTTATATTTGAGATAATTTGCTCTCCTTGGACTCTGGGATTTTTTTTTTTAAGATTTTATTTATTTATTTGACAGAGAGAGCTCACAAGTAGGCAGAGAGGCAGGCAGAGAGAGAT
>NW_019154097.1:41767014-42135550 GCF_002288905.1 Enhydra lutris kenyoni
AGGAGGAAAGCAGGCTCCCTGCTGAGCAGAGAGCCTGATGTGGGGCTCGATCCCAGGACCCTGGGATCATGACCTGAGCCGAAAGCAGAGGCTTAACCCACTGAGCCACCCAGGTGCCCCTGGGATTTTTTTTTTAATTTAAAGATTTTATTTATTTATTTGACAGACAGAGATTGCAAGTAGGCAGAGAGACAGGCAGAGAGAGGGGGGAAGCAGGCTCCCCACTGAGAAGAGAGCCCAATGCAGGGCTTGATCCCAGAACCCTGGGATCATGACCCGAGCCGAAGACAGAGGCTCTAACCCACTGAGCTACCCAGGCGCCCCTGTGCTCTAGGATTTATAATATGCACCTTCAACATACAGCAATTGAAAGCCAAACAATATTATACTATTTCATGGATAATGTAAGTAGTTCATAATGGCATACTTTTACTTCTTCCCTCCCATCTTCTGTGCTTTTTTTGTTTTGTTTTGTTTTTTTTTTTTGGTCGTATATATTTTCCTTTATACATACAAGTTCCATAATACATTGATATTATTATTTTCTTTAATCAAACAACTATCTTTTAAGGAAATTTTTTTTTTTTTTTTGACAGATCACAAGTAGGCAGAGAGGCAGGCAGAGAGAGACAGGAGGAGGAGTCAGGCTCCCCGCCGAGCAGAGAGCCCGATGCGGGACTCGATCCCAGGACCCTGAGATCATGACCGGAGCCAAAGGCAGAGGCCCCAACCACTGAGCCACCCAGGTGCCCCTAAGGAAACTTTTAAAAAGGAGGAAAAAATTGCTTGTATTCACTCCCATATTTATCCATTTCTAGTTCTATTCACTCCTAAGTTTTGATCTGTTATCAAATTACTTCAGCCTGACAGTTGTAAATTCTTTTATTTTGTTTACCTAAAAAACTTTTTTATTTCACCTTCTTAGTTGAAGAACATTTTTGTTTTGTTGTTTATAGCATATCCGAGGTACTGTTCTGTTGTCCTCTGGCTTGCATTATTTCTGAAAAGAAGTTAGTTGATTCTTATCTTTGTTCTCTTGATATGTTTTTCTCCTTTGGATACTGTAAGATTTTTCTCTGTCTTACTTGTTTTCAGCAAGTTGACTCTGACGTGCCGCAGTGTGGTCTTCCTTCATCCAGCTTAAGGTACACTGAGCCATTTGGATCTGTGTATTTATAGCTTTGATCAAATTTGGAAAATTTTAGCCATGTTTATTCAAATAATTTTTTTCTACCTTACTAACTCTCCACGCATACACACTCCAGGTATTAAAATTGAACATACGTTAGATGGCTTGATACTGTCGTACAAGTCACTGAGCTCTATTTTTCTTTCTGTGCTTTGGTTTCCGTGTTTTCAAATTCATTTTTTTAAAATATTTTATTTATTTATTTGACAGAGATCACAAGTAGGCAGAGAGGCAGGCAGAGAGAGATGGGGAAGCAGGCTCCCCACTGAGTAGAGGGCCCAATGTGGGACTCCATCCCAGGACCCTGAGATCATGACCTGAGCTGAAGGCAGAGGCTTTAACCTGCTGAGCCACCCAGGCACCCCTCAAGTTCACTTTTCTTTTTCCCACAGCATCCAATCTTATGTTAAACCTATCAATGACTTTTTAACTTCATAATGACTTTTTAAACATTACATTTCTCAGCTGTAGAATTTCATGAGTTTGTTAAAAAATAGTTTCTATTCTTTTCTTTCTTTTATTGTGTTCATATTTTTCTTTAGGTCCTTGAACACATTTTTAATAGCTGTATGAAAGCTCCTGTCAGCTAATTCCATCATTCCCAGTATTTTTGCTTCTGTGAGTGTTACATTGTAGAATTTCTGGATTTTGGGGTCCCTGGGTGGCTTAGTTTTTAAGCCTCTGCCTTCGGCTCTGGTCGTGATCCCAGCATCCTGGGATCGAGCCCCGCATCGGGCTCCCTGCTCGGCGGGAAGCCTGCTTCTCCCTCTCCCACTTCACCCTGCTTGTGTTCCCTCTCTCGCTGTGTCTCTCTGTCAAATAAATACATAAAATCTTAAAAAAATGAATTTCTGGATTTTGCAGTTGTTCTTTAAATTTTGAAATTTGTTTGCTGGGCAGGTAAGTTACTTGAGAATTAGCTTGGCCTTTTTGATGGTTTTCTAAAGCTTTGTTAGGGCGAAGGAATCCTCTCTGCCTCCTGCCAGTTTAGTCCAGCTCAGAGTCTGTCCTGTAATCCCAGGTCTCTTCCCCACTTGGGCTCATCAGAATTTGCATGCTTTCCGGCTCTTCACGACCTCTAGGAATTGTTCAGCTCACGGCTCCCTACCTTTGCCTGACCACACTGCATTCTATCCTACAAATGCAAAGCTTAGTTATTAACCAGGAACTCAGCATAATCCCTATAAAGATTTTCTCAGCTCTTTATGTGCATAGTTTTCTCTCTTCAGTTCTCTGCTTGACGAATTCCAGCTGCCTAAGCCTCCATGAATTCTGATCTCTGCCTACTCAAGTCAATGAGGCCACTGTGCTCTGCTTTGGCTTTTTTGTTTTTTTTTGTTTTGTTTTTTTTCCTTTACAATAGTATAGAAAAAATGCTTCTGGGCAGAAAGCTGGACAGTTGTAAGGCTCATCTCATTTGCTTCTCTCTCTCTCTCTCTCAAAGATTAATTTATTTGAGAGAGAGAGAGAGAGAGAGTGCTCATACATACAGAGGGTGAGGGAAGAAGGAGAAGCAGACTCCCCACTGAGCAGGGAGCCCAATGCGGGACTCGATCCCAGGACCCTGGGATCATGACCTCGCCGAAGGCCGTTGCTAACCGGCTGAGCTGCCCAGGCGTCCCCATTTCTCTTCTCATATGGATTGTATTCGTGCACTCGCTGTTTTTCAGTTATTGGAAGCAGTGAATTCAAAGATTTTGTTCAGTATTCTAATTAACAGCTGTGGGGTAAGTCCGGTACTAGTTCAGAAGCAAAAATTCCTCAGCTCTCTTTTTAAGGAGCATTTTCATTGCATTCAGAGTTTTAGTTGTAGTTATTTTTTTTTTTTTAGCACGCCAAAGATTGTATCAATGGTTGCGAGTTATAATAACTTGTATCATTTCTGGTGTGACGTCATTGGCTGTTCTTCTGAAAGTTGTACCTGCATGTATGTGCGTGTCAAGGAGGAAGGACCTGGGTTTTTTCCCCTTTTAAAATTTTTTATAATTGAGGGATACCTGGGTGGCCCTGTTGGTTGGGCAACTGCCTTCGGCTCGGGTCATGATCCTGGAAGCCTGGAATCGAGTCCCACCTCCAGCTCCCTGCTCAGCAGGGAGTCTGCTTCTCCTTCTGACCCTCCCCTTCTCATGCTCTTTCTCTCTCTCTTTCAAATAAATAAATAAATAAATCTTTTAAAAAATGTTTATAATTGAAATATAGTTGACATACAATGTCATTAGTTTCAGGTGTATAACACAGTGACTCAACAATTTTATGTATTATACAATGCTCACCATAAATGTAGTTTTGATCTGTCACCATACAACATTATTACAATATTATGGACTATATTCCCTTTGCAGGACTGTCATCCAGTGATTTACTTTTTTTAATTTGAATATAATTGACGCACAATGTTACATCAGTTTCAGGTGTGTAATACAGTGATTCAACAAGTTTATGCATAAGGCTATGCCCACTACAAGTGTAGCTACCATCTGTCAGCGTGCAACACTACTGCAATATCATTGATTGTATTCCTTATGCTATGTCTTTTGTTCTCATGACTTATTCATTCCAAAACTGAAAACCACTTCAACCATCTTCTCCATCGTCCTTCCCTTCTCCCCTCTGGCAACCATCAATTTGTTCTCTGTACATATAGGTCTGATTCTGCTTTTTGTTTATTTATTCTTTTTTTTTTTAAGATTTATCTATTTATTTTAGAGAGAGAGAGTGTGGGGGTTGGGGTGGAGGGAGAGGAACAGGGAGAAGGAGAGAAGCAGAAGCAGACTCCCCACTGAGCATGGAGCATGATGTGGGGCTTGATCTCATAACCCTGAGATCATGACCTGAGCTGAAATCAAGAGTCAGATGCTGCACTGAGCACACCACTCAGGTGTCCTGATTTTTTTTGGGGGGGGGGGGGTTCTACATATGAGTGAAATCATAGAGTATTTGTCTTTCTCATTCCAACTTATTTCATTTGGATACAGCCACTGTGAAAAACAGTATAGAGGTTTCTCAGAAAATTAAAAATAGAAATACCATATGATCCAATAATTCCACTATTGGGTATTTATCCAAACAAAATGAAAACACTAATTCCAAAAGATATGTGCACCCCTATGTTTATTGTAGCATTATTTATAATAGCCAAGATATGGAAGCAACCCAAGCGTCCATCATTAGAAGAATGTGTAAGGAAGATGTGACACATGTACATGCATTTATATATACGTATACTCTCAATGGAATATTTGGAATATTATGCACCCATAAAAAGGATGAGATGCTGCCGTTTGTGACAATGTGGATGGACCCAGAGGGTATTTTGCTAAGTGAAGCAAGTCAGACCGAAAGAGACTGGTTTCTTTCTTTCTTTCTTTTTTTAAATTTTATTTATTTATTTGACAGACAGAGATCACAAGTAGGCAGAGAGGCAGGCAGAGAGAGAGGAGGAAGCAGGCTCCCCACAGAGCAGAGAGCCCAATGCGGGGCTCGATCCTAGGACCCTGGGATCATGACCTGAGCTGAAGGCAGAGGCTTAACCCACTGAACCACCCAGGCGCCCCGACTGGTTTCTTTTAATATCTTCTCTTTGGTTTTTGGAAGTCTAATTATGATTGTCTACATGTGGCTTTCTTTTGACATATCCTGCTTGGAGTTTCAAGATTTCCTAGATCGTAATATTTTTCTTAGTTAACATCTTTATCAGTTTTGGAAAATTATCAGCCAGTACTGAATTTACCCCACTCTTTCTCTCCTTTCCTTTTCTAACTTCAATGATATGTTTGCCTCTTTACCACGTTCTATGTGTCTCTTAAACTTTTTTCTCTACTTTTCATTCTTTCTTTTCTTCTGTTTGATATTTTCTGTTGACCTATGTAATAGTTCATTAATCTCTTTGGTTTTGTTGAATCTGCTTTAACACCTCTATTCAGTTATTGTATTTTTGTTTGGTTCCAGGATTATTATTTGATTATGTTTTTAAAATACATTCTAGTTCTTCCCTGGTGAATTTCTCTGTCTTGTCATTTATTTTCTTGAAAATTAATCTCAGTCGTTTTCGTGTTTGTTGTGTACATCTCCAGTATCTAGATCGCCCGTGTTTTCCTTGTCTGCTTTTTCACTGCCTTTTCCTTACTTGACCCTGTCACCTGCCATGCTTGGCAATTTTTTATTAAATGTCAGATATTATATATGAAACATTACAGTGTCTTTATATGTTGTTCTGTTCTCCCAGAGAGATTCAGATTTTCACTAGGCAGGCGGTTAGAACACAGGCAGATCACCTTTCGCTGACCAGTAACTGAGATAACTTGAAGAGGGACTGGATTCTCTGAAGGCTTTGGTTTGCCCTTGTCATCATGCATGTCGTCGTTTAAGAGCTGCCCCTGAAACCCCGATGTTTATCCGGGCCCTCCCTCCTCCGTAGGTTGTAAATGCCAATTTTTGTTTTGTGAGATTCCTGCATATCCTCCTTCGGGGTGAAGCCACTTAGCCGGTCCGGTTCCTTCTCTTGAACTCTCACCTGTGCCGCTGCAAAGGAGGCGTGTTTCTTTAGGGGGAAAGTGCAGCTGAAGGATGCTTTCGCTTTTCTGAGGTTCCCTTTCCGGCTCTTTTGGATCCCTCAGGTCCTAGCTGTCTGGTAGTGCTGAAACCTGATTATTTTCTCTCTATGCCTGTGATACTCTCAAAAATCTCAAAAAAACCTTGAGATATTACTTTCTTTTTGGGCTTTTGGGCCAATGCTACTTGGAAACCAGTTGATGTTTCAAAAGGAAAGGCGGTAGAGCCTCTCGGGTTCACAACGATGACTCTGCCTTCCTTCTGGGTTCTTGATTCCACTCTTGCGTTCTTGGCTTTGATTCCATTTTTTTAATTTCTTTTTTTCAAAGTTTAATTTACTTATTAGAGAGAGAGAGAGCACGTGTGTGCGCACCTGAGCAGGGGGAGGGTGGGGCAGAGAGAGAGGGAGAAGCAGACTCCCGGCTGAGCAGGGAGCCCAGAGCAGGGAGCCGGACGTGGGACTCCATTCCAGGACCCTAGGATGAGGACCTGAGCCAAAGGTAGATGTTTAACCCACTGAGCCATCCAGGTGCCCTTAAATTTCTTGATACAAGTCTTTGAGTATTTTTTTCTCACCTGTTTCATTAGGAAAATACTTTGTCTTACTTTCAGACACGGTAACCTAAATGAGTGAATATTTTACTTCCTAAATTTGTTGGTTCATTTTTCTTCTGTGATCTAGTGTTGCTCCTGAAGCTACTCTCGGTTTGTTTTTTTCCTTTGCTGATAACTTGTTTTTTCTTTGTTGATAATTTGAATTGGTCTTTATCTTAGATAAGAATTATCAGCCTATGTGTCAATATAATCTCTTTTCAATAATAATCCTGTAATAGAGTAAACCTAGTGTCTTTTTTAAGGGCAGAGTATTGTTCTCTTTGTAGGTATACACTACATGTTCATTACTTTGAAATAAAATAAATGCAGGACACGTTTTTCTCATTTAAAAATATTAAGCCAATATTAAAAATGTTTGTTGTAGAGCATTCATACAATATGTACTTAAAAAGTAGAAGTCCCTCCAATACTGATTCCTTAAATTGAGGCAACAGATGGCATTACAGGTGTATTCTGGGCAAATATATTGCGTCTATATGGATACAACACACAAAATGGTCTTTTTCAAAAACTGTACCTATATCTTACTTTGCAACTTGCTTTTCCCACTTTGCAATGTAATCTGGACTCTTTTCAAGACAGCAAATTATTCTGGTTATCTGTTGCCAACAACAAATCACCCAAAAACTAAGTGGCTTAAAAACCAATTTATTACCAGCTCTTCTCGTCTGTGGGTCAGGGATTAGGAGAACAGTGGGGACGGCTTCTTCCTCCCTCAATCTCTTGGGCCTCAGCTGCGAAGACTGTCCTAGCAGGGGCTAGAAGAGCTGCAGATGGTCCAGATCTCCCTCCCTCCCTCCCTCCCTCCCTTCCATCTTCCCTTCCTCTGCCTGTCTTGCCCTCTCTCCATCCTTTCACAGAGCATCTCCACACAGCGAGCTTGTGCAGCCTCACAACACGGTACCTGGATTTCTTACAGAGTGGCTCTGGGCTCCAAGAGAGTGTTCCAAGGGACAGGAAATGGAAGCTTCCAGTTTCTTAAGTCCCAGGCCTAGAAACCGGCACAAAATAACTTCCCTATTCTATTGAAGAGGCAGCAGCTCCTGTTCAGATTCAAGGGTAGGGAGACTCCAATCGCAGATCTTGAAGAGGAACGTCAAAGCTTTTGTGGCCTCATTGAATGCATCCAGAGTATAAAATTATTTGCATTCTTCGCCTTTTTTTTTTTTTTTAAGATTTTATTTGAGAGGGAGAGAGAGCACGAGTCGTGGGGAGCGGCAGAGGGAGGAGAAGCAGCCTCCCCGCTGAGCAGGGAGCCCAATGCGGGGCTCAATCCCAGGACCTCGAGATCAGGACCTGAGCCGAAGGCAGATGCTTAACCGACTGAAACCCCCACGCGCCCTGTTTACATTCTTCCAACATGAAAACACCCAGAAGCCTCTGAAAGCTTCAGAAAGTTTCACCTCCTCGTGGCCTCAGGTTCAGGCTTAAGGCACCGGGTTTGTTTATCTAGAATAGTTTCAGGTGTGGGTGAGGCTCCCTGGAGATCTGTGACCTCCTCCCGCTCTCACTTGAAAACCCAACAGACAAGTGAGGCAGAGATAAACACGGAACCGGACATCACACCCAGCGAGGGAGGACAGGGGAACTATTTCCCATAGCAGTCACCGACCCACCGCAATACTGAAATCCAGAGGGGAAAATGACATCGATTCCTTAATTAGGGCCGGGTCCTACTTCTGGGGAGTGGTTCTTGGCTCTCGCGTTCCCCTTTTGGACTCTTGGCTCCACTGTCCGAGTCGTAATGCGTCTTCTGTAAGAAAGAGCAGCCTGTTTCCACGTCTGCTGCTACCTCGAGAGGACTGGGGACCCAGTGATCTCCTGTGTCTCTGTGCCTTTTGATCCCAAGCTAGAATATTTTCTTTAAATAAATCATTGAGTATTCCCTTGATTCAAATTACAACTCATCCAGTAGACAAAAGCCAAACCTACATATTTAGGAATAGGCCCTTCTCTATCTTCAGCCGCTGGTGGGGCTGCTGAGTGACCGAGTCTCCGAGGTCCTTACAAGCTCTTCCAGCCCCAAGTCAGGCTCTCCGCCCTCTGGGGAGTCTGCGTCTCCCTCTCCTTCTGTGTGTACGCACTCTCTCTCAGATAAAGTAAAAATACAAATTAAAAAAAGCTCTTCCAGACGTGCTCCTAAAACCGTGTGAGGTCTTAACAAAGGCTCTTCTAGCCCCATCCTTCCCAGAGACCCCATTTTATTGCCCTGGATTTGTCAGCTTTTGCCTGGGTCTACTAGAATGAACCAGCATGTCCTGGTTCTTTCTATTTCCTCTAAATTCTACTAAAAAAAAGAGAATAGTTTCTTCTTTAAGTCATCTCTGCTTGCCTTTTTATCGGTCGGCCCTTTCTATGTTCTACTTGGAAATCCCCCTTGTCGGACCCACTGAGTCCTTAGGCACCTTCCCCTTTGTCCCCTGGTAATAGGAAACGGTTTTGCTCGCGGTCCTACAAGTGCGGGACTCAGGGGCTCTCCTGCACA
This sequence comes from Enhydra lutris kenyoni, assembly GCF_002288905.1. Taxonomy (NCBI): domain Eukaryota; kingdom Metazoa; phylum Chordata; class Mammalia; order Carnivora; family Mustelidae; genus Enhydra; species Enhydra lutris. The sequence continues at coordinate 41,775,855 of NW_019154097.1, forward strand.
GGCTGCGGAAGCAATTTCCTCAGGGTGTGTCAAGTCCTCTCCAAGAGTCTTCTTGAGGCCCATGTGGCTTTGGCCCCCTGAGAAGTCTGCTCCCAGGAACCAAAGTTTATTCGATTCTCTGTTTGCTGCCTACAAACCACTCTAAGGCCTCAAGCCACGAGGTAGAAAATGTGTGTTGTAAAGAAGCCACTGTATTCTAAATCCTGTATTTCGATGAAAGACATGAAAAGCTTTACCCTCCAGCCTGTACGCACCCAAATGATTTGTCTTTTTCTGCCTGTTTCTGTTCCGAATACAGCAGACCCCTTCCTTACCCTCTACCCCTGGGTGTGTTGAGCGCTGAAAGTAAATGTGTTTATTGAAAGTTAAAGCAAAAGAAGGAAAGAGAGGGGAAGAGTAAGGTCGAGGCAGGAATAACTCTGGCCGTGTCGGAAAAAGATGCTATTGTCCAGGTGTCTGATTTGTCCCAAAACGAGGGGCAGGTGGTCGGACAAAGTTAATGTCTCTCCCTAGCTGGTTCCTAGAGGGCTGTGTTATTCTGGGTTGGAGAGAATACTTAGGCTAACTCCAGTTACAAATGCTGGAGAAAGGGAAGTCCCTCCCACCCATTTTCTCCTACGCTGCTTTTAGCCTCCATTCCGATAACTGCTACAAAAATTTCTTTGGCATTTTAATAGGAAGGGACAGACACATTTTTGACCCTTAATATATATATATTGAACACATTTTGACCCTTAATAAATATATATAAAATTTGGAGCAAGGGCACCAGGGCCTTTGAACCTGCAAATCTCTTAATGTGGAAGCCTTAAATAGTCATCGTTGGTGAGAACCAGGAAATTGCATTCTGCACGCTCGCCCAAGTCTGCCCCCCAGCTTCCTTAGTTTTTGAGGTCCGCTGAGATTAGTCTCTCCAGAAGAAAGATCCTTGATCTTTTCCCCAAGGTGATGTCTTTGCTGTGTGTTAACTACTCCCTGATAACAACAACAGCTAACATTTGCTGAGCTCCCCCTCTCCGTCCAGCACTGATTTGTGTAACTCCCCCCTAAGGGACTGCTTTTGCACAAGATCACCTTTAATCTTTACAACCACCTTTTCACATAGATTCTGTAATCATCCCCCTTTGGCTGAGGAGGACAGCGACATTTAGAGACTGCACAACTGCCCAAGGCCACACGGGCAGTATGGAAGGGCGGAGAACTTGTGCCAAGTGTACCATATTCTGGTTAAACAGGGACCCCCTGCATTCTACCAGGAAACGCCATCATGTGCATGTTGTTAAAATTCAACCAAGCAAATCTGAAGATCGAACTGACTTTATTGATTCATGAATCAGGCAGCACCCCATCTAGCAAGTAGAGACACACTCGGGAATCGGACATGATGGAAGGGTTTTCTATAGCTGGGAGCAGGGGCAAGACAGTTATTAACAGAAGGACTGTGCCAGGTCAGGCCCACTTTCCAGGGTGTGGGGGGGATTTTAGCAGGCAGGTGATTTCCTCTTTCTTCGGGGGCCTGGAGAGGCTTCAGGTGATGGCCCGCAAGAGCACAGATTGAGAAATCCCTGGTCAACCTGTTAAGGTCACATTCCCTGCATTTCAACCTGCAGGGGGGGTTGAAACTACGCTTAGATTGGGGACAAAGACCTGGGTTTGGTAACCCATTATGCGCCTGCAGTCCCCCCCCTTTTTTTTTCAAAAACAATATATAGACTTGCCAAGGGACTTCGGTGACGCGTTGCCGTGCAGAAAGTGACACAACAATTATTTACAGATGCAACAGATTGTTAGAAGAGGCAGTTTGTAACCAAACTGAGAGATCACAGGAAAAGACCATATGAGACCCCACCGGCTTAGTTCATGTGCCCACAGCCCCTTACGGAAACCTCTGCTGATGACCTTCAGGGCACATCTGATCTCAGGACAGAAGACAGCCACTGGCTCCAGAAGATAACCGGGAAGCGGGACTGGTTCATGGAAGGCGGTTGCAACACAGGTTAAAATGCTAAATGGCACAGGAATGGTGCCGACGGGGAATGTTATGGGGGCTCAGAGGAACCAGGGCCAGGCTGCGGGGGCCCCTGATGAACTTGTGTGTCTGGCTGGCAGGATCTGGCCCACATTCTCTTGGCAGCCACGTGGGCCAGCAGAGAGATGTCTGCTGAGCTGTTTGGAGCCAAGGCTTAGGGCAGCATCGCCTGCTTTGCTCCTGATTGGTGTGAGAATTTTTATATAGACCTTTTCTCTGATTCTGGGGATTGGAGGCGTCTGAACTGGGGAGCAGTCTGGGCCACCTAGAGGGGGCAAGAAACTTGGGGTCCTGGACAGGAGGGTGCTGTAAGGAAAGGCTGCAGCAAGGTGGGTGGTTCCTCCTCCCCTGGCACACCCCTGGGAAGAGCGGGAAGGCCCTGGAAGGCCTCTGACTCTGCCGGACAGTCTGGGACCCATTTTGGTGTTTTGATTTTCGCTCTTACTCGAGAGCACAAACCTCCCTTGAAACGTGGTTCCCATCAGCTGCTGGGCTCAGGCGAGGGAGACTGCTGGGGACTGGGAAGTCGACTGGAGACCAGGCTGAAAAGGTTGCCCTTGAGGCATGGGGCAGACGGAAAAGGGGTCCGAGGACGGACCTGGCGGAGGTCAGCCCCGGGCGGCGGCCAGAGTCTGAGATTTCCAGCTCACACCTGCGTCCCAGCGCCCTGTCCCCCTCACCAAATCCATCCTATGACCTTGGAAAGAGAAGCGGGGGCCGACACAGGTGCTCCCGGACCCCAGGGGAGCGGGGTCAGAGCGCGGCGCGCGGCGGCCCCAGACGCGCCTCCCTCGAGAGCGGCCGGGGTGGCCACGCCGAGTCCCCCTCCGGCCCCTGGTGCCGCTGCAGGTGCGGTCGCGGCGCAGGGGTGTGGGCGCCGGGGACGAAGCGGTTAAGGCGGGGGGCGCCCGGGGGAGCTATCCAATGCGGAGAAAGGCGGTTTGCCGGAGTTAACGTGGGCAGCTGCTCGCGGAGGGACAGGAGGAGGACCGTCTGCCGAGCGCCGGCTCGCCCCCCGCGCGTGTGTGTGTGCGGTGCGCGCGTGTGTGCGCGAGTGTGAGCGCGCGCGCCGAGGCGTTCCTCAGGTTGCGCTGCCTGGAAACCGAGGGAGCCATTGGCGCGGCGCAGGCGCGGGGGCGGGGGCGCCCGGTCCCTCGGAGCAGCCGGGGCGCGGGCGTCCGAGGCGAGCCCCGAACCCCGGCTCCCGGCGCGGGCGAGGGCGGAGCGGGCGCGGCGCTGCGGGCGGCCTCTAGGCCCCGGGGCGCCCGCTGGGGAGGAGCCGGGGAGGAGGCCGGAGCCGCATGGAGTTTCTGGGGCGCGCAACTCCGGCGGGGCCTCGGCCACTGGGCTCCGGGGCGCAGCGAGGCGGCCGCGCACATGGGCTGAGCCCGCGCGCCGGGGCTCCGCACGGCCCGCGGCAGCGGGAGGGGTAGAGCCGCGCGCCGTGCCGGGGTGCGGGGCACGCGTCCCCAGACGGGAGCGGAGGACAAGGACGGGGAGGAGCGTGCCCGGATCGCGCTCCGAGCCGACGAGGGGCTCGCGCCGGCCCGGCGCGCGCTTGGGGAGCGGCCCGGGGCGCCGTGGGAGCCGGCGGCAGCGAGGATGCCGGCGCGGGGACGCGGCCGCCGGCTGGGGGTGTGAGCGCCGGGGGAGCAGCCGCGCCGCCCCCTCCCTGCGGGCCTCGGAGGAAGCCCCCCGCGCCGCGCCGAGGCGCCTCGGAACCCGGGCTTCGGGGCGGCGGGCCCGCGCGGCCGGCCCCGGCCCAGCCAGAGGTGAGTGCCGCAGCCCTCGTCCTCGCCCCCCGCGCCCCCCGCCCCCGCCTCTCCCCCGGGTCCTCGCGCCTCCCCGCCCGCCCCGAAATCCTGCCCCGAGCCCCTGCCCGAGCCCCGAGCCCCTGCCCGGAGCGCGCGGCCGGCCGCCGCGGACAACGCCTCCCGTACCTGTTGGCGCGGGCAGAGGGTACCGGGGCGGGCCGGGGGCCGCCCGAGCCACCTGGCCCTCCGCTGGGGTGGCCGCCGGAGGACCGCGCGCCCCGGGGGCGTGGGGCCGGGCAGGGCCGTGGCTGTCCCGCTCGGGGGTCCCGGACTGCGCGGGCTGCGGGCTGGGCGCGGGTGGCGGAGTCCGCGGCGCGGGGGGCTGCCAGGCTGCGCGCCCCCGGCCGCCGGGGAGGGAGGGAGGAGCGGGCGCCGCACCGCAGCCCAGGTGGGAGGGCAGGGCGGCTGGCAGGTCCCCGGGAAGCCGGAGTCATGGCGATCCCGAGAGGCGGGACGCAGGATCCCCGCCACCTCCGGGCCCCGCGCGGGCTGCTCGCCCTCCTAGGCGCACGGCCGGGAAGGTCCGCGGGCCGCGGGGATCGCCGGGGAGGCCTCGGGAGCCCGGCCTGGCCCCTGCTTGGCTGCCCCCCGGGCCCTCGGCCGCGCGCTGGCTCGGGCGCCCGGGCAGGGGCGGGCTCCGGCTGTCCCGGGCAGCCCGGGTGGACGCGGGGCCCCAGCGTCTCCGGACTGGCGCGACGGGGAGTGAACTTCCTCAGACTTGGCCTGAGGGCGCCCGGGCGGCAGCAGATAGTTCTGGGGCGGGCCCCGGGGCGGGGGCGAGCGGGGGACGCCTCACCCCGGTGGGATGGTGGCGCGGGGCGGGGACCCGGGGCTGCGTCTTGCCTCCTGGGCGCCGGCCACGTGCGCCCTCTGCCCCCACCGCGGCAGCATTTCCCGCTGCTCTTTTTGCTTCGAGGAGGCGTGTGTGGAGAAGGCGCCTTCCCTGCCAGTGGTTCGGAGCCCTTAGCCCGGGTGGCAGTGCGCCGGCGGCTTTGTGGGTGCGGAGACAGACCGGGCGCCACCCCCAGGCCCCGAGCCTGTTTTCCCGCAGACGAGGAGACTTTCCCGGGCTCGGGGACCAGCACGGGGTGCTGTGTGTGGCCATGTGGGGTCGTGCCCGCTGAAGTGGTGATGGCATTCTCCAGAGAATGGAGTGGAGGTGACCTTCTCCAGGAAGAATGGGTAGATTTCTGCCCCTTGCATGTCCAGACACACAGCATTTGTGCAAACGGGAAAACTCCTGACTCTTAAGATTGCCTTGTCCTGCAGCTTTAACTGCTGGCCTCCGGTCAAAAAGATAAACTCCTTTTTCAATTCAGGCATCCAAGCTTTGGAAAGGGTTTTAAAGCCATTTGGTGTGAAATTGTCTTGAGGCTAGAGCAACACTTTTTTTTTTTTTTTAAATGGAAGCGGAACTCCAGCTCCTCTCCTCCGCTGGCTGGTGGGTTTTATTTCATCTTTGCGGGTGGAAGGGTGTGTTGGTGGAGTCCCGGCTGTATCCGCTGCTTGTTTATCTGAGGCTCTGACCTAAGTCTAAGGTGGCAGTTCAGACCTTGGCTGTGACAACTGGGTTAGGATTTGTTCCTGGAGCTGCAGAACTTTGCTGGCCTGTTGGGCTGTTGGTGGCCGCTGCTGCGAGTACCCCTCGGATGCCCTGGGCTATGCTCCCCCGAGGCCTGCCTGGTGGGGAGCCCGCCAGTGTGGCCCCCCTTTCTGAGTTCACTGCAGACCTGTGGGTTTTCATGGCACTGACTGCTTGGGGAGCAGCTCTGTTTGCGGAGCAGCGGGTCTGCAGCACTGGTGCTGGTTGCTGGATGTACCCGAGCGGAGTAATGAAAACAAAACAGGCGGGTAACACAATCCCTAGGATCTTTTATTGGAGGAGCGCTAAATCTTCTTAGAATCATTCATCAAGATCACCTTTCTCTGAACTCTGAACGCTCCTATTGCCAGTAATCAGGCCTTTAGTGAGGGCGCCGAATAAGGGCTTTTTAGAAAGAAAGTAATTTAATTCAGCTGGTTCTGTGGAGAAAATGATAGGCAAGACTTGACGGAGACACACAACTCCTTCTTCTCCATAAGAGGTGCAGGGGAGGGGAGGGCAGGGCAGGGGATGGGGCGGGGAGGGCAGGGGAGGGAAGGGGGGAGGGTGCAGTTATGTGCGGCAGCTGCTCGGTCGAGTGGAACATTTATCTGCACAGCGGGAGGCCCCTGATCAGGGCTTAAATACTATCGGGCAGGGCTGGGCTCCGGTCTAGAAATGTATTTTCCATAGCAGGCGGCCTGGCGGGGACGGCGTGCGGGGACGGTGTGCTCCCCAGCAGCCGGGGAGAGGTACGTGTCAGCTGGCCCCTGAGCCTGCGTGGGGGGCCGCAGTTCCCACTTTGCCAGCTCCCGCTCAGGCAGCCCCTGCGGCGCTCACTGGGTGGCAGAAGGGGGGTGCCGGTGCTCCCATCGCGAGGACTTCTCTGGCTCTGGTGGGACTTGGGACACGGAAGAGGGTCTTTGGAGAGACCCTCTTCACCCAGCTTTCTGGGACCCAGCCTGGTACCGGACGCTTTTCCACATTCGAGCTCATGTTATCCTTGGTTTTCATATTTGGAAACCAATGCCGAGGGACGTAAGTGACTTTCCCGTGGCTGTCGCCACTTGTGGGGGCAAGGGCTGGGGTTCCTGATTCTAAGCCCAGGGATCTTTCCACACGACTGTGTAGGAGCTGAAGAGGGTGTTTCGGTGACCTCTGGCCTTCCAGACCTTGTTTCGCGTCAGCCCCAGAGTGGGCACCCTATGTTTGATGAGTGAATCGGGGTTGGCCCCTGGACTCTCAGTCCCGGTGGGTGAGGAAGCTCAGGCACGGGGGTCCGGGAAGGGGGAGGCCCTCTCTCCCTGTGTGCCCACGCTGGAGCCGCGGGAAGTTCTGGGCGAGGCTGATTTGATTATCGGCAGCTACGGCTTTGTTTGTACATTCCCTATCTGTGCTCACACTGGTGTGGGGTAGGAGGCTTCCTTGCCCCTTCCTCGAGGCTTAAACTGATACCCTCGATGTCTGCAATGTCTTCTGCTGATGGGGAACCATCAGGAGGTGTCCTTGGCAATAGCCTTGTCGCTTTTTCAAACAACGTGCATCCCCTCCAGCTGTGAAACCATCGCTCAAGATGGGCAGGGCATGGACTGGCTGATCTCTGGGGGCTCCATTTGAGGGTCGTTCTGAACACGGGTAGAAAGGCGGAAACTGAAAACACATTGTTGCATCCAACCTGGGGTTTTTGGAGTGAATTACGATTTTAATCACTTAACATCTTGTTAGATTATTATTATTATTATTATTATTTGGTGTTGTTAAAGTGCATTCCGTGCCTCTTATGTGGTTGCGGATATAGAGATGCATATGACACAGTGTCCGTCATCCAAACATTCACAGTTGAGTGGGGAAGGCAGACCGTGGGTTAGGGCTGCACGCTTTTGAGCAGGGCCGGGAGGCACCCAGCCCAGCATGCAAGTGCTGTCTGAGCTGAGCTTAAAGGTTGAGCATGAAATAGTCAGCCTTGAACGGGGCTCCCAGTGCAGAGGAAGTAGGGTGAGCAGGGGTTGGGAGCTGAGAGAGCAGCCTGGGGGTTGCAGTTCCTGGAGCTTAAAGGTAGAAGCAGGGAGCAACAAGAGAAGAGGTTGGAAGGATGGATGGAGACCGTTGGTCTGGACCAGGGGCTCAGCTTTTCTCCACCGGGGGCGTGCAGTGTGGTAAGATTCGAGTGTTAGGTAGATGTGGTTGGGGGGCCTCGCGGAGAATGGATCTGCCAGGGAGGAGACCAGAGGCTTAGACCCCAGCGAGGCAACAGAAACAACTGTGACTAAAACCTGAAGCAAACGAAGAGCTTGTACTGGCTGTGGTGATGGGACTCACCGGGCTGAGGAGCCAGAGACGGGACGGGTGGGCATTTGGTGGCTGCGGGGATCTCGGTCGCAGGAGTTATCTTCCGGTTCCTCTTAGGCGATACTATGGAAGTAAGTAATCTCTAGATTTACCCACCATATTTATCCTCATTGTCTACGTCATCCCAGGATTCTGCTGACTTCCAGGTGCTTAGAGGAAGTGTCCAATGAGCAGAGCTTTGGGTAGGTAATTGGGATGGGGCAAGGGAGTTTTCTGAAAGGAAGTTGGAATGAGCTGTGGCATAGATCCTGGACATCTCTCTAGGAGGGAGAGTCGGCAGGACTTACTGGTGAATTGATGTAGGGGTAGGAGCGGGAAGGGTAGAGTGTGGCCACTGGGTTTCTGGTATAGGTGACGGTCTGGATAAGCAAGACAAAGGTCGTGCCACGACAAAATAACTCACTTGTTTCCCGACCGGCAGTGCTGTGGGTAGCTGTCCACCACCAGGCTGCAGGAGAAGGTGGTGACCTATTTTAAAAAGTCTCATTAAGGGGCAGTTCTGCTGCGAATAAGGCCTGTTTAAGTAGGTTACTTTATCTCCTGCCCCACAAATCTGGAGACTTGGAAAACATTTTCATTCATTCAACCAAGATTTGTGGAGCGTCTCTGGTTCAGGGACTGAGGAACATGGTACTCTCATATTCTACCTGTGCAGCTCACAGTGAAAGGCAGACATAGGCTGTAGAAGTTGATGATATAGTCGAGACAGATGGAGGGACCGGTTCGTACTGGGTGGCCAACAGAGTCCTCACTGAACAGCCGTATTAAGCTGGGTCAGTTGGGAATGATCTGGAGAAGAACTTCTGGCGGTGGGAGTGCCAGTGCGAAGGTCCTGAGGTAGGAGCAAGTCAGGTGTGTTAGAAGAACAGGAAGGAGGCTAGTGTGGCAGGAGATGAGTTCCGAGAATCAGGGGCTAGTTCGTGGGGGGCCTGGGAAGTTATTCCGTGGAGTGTGGTTTTATACTGAGTTGGATGGGAGCCGCCGGAGGGTTTTAAATGGGAGAGTCACATAATTTAATTTATGTTTTCAAAAGATCACCCTGGCAGCTGTGCCTTCTGTATGCACTATCTTGGTACAATAAAGCGAGTTTTTATCCATCAGAGTGTAAAACAAAAATGTCGTGTTTAGGAGTAACAGATGGAGAGAAAATGCCTTTGGTGACCTTAATTTAGTGGTTTCTACTGTACTGGTTAATTGTGGGTTCAGCCAAAACCACATCTCTAGTATGATTTCAGTTTTGTTTAAAAACATGGTATAGGGACGCCTGGGTGGCTCAGTTGGTTAAGCGGCTGCCTTCGGCTCAGGTCATGATCCCAGCGTCCTGGGATCGAGTCCCACATCGGGCTCCTTGCTCATCAGGGAGCCTGCTTCTCCCTCTGCCTCTGCCTGCCATTCTGTCTGCCTGTGCTTGCTCTCTCTCCCTCTCTCTCTCCCTCTCTCTCTCTGACAAATAAATAAATAAAATCTTTAAAAAAAAAAAAACATGGTATAGAATAACGGGGAGAAGTGGACTCAGTGTATGCACACGGCTGTCCAAAGGTGTTGGCATTGCAAATGAGTGTTATACTCTTGAAAATAAGCAGACATTTCTCTTATAATCAGGAAAACATTATTTTAAAATGTGGACACTGTGGGCCACAAGTGTGTAGAATGGGGCGTTGTGAACCTCCACCAGTTCCCCCACTTTTCCCTTCCATTTCATTTCTGGAAACGTGAATGTCCAAGCCCACGGTCCTGGTTGGGACAGAAATTAGGATGTTTACTTGGCACCGGCTGTCCAAACGGAGGCTCTTTGTTTTATGCTTAAAAAAACATTTTTAGTGATGAAAGCAAACCTTTTTTTACTTAAATAAGAAATTAAAGCAACACAGAAATGTTACATAAAAAAGTGAAAGCACCTCCTTCCCCAGACCACGAACATTTCCGTACATATACTGTTAGATTTTTTTTTTTTTTTTCTGTGTGTTTCAGATAACCTCTATCTCTATTTTGCTCTGAAGGGTTTTGGAATATTGCTGAAACAAATAGCCCTTTGCAGATTACTCTCCCAAACTCCTTCCTGTAGAGCTGGAAACCTAGATGACCTTTTTTCTCTTTGCAACAAAATCATTAGGGGAACTCCAATACATGACTCCGCTAAGAGAAACCGAGTCTTGCCTTTTTGGTATTCAGAGTGTACCCCAGAAGCATACTTTATACGTATAAAGAATAGGGCAATTAACTATTCATTGAAAGTTCATCTCCGGGCCTTGAAACATTATTGCTCCGGTACCGGAGCCCAAGACTTGGTACCATGATTGCAAACCACTTGAGCTTTTCTCATTAACAAAAGTTGGCCCATATGAAAACTTAGTAGTGCAAATGAGGGATCCTCACTAATTACTCTGGTGACACGTTTATTACAGCAGATTATTATCCCCGAACACAGGAGAAGAAAGAACAACCCACGGCGTGTTACTGAGGGCTGCCCGGGATGCGTCCCGGGAGGGCCGTGCACCTGCGTGGTCTCACCATGCGGCCTCGGTGTGGGGGCCGATGTGCCCGGAACGAGCGGCCCCAGACTCCGTGTCGACGCCACCGAACAGAGTGGAATGGGAGCCTCATGCGAGTCAACAGAATTACTATCCTCCCCGTCATCACCATAATTAAACACGTCCTTTCTTGCTGAAGAGGAGGGGGACTGTGTGCCCAGAGGAGAACGATTGTAACGGGATAGACCCGTGTGGTTGAAGAGGGAGCAGGGACCCTGGTTGTCTCCTCACAGACGGGGAGAGTGAAGGCTCGGGAGAGTAAGTGACGTGGGCTCCCTCAATTTCCCCAGCCTGGGCCCCGTCCCTGCACTCCGTGGTGGCCCCGGGTTGTCGGAAAATGAATTTATTTTGGCAAACCGCAGAACTCGGAAAGCGCCGTGAGCCTGAGGAGCGCTGGGAGGGCTCCTGAGCTGTTGGTTCCTTCTGTAGAGAGTCGTCTGCTTGTGTGCTGATAACAGGCCTCATCACCATGTAAACGTTCCGTAGTCTGGTAAGAAAACTCCGACATCGGCACCGTACGTCGATGTAGCATTTCAGCCTCCTGCCTTCCTAGTGCCTGTTGCTGAAAACCGGTTGCTCTGTGACTTAATCTGGTCTGTGGGGGATGGTTCACTTTCAGGCACAGACACAGAAACACCTTCCGGACGCAGCGGGACGTGACCGGGGCTGGTGGAGTGCTCCCTCAGCGCCGCCGGCTCTCTGATGGTTAGCGTTGCCCCCGTTTTACAGATGAGATGAGGACGCCTCGAGGTCCGGCAGCGCGTCCCTGCTCCTGGGTCGGGGTGTTGTGGCAGGGAGTCCCCACCCCTGGAGGCCCGTGACCAAGCAGCTAAAATCTCCTCCGTCCCTTGCCTGTGAAAGACGGACTCTGCCAGAAAGATCAGGGTCTGACTTTGTGTAGTCGCTTTAGGTAGATCACTTTTGGGGGGCAAACGCGTGGACGTCGAGCGCAGCGGGGTCTGTGAGGATCGTGTCTTCAGGTCTGTTTTCTGGGTTGCCCTGGTCCCCCCACTTCATGAGGCACTTGGTGGTAGCAGGTGGGGGCCGGGGGCTCTCTGCCCCGGCCTTCAACTTCGGGACGTGGACACTGACCTTCCGGGCTCTGCTCGGCCCACGTTCAGCCGCTGCTGCCTTCCGCACGGGTGCCTGCGCTCCGTGCTTCCCGCGCCCGGAGAAATGCCGCTTTCAGAACCCGAGACGGAACCCGTGCAGACTCCAGGGGCAGGAGGCAGTGGGGGATCATCTGTTTAAAAACGAGGGACGACTGGATGTGGGCGGCCCTGCCAACGGGCCGCGTCAGAGCTCTGTCGGCCTCAACTCGGTACCGACGCTGCAGATGGACTCAGTCTGGCCTGGCGGAAGGGCTGGAGCCGGGGGCTCTCCTGGGCCCCTCAGTTTTAGCATCTGGCCCTGCTGGGGGGGTAGGTCCTGTGCTTGGAGGTCTCTGTATGGAACGTGTTGCCGAGAAAGAAAGTTCTGTCCTCTGATTTGGAGCCCCGCGGTCGGCATGAGAGAGAGAGAGAGAGAGAGAGCGAGTGCACGTGAGCTGGTGCCGGCCGGTAGCCCTTTGTGGGACGGGGTCCCTGCTCCGTCTGGAAGCTCCGGGCCGCGGGGAGGACTCGCACACGTGAACGTAAATGCCAGGGGCAGGTCCTGGTGGGGAATTGTGACCACCAGGAGAATTCTGGCCCGCGGGTGACTCTGCTGTGGTCTTGGGAAAGGCGACACCGCTTCCAGAGGAAAGGCCGGCTGGCCCTGGGTTTGAGTTTTAGAGCCTCAAGTGGAGGATTTCGTTCAGCGTCTCTCAGTCGTCCGTGCACTAGAGTCCCCAGGAACCTCGGGAAAGTCTCAGTGCTCGCCCCTCCCTCCCTCTCCTCCCTCCATCCTTCCTTCCCTCCCTCCCTCCGTCTTTCCTTCCCTCCCTCCCTCCTTCCTTCCTTCCTTCCTTCCTCTTTTCTTTTTATTGATTCATGATTGACGTAGAGTATTAGATTAGTTTCAGGTGTACGACACGGTGGTTCGATATTTGTAGACACAATGATCGCCTCGATAGGTCTAGTTATCACTCATACAAGGTTAGGACAAGATTATCGACTGTTCCCTATGTTGTACCTTGTACCGCTGTGGTTGGTTTTATGACGGGGACTCTGGACCCCTTCACCTATTTGGTGCGTCCCACTGGCCTCTGCCATCGAGCCGCTGGTGCTGCTTCTGCCTCTGGGCCCCCCGGGTGGACCACACCTCAGGAGAAGAGTCGAGTTCCTGACTCACTTGGCTTCACATGGAGGGCTTCTGGAATATCGTTTTTCCATGATATCACAGCATCTTCGGTTCACTCAGGGCGGGGCTGGAGAAGGGGGCCTGGACCCTGCTGCCATCTTTACACATTCTTATAAAGACTGTAGCGACTGAGTATTCGTTCAAGGCCCATCTCTGAACGGGAACGCATTACTGCTCCAGTCCCAGAGATGAAGTTGGTGTCACGATTACAGATGACTTGGGCTTGCTTGTCCCTGGGCAGTGTTTCTAGAGTCAAGAGTCAGAAGCTGGGAGAGCTGGCGGGGACCTTAGGAATCTTCTAGTCTAACCCACTAGGTGTTTGGAGGGGAGGTCTCTGAGACCCACCGTGATCTGTCCTGAGTCACAGATGGTCAGGCCAGGGCTGCTGTGGACTTGAGACCAGAAGGGGAGGGCAGTGGCAGGGTGAGGCTTGGGGACCGTGACCCCTGCCCCTCCCCTCCCTACCACCCCCAACACGGCTCGCAGTGCAGGGGAATCACAGGACAGAGGCATCCAGAAAGACTACAGATACAGTCACATTAAAGGCACCTGAGAATCGAGAGAGACGTTGGCTGACTGTACCTGGGATTTTCCATCCCCTCCCTCCTCCGCCCCACGTCAGTGACGAAGGTCTCCGCATCTGCGGCTTGAGTTGCCACCGTGACAGGTGGGACGCCGATGCAGGCTGCCCTGCTTCTTGGGAAATAGTTACATTTACCATTTTTACCCCAAATATTTCCCTCCCGTCGTTCAAACAAATAAAGAATACCCTGGACACATGGGTTTCTGGATGTCGTGCTGAATCTGTAAAACCTGTAAGGATGGTTCGTAATTGATGTTCCTGGCACTCCTCACCCAGCCATGACGGGTTCAGATGACTAATTATATTTTGTTGAATCCTTTTTTTCTCTGCTTTTTCAAATCGAGACACCTGTTTTAGCATGTCAGTGTTGACGGGGACGGTTTCCTGCCCGTTGCTTGACGCGTTGTCCGCGGCCTTCCGGTGGAGACAGTGGCCGTTGGGCTTGGACTGAACCGGACTCAGCCTCCTCTGGCTTGTGTGTTTTGCCCTAGAAGATCCCGCCTTTCAACAGAGGAGGAGACGGAGGGGCGCGTGGAAATTAGCATAAAGGTTGAATCAGTATAATTATAGCTAATGGTTATGTAAGTCTTCCTTTCTGAGTACTTCACATGTGAACTCCTTTAGTCCTTTTCACCATTGTTTCTGTTTGTGTGGCTGAGGACAGCAAAGCCCGGAGAAGTTGAGCACCTTGTTGAAGGTCACGAACACTCCAGAAGCCGCGTGGTTGAGCCGCTGGGCTTTCCGGCTTCTCTCATTCTCTTTGTCCCGAAGTGCCGGGGGCTGTGGGAAACTGCTCCAGAACATTCTCAGATGTATTCTGCTTCCGACCTTTGCCTCTTGGAACACGCTCTGACCTTCCCGTGGGCGCCCCCTGCCTTGCGCCACCGGGCTCGGTCCTGCGGGAGCTGGCGGTCGTCTTTGCGGTCCCGGCTGTCTGTAGATGTGTCCTTTGATGAGCCCACGTGCGGGCAAACCCTCGTTCACGCGCAAGAGAATCCGCAGCCAGTCGGTAGGGTTGGGGTGTCGGCCGGGGCACCCGTGTGGACGCTGAGTCTCAGATAATCTGCGTTGGACTTAGGGACTGCACCTCCGCCCGCATTTGCCACAGCCTGGACTCAGTTTGGCTCTTTGGTGGCACCTGTAGAGCCCGCGCTGCGGTCTCTGCCTCATGCTCGCCACCTTGTTCCTGTTGATTTACCTCCTGGGCCTGCAGGGTGGGTTTCTAGTGGGGGTTCTGCCCCTGGCGGACGGACGGAACCCCTGCCTTCTCCCTCGCTTCAAGCCTGCTCTCTGCACTAGACTTTTAGGGTCTCGGCCTTGCTTTGAATTGTGCCCCGATGGCTCTGCTCCCCGTGGGCGGGGACAGCCTGACGGTTCCGATCTCTCCCACCCTTGCCCGTCGCGTTGGTGTTCAGCTTGGCTTGGCCTTGGCTCTCGCTCCCGCCCTGCTCGCCTGGCCTTGCCGCCTGATTTTCACGCTACCGTCCGTTCCTTTCAGGGACTGGCAGACTTTTCTGTAAAGGGGCAGGTAGCAAATACTTGAGGCTCAGTTCTTCACCCCTGCTGCTGAAGCTGGAGGCAACCGCAGACGACATGTGAGCGGCCGTGTTGCGATAACACCGAACTTACAAAACACGGGGTGGCCAGGTCTTGGCCGGTGGCTTAGGGTTTGTCGACTTCCTTAGGATAACGGTTCAACCGCCTCCTTCTGACGTGCGACCTGCGGCGACTGTCTCTTTAGAGGTCATCAGCCTTGCTTCGAGCCCTGGGTCACTGTTTCCACTCTGAATTCCCAGGAACCCTTACTCGTTGACCTTCCTGACCTCTCACCGTCTTCACTTTGCAGCCCTGGACCTTGAATAAAACCAACCATTCACTTCTTAAGTTCTCAGTCGGTTAAAATGATGCCATTAAAAATTTACGTTGTTCAACCACGGCTGAGCCCCGGGCTGATCTCCTGCCCTGTTCGCTGCCTTTGTAGCCTGAATGTCCTACTCTTCTCACCACCTGCGCTCTCAGTGGATGACCTTGCCTCCCACGTAGGGGGTCGTGGGCAGGAACCCACCGCCTCTTCCCTCAGCATCAGCGTTCTCCACCTCTGCTTCTCATTTTCTCCTTTCTTTCCCGTTTCAACGGAACAGATCTCCTTGCTCCTTTGTAAGGGAGACTTGGCTTTGCCATTAATCTAATGGATTTCCACTTCTCCACTCACGTCTTCCTTCCCTTCGCTCATAAGCACAAGTCACCCCAAGACTTGGCTTGACCCCACTGCCTCCCCGTTTCCCTTCCTGTCTGTACTGCAGAGCTTTGGAGAAGGAGGACCTGCCCCTGCTGCCCCCACTTTCCACCTCGTTCTCGTCCGGCCCCTTCACCTTTTGTTGCTGGCCGACCCTGTGTCACCAGTGAGATCCCGAGACCTGGCCCTCACCGCCCATCTGCTTGTACTCACCAGCCTTTGTCTGACGTTGTCCCCCAGGCTGTTCTTTCTCGTTTCCTCTCAACTCAGACAAAGGAAACCTGAATCCTCCTCCTGGTGATGCCGTGATAAAATCCCAGCCGGCCCAGACCCCCCAGAACCCCCCTCCCTTTTTTTTTTTTAAGATTTTATTTATTTATTTGACAGAAATCACAAGTAAGCAGAGAGGCGGGCTGGGGGGAGGGAAGCAGGACCCCGTTAAGCAGAGAGCCTGATGCAATGCGGGGCTCTGGGATGCCAGGACCCTGGGATCATGACCTGAGCCAAAGGCAGAGGCTTAACCCACTGAGCCACCCAGGCGCCCCCACCCAGACCCTTTGAATTAAACCTGACTTGCACCTGCACAGATGGGCCACTGGGTGACCCCTGGAATGACCTACAGTCACCTTCACCTCATTATAATACTAAAATCTCTGCCTGGGGACAAGCCTCCGGCTAGTTTACATAACATCCTCACACTAGCCTCTACACGGGATGATATATTCATCCTAACCCAAAACAGAAGGATCACACTCACTTCTGAAGGAGTCAGGGCTTTGGAAGCCGTTCCCCCATCCCATTTGCCACAAATAAAAGTTTTCTTTGTGTGAAAGCCCAACCTTGCGGCCTTTCTGACTCCCCAGGAAGGCTACGTAGCCACTTTGGTTCGGTCGCACCTGCTGTTGGTCCTACCCCCAACATTAGTCTTAGATAGTTACTATATTGCGAACTTGCCTTTTATTTTATTTTATTTTATTTTTTAAAGATTTTATTTATTTGACAGAGAGAGATCACAAGCAGGCAGAGAGGCAGGCAGAGAGAGGGGGGGAAGCAGGCTCCCTGCTGAGCAGAGAGCCCAATGCGGGACTCGATCCCAGGACCCTGGGATCATGACCTGAGCCAAAGGCAGAGGCTTAACCCACTGAGCCACCCAGGTGACCCTGAACTTGCCTTTTAAAAGGTCACTGATCGCCTCATTTTAAGACCTAACCACGTGGACTCATTTCTCGTGCTGAGAAACGTTTGGCCCCGTCGACCTCCCCTTTCCTCCTGCAGCGTCCCCCAGAAGGAGCTCTCCTGACTTGATTTCTAGACTCTCACCTTTCTGTGTGTGTGCGCTGGGGCTTCCATAACAAAGCACCTCAGACCGGGTGGGTTAAACCAGAGGAATTTATTTTTTCACAGTTGGGGAGGCTGGAAGCCCACAACCTAGCTGTCAGCGGGTTGGTTCCCTCTGAGGGTTGTGAGGAGGGCTCTGTTCCAGGCCTCCTCCCTTGGCTTGGGGCCGGCTGTCTTCTGTCTCCGCCTGACCTTCCTTTGTGGGTGTCTGTGTCCCCATTTCCTGTTCTTGTAAAGACACTGTCCCATGGGATTAGGGCCTACCCGAATGAACTTCTTTTAACCCAATGACCTCTTTAAAGCCTATCACCAAGTAGGGTCCCATGCTGAGGCTTCAGCATTTGATTTTGGGGGCAGACACATTTGAGCCCATAACACTTTTCTGTCTCCATGTTTCCCTGTACCCTCAAGTGTCAGGGTTCCTGAAGTTTGTGCCTCAGCCTCTTTGTTTTCATGCTGTAGCTTCTCTTGGAACAACCTTCTTCCCTCCACGCCTGCGCTGTCTCTTGTAAGATCCGGATGTGAGATGTACCTGGTCCCCCGGGCCGGCCGACGCAACTCGGCCCCAACAGAGTGCGTCATTCGCTCCAAACACACAGTGTTCTCAAGCGGAGCCCCCGGCCCCACAGACACTCAGAGGAGGAGCCTCATGTCGCCTCCGGCCCCCCAGCCCCCATGGGATTCGTTCCGGGGTCAGTCCGACCCTCGGACCTCACTCCTGCTGTCTTGTTCGACCTGGACTTGCGCGAGCTCCCAGCGGCCCATCTGCAGGAAAGACGGGTCAGTGACACAACTGGGGTCCGGCTGCGTCTCCCTGACGTGGAGGTTTTGGCTCCGTAGTGACTTTGTCTGCCGTCCTTGGGCATCGACGCCTGTGGTCAAGCTTGGCCGGATGACAGACCTCTGCGTCTCAGCCCCTGCTGCTTCTGCCACCCGCGGGCCAAGTAGAATGGGACGTTCCCAGCTTCCTTGGTGTTTGCGTTCACACACACCGCACACTTCCTCTTCTGCTCACCGCCTTGCGCTGGGGACCACGTCTGGAATTGGAGTCCTGGGAGGGTGAACGGAAGGGAGGCGCCCTCCCAGCGAGGGACCAGACCTGCCCTGCGCTGACTTACAGTTCCTTCTTCCCCGTCTGCATTATAAGCCCTTTTAAGGGGCTTGGTGGTGTGTGCGCGTGTGCGCATGTACGTGTGTGGTTTTTCCATGTCTCTTGGCACCACGCTTTGCCTCACACCTGTTTAGAGATGTCTCTTAGGTGTGATTGGAGGACAGGACTGGGAGCATCTAACTGCATTTGGGCCTCTGTGATCTTACGACCTGGAGTGGGTGCAGGGAGCACGAGCCTGGCTGGTCTGCAGGTGGTTCTCACGGCAACGACGGGCCACCCTCACCGGCTGTGCGGTTGTTATTGGCTCTAACATCAAATTCGAGGATCGCTCACATGCCTCTCCTTCTGGGGAGGTGGCTGGTGGGGGCGGGATGGGAGTTGAATGAGTGAGGTCTTGAATTATTTGGAGAAGCAGGAGAGTCAACAAAGTAAACGTACTATGAAGGCGGTTCATAAAGGGACTGTTTGGGTACATTGGACCAGACGAATAAAGGAGTCATTAATTGCATTAAAATCAAATGATTTGATTTTAATCAAAGGTCCTCTTCAATGGGGGCTCCCCTCCTGCATTGGAGGGAAGCTTCCAGCTCATTAGGTAATTGGCAGAAGGAGGTGAGAGCTGAGAAAATCTGGGCGGACTGCACAGCCGCAGGAAAGCTCTGTTGGAAACCACTGCCAGCGGGTCAGGTATTATAATGCAAATCACCCCGAAACAGAGTTTGAGCCCCTGAGCACTGCAGAGCATTTTTCTGCGAGGGTGTGGCAGGTTACCATTATTATTATTTTTAAAAAAGATTTTATTTATTGATTTGACAGAGAGAAGCAGCAAAAGAGGGAACATAAGCAGGGGGAGGGGGAGAGGGAGAGGGAGAAGCAGGCTTCCTGCCGAGCAGGGAGCCCCACACGGGGCTCGATCCCAGGACCCTGGGTTCACGACGTGACCCGAATGCCCATGACAGAGCCCCCCGGGTGCCCTGTGGACGACCGTTCTTTTTCTGTCTTCCTAACACAGGCACCCATGGTCCCATTTCCCTCGGAGGAAGCCCTTTGGGCTCCGGCATTTACCAGGACTGGAAAACGGGGGTGCCTCTGGGAGGGAGGGTACCCGAAGCCTTTCCCCTGGAGGCCTGGAAGGTTTGCCTCCCTCCCGCACAGCCAGCCTCCTTTCCTGCAGAGCTGCACGGGTGGGGCTCCCTGGCTCAGGCCCGTCTGCCCAAGGGCCCGCCTTGTGGTAACAGCTCTCCCCGGCGTTTGCCACCCGGCTGTCCCACCCTGAGCAAGCCGTGGTGAAAAACAGCTGTAGCGTCCGATTGCCCGGTCTCAGTCCCATCCGCCTGCCTTTAGAGACGCGCGGAAATCTATTGCCCCGTGGGACGGTGGGGACAGAGACTTTGCCACCCCACAGGGCTTTCCAGAGGAGAGAACCTCTGCCGTCTGGCCACCGCTTTCTCCTATGTAAATGTTAAGTACCAAAGCAAAAGATTTGTGGCCAAACACTGAAAAGTAAGCAAATAGAACATAAAATGAACTCTTTGTCCCACAAAAGCAGAGAGAACCGTGGATCCCAGCTTGGGGCAAAAGCTCCCAGTTTGTATCGTGTGTGCTTTCCTGGGGGTGTTGTGGGTGCTTAAGTCATCCCCCGGCTTATTAGAAGGGGTTGTGTGTTGACACCGTCGGATGAGCTATTTCTTAACTTAATAAACTGTGGCCGTCCCTCCAGATGGCTACATCGGCTCCTGCCCCATCATTTTTCAGGAGTTCATGCTATTCTGCAAGTGGACACAAATTGGTATTTTTGACTTTGACTTTACTACTGAAAAATACTGCACATTTGGTAGCATTTTTCTTTTTAGAGAGAGAGAGCAGGTCCGGGGAGAGGGAGAGAGAGAAGGAGAGAATCCTAAGCAGTCTCCAGGGTGAGCACGGAGTCTGCCACAGGCTCAGTCTCACGACCCTGAGATCGTGACTTGAGCAGAAACCAAGAGTCAGACACTTAACTGAGTCACCCAGGCGCCCCTTGGAAGTATCTTTGAAGGGTAAGTTCTTAAAAGTGGAATGACCACGTCGACAATTCGAGTACCTTTCCTCAGGGTAGTTTCTGGCTGGGACGTGTGAAAGGGCTCATTGTGACGCATTCTCACCTGTCGGCATTGGTTGGTTTCTGAAATGTGGTAGCCCAGATACTGTCCCAGTGTTCTATCCCAGATTTCTGGGATCGTAAGCAAGCATGCACATTTTCCCCCTATACTTATTAGCCATTTGATTTTTTTTGTTTGTTTTTACAAATTGTGTATTGATATTTTATGTCCGTTTTTCTACCGGGGTGATCTTTTTTTTTTTTTTTTTTTTTTTTAATGACTTGTAGGCACACTCTGATAGAAAGAAGAGTACCTTTTGTTTATTACATGTTGCAACATTTTCCACGTTTGCTGTTTTGTATTATTTTTTAACTTCTTGCTCTGAAGTATATGTAATGACATGTTTTACTCTCCCCCTTTTTCTCAAGATTTATTTATTTGATAGAGAGCGTGCATGCGTGTACAAGTGAGGGAGGGGCAGAGGCAGAGAGAGAGAGAGAAACTCAGGCAGACTCCATGCTAAGCGGGGAGCCCGACATGGGCTTGATCCCAAGACCCCGAGATCATGGCCTGAGCCCAAACCAAGAGTCCGACCCTTAACTGACTGTGTCACCCAGGTCCCTCCTCCCTTTAAATATTTAAGTTTGGGGTCAAGCTTCAAAAACTCTTCCTCGTCCTCAAGATTACATATTTACTTCTAAATTTTAAATTTATCTTGTAAATTAAAAAACCCACTTTTTATTACTGTCCTGTGTTGTGCATAGCTTAAGAAGTTGAATAGCATTCAGCGGCTTCTCACAGAGTCCCTTGCCGTCCTGGGGAGGTGTGCCGTGGAGCAGAGGTCCAGGAAGCCTGCCGCGGGGTCAGGGTGGGGGGCAGTTCTGTGCCTGGGCGGGCCCCTATGTCCCTTGTTTGCAGTAAGCTTCTTACCTCTGCCCCTCAGGGTCTGCTGTGCCCTCCTACTCGTTTCTTTTTTAAAATTTTTTGTTAACATATAATGTATTATTAGCCCCAGGGGTACAGGTCTGTGAATCGTCAGTCTTACACAGTTCACAGCACTCACCATAGCACATACCCTCCCCCATGTCCATAACCCACCCCCCTCTCTGTACTCCCCTCCCCCCCAGCAACCCTCTGTTTGTTTTGTGAGATTAAGAGTCTCTTATGGTGTGTCTCCCTCCCGGTCCCATCTTGTTTCCTTTATTCTTTTCCTACCTCTCACTCATTTCCGCCGAGGTTGACCAGCCGGCTCTCTGTCTGCCCTGCCCCGGGCCCCCAGTGGTACCAGCCACTGCCAGCACGTGCCTCTCAGTGCTCCGCCCCGACCGGCTGCCCCCTTCCCTGTATGTGGACCCAGGCTGAGCGCAGAATTGTCCTAACCTTCATCTGCTGAGGCAGGAGCTCCCCCTCTGCTTTGTGACTTCTGCCTTTCCTCTCCCTCCCCACCCCTCCTCTTTGTCCTGGCGGCTTTCAGGCTCCCAGAGGACCGTCCCCCACCTGCCTCAGTCTGTCTGATCTGAGCAGCGTTTTGGAAAGGAGAGACCCTACACCAGCGAGACGGATTTGCCAGTTTTACCAGAAGTCTAATAAAATATGTATTTTTGTCATTAAAGTTTTAAGTCTGTCAAGTATTAATTTTGGCTGTGGTGTGACACAGGGATCTAACTTTATTATTATATTTTGCAAATGATTTTCAGGTTTTGCAATACTACTTGTGGAATAATCTACCCACAGGCTTAGAGACACTGATTTTGTTACCGACCAGTCGCCACACTCACTCGGGCTGAACTTCTCGTCTGTTAATGTGGCTTCTCTACTGCATTTCTTCTTTTTCCCGTGCTGCCCTGGCTTAATTATTAATAACTTGAAAAAAATCCACAAAAGGGCAAATTTTCCCTTCTTCTTTCTTATATTTTTAAGGTCCATTTTTTTTTTTTTTTAATGGGAAAAGAATTACAACCTTCCTGGTCCTGCCTATCCAGACATCCCAGCGCTTCCAACTTGTCAAAACCATTTCTTTTTAATGATGCCGTGTCATTTTTTTTCCTTTGACATTCTTGTCCTTCTGCAATTTTCTAAGCCAGAGGCATCTTTTCCAAAGTTATATTTCAGAAAGGTTATATTGCCAAGAAGAAAAAGAAAAATCAGGAATGGGGAGGTCTTGGCTCACTTGTAACCCTATTTTCTGTCCCCACATCTTCCATGTGGCTCCGTGCCATGTGTCCCCAGGAACCGTTGGTGGGTCCAAGCCGGGTCAGAAAGCGAAAAACAAAACAACACAGGCCTGACTCATCGGGACCAGAGTCTCCCTGCGTGTGAACGGACCTCACAGGCTGGAACGGCTGCCTTGGGGCAGGATGCGTCATCATCGTTGGTTTTGCTTCTTCCCTGTTCCCTCACTGCTGTCCTGGGCACGTCTCTTGGATCTTTCCTATGTCCATGGATCATCCCTTTTCTTCTTGAAAGTCTGGGCCTTGCTACGGCATCCAGATCTTTACAGGTCACCCCATCCTCTTACAAATATATATTCATATATGTATATTTATATTTATACATATTGTATATATTTTATATTTATATATAAATATATATATGTATATATAAAGCCACGTTTTTCCTCCTTTCACAAGCGTCTCCGGTTTTCCTCTCGGCCGCTTCTAAAACTTCACATCTTGCTGTTGTGTGTCTGTGCCGAAGTACCAGATGCACGAGAAGGCCCCATCGCCAGCCTGGCTTGCGATTACCCAAGGGACCATGTAAGGTGACACAGGGTGAAGTCACTGAGAGCCCCTGAGTCACACTCTGTGTCCTCCCCTCCCCTCCCTGCCCAGACCCTCCTTACCCCACTGATGCTCGTGAGCAGCCATACTGAGGCCACCGCTGTGGGTCCTCAACTCCTGACCGCCAGGAGCTGGGTGCTTTGCTTTCCACGGGCTGGGCTTTGTGCAAGGATTTTCCGGATAATCCCAGCTAAGGCTCATGACTGCTCCATGAGGCAAATACCTTCTGACTCCCATTTTATTGGTGGGAAAACTAAGACTTGGAAGGGATGTGTTGTCTAGGGTTTTGCAGCTAGAATGTGGAGGAGGCAGGCTCAGGGGTCTGTTCAGCAGGATCGCCCATCTGCTCTGCTGCCTTTCTTTTTTGGGTCTAGAGGGTCAGGAGAGACTTCCTCCCTGAGCAAGTAGAGCTGGACGCGGAAGAAGGGCCACCCTTAGCATCAAGGAATGATGACATGAAGGTGTGGTGTGTGGGGCACAATGGGGAGATGCCCACAGACCGGGGAGGGCAGGGAGGGCTGGCAGGGGCGCTCACAGAAGCGCCAGCCCCTTGATGGGCATCTGCTGCTTTCCTCGTGCTCCGGTCTGAACCCCCCACTCCCCGCAGCCTCGAAGCAGAAGCCCAGGCAAAGCTGCTCATTCCAGCTCAGAGCAGCTCCCCGGACCCGGTGAGTGAGGTCATTTCAGGGGAGAGCAGAGGGAAGATGATGAGATTAGGTTGGCTTTTGTACCTCTCTGGCATCGGATGGAGTGCGGGAAGCGGTCCAGGGTTGCTTTTCCGGCTGGCTGGGGGACAGAAGAGGACAGCACACAGTGGGGGACCTCGCACTCGTGTTTGTTTTGCCTCTCGGTGTCCTTCCCTGCCTGCCCCTTGCGATCTGTCCACGTCCCTCCGATGCCTTCAGCCAAGGGCTCCTGAAGGTCCTTCGCTGCCCCCATCACGGCGCCCACTCTGGTGCTCCTGGAGCTCCCCGCGAACGCTCCCCACCTCCACTGTTTTCTCTCGTCCCTTTTATGCTCCCACGTTACCTCGCCCTGGACCTTTTGCTTTGTCAGAGGAGAAGCCTCCATGCCTCAGTGCCTTGGACCGTTTGAGCCTCACTGTGGCCTCCAGACCGTTTACTTACATGCAGACTCGCGTGAATGTTTGGGGGACCAGACGTCCTGCCTCGTGCTGCGGCTCCAGAAAGATGAACCGAGCAGCCCGGGTCCACATTTCTGGGACGAGGAGAGCTTTTGGTTGTTGCTGTCCGTCTGTCCCGGGGACAGCCTCTGGAGAGGTTGTCTCTGGAGCCTGACCACTTGGGTTTGACCCCTACGCTACCGTTACTACTGTGCATTTTGAGCACTTATTTAATTCCTCGTCTGTAAACGGGGGTAAAATTAATTGGACCTCCCACGCTACCGCTGAGGTATTGCTCAACGTTGTTTGTAGAATTCCCTGCTCCTTGAAATAGGGTCATTGTTTTCATGCACCACGAATTCTGAGCAATCTTCCTTTGGTAGTTTCATGCCAGATGGACGTGGTCTCCAGAGAAACTTCTAGCATTACTGTGGCTCCATGAGAGGTCTTGCTCCCAGATTTGACTTTTCTGTTCCCGCTGGCCCTGGAGATATGTTGTGCTCCAGGTTTACTGTGGGAAGGTGGGAGCCCCAGGAGATCTGATTTCCGCTCTGTCGTTATGGTTTTCAGGAAGACAAGCTCTTTTGTATCATTCGTTCATGCACACATGCGTTCAATAAACATTTTTGAGTCCTCATATGCTGGGCTAAGGGCTTGATGCTGGGAGAGCTCGGTGTCCAAGGACTCCTAGTCTGCTTGTAGTCTGTTTTTAATGTTTCTGGAGCATAGAAAAGCTCCTCATTCTTCTAGCAGTTTCCTCTCCATCACGGCGTCTTTTGAAGGTTAGAGACTGACCAAGAGGCCTCCCAGATGTCTTCCTGGTAAACTCACCGTTTTAGCTTGTGCTTATTTTTGGGCTCTGCCTTTTGCTTCTGTCCGCAGGGACCCTCCTCTTGGCAGCCGATGTCCCCGTGGTGACCGCCGTCTCGCATTCTGTCTTCTGTCTAGCTGTTGGGGTGACCTTGTGTCCTGTTTTGACTGTCCCAGTGCTGTGCCCTGTCTGGGGAGCGGCATTCTGCAGAGCACCAGTGTCTGGCCTGCAGGTGAGAAGTCTGCCCAGTGTCACCGTCCCCATGCCACCTGGACCAAGCTCCACGAGGTGGCTTGCTCGTGGAAGTCACTCTAATCTGCCTGAGTTGTGCATAGTTCTCAGGTGCATGGACCAGATTTTACTTAATCTGTGAGACTCCTATCCTGGTAGTTTGTCCCTCTTTTGAGGACATACCGGTGACTTCTGCTCTAATACCATCTGGATCCCAGCATAGAGATGCCCTAAGTCCCAACCATGCAAACAACTGAACGGCCGAACTGACCTCCCCCGTGGCTAGATCAGCTTCAGCTTTCCCCCGGGTGCCCTTAGATTTATGGAGAAATAGAAGATATCGCAGGGAAAAAATGAAGTCCTTGTCCTCAGCGCTGTGTCTTATTTCCAAATATTCTCATGCTGTCAACTCTGAAATCATAGGTGAATTTCAGACTACTTTCCATCTGAATGATGGATTGAATGAATCTCATTTGCATGCTTTTCATTTTATGTAAATTGGTCCAAACGAGGCTAACTCTCCAGAGGTGCAGTACTTTTCTCTAGGAATCTCTTACAGTCGTCTCTTCCAGCCGATATAGGGCCGGTTCAAGCTTCAGCAAATACCAAAAAGCAAGAGACTTTCAGACTCTGCTTGATTTTGTCCCTCTTCATCCGTATTTGCCCTCAACTGAACTGTATCCCCTCCAGAATTCCCCTGTTGAAGCCCGCACCCCCACCATGTTGGGATCTGGAGGTGGGGCCTTAGGAAGAGAATCCGGTTTAGTGGAGATCCTGGGGTAGAGGCTTTGTCACGGGGTTAATGCCCTGATCAGAAGAGACACTGGAGAGCTCGCTGCCTCCTCTCCTTTCTCGCAGTGTGAGGCTGTGGAGAGCAGCTGTCTGCAGCTGGGGAGAGAGCGCCCACCGGAAACCGGCCACGCCGGCACTCTGGTCTTGGACTTCGAGTTTCTGTAACTGAGAAAACAAATCTGTCTGCTGTTGATTCAGCCGCCCAGTCTATGAGCAGCCTGACAGCCAGCGAGGGATTCAAGGTGTCATCCCGGAGAACCCCGCACGGTCAAGGTTGGGTACCGTGTGCCGTGACTTCCCACAGACCCACTGTCTTTGGGAGGCCACAAGAGCCCCTCCTGTGCGGGAGGGAGTCTGGGTGTGTGAGCAGCCAGCAGACCAGACACGTCTGGAAGAGTTAGCGAGAAAACCTTACGGGAGGATCTCAAAGGCAGAGCCATAAAAATTTATTAAAATTAAACCCTCTCATATTCAGCTTATTAGTTAAAAATGCCTGAAAGAGGAACCTGGAAAAAGTGGCTGAACTTTTTGTCTAATTGCTTTCAGAAAGGACAACTCAAAATCCTCTGCCAAAAGTCATCTCTGTTGGCAGGTGGAGCTTGAGCGTTCCGAGGATGCCGGCATGGACTTCCTTCCAGCAGGCGGGTTCATCTAATGACCCGCGTGTCCTCGGTCCTTGGAGAATCTCAGGGAGACAGTTCCACTCAACATCCAAGTTGGTGGAAGCGACGTCCATCTGTCTGGTCAGCACTGCTGGGTACCACTGGACCTTCGTGTCTGCCGGCCAGGGTGCGTCTTCCACGGCCTGTGGTTGCAGACACAACTGTGCTTGTGCGTGATGGCTGCAGCCACCTGATCCCTGGCCTCGAAGCAGCCTTTGTCTGCCTTCAGCTCCCGGTGGTCCTACCCCCCTGCCCCCCACGTGGAGGAAACGGAGGCTCTTCCGTTTGTAAAATCGTGTTAGTTTCTTCCTAGTTGTAAAAATGAGGTAGATCCGTGATACTGAGTGTGGAAGGTTCAAACAAATAATACAATTACAGTGACTCGTCGCTCAGCAATAACGAGCATTTACATCTCGCTTGATGTCCTGCCAATCACTTTTTAAAAAAAAGATTTTATTTATTTATTTGACAGAAAGAGATCGCAAGGAGGCAGAGAGGCAGGCAGAGAGAGAGGAGGAAGCAGGCTCCCCGCTGAGCAGAGAACCTGAAGTGGGGCTTGATCCCAGGACTCTGGGATCATGACCTGAGCTGAAGGCAGAGGCCCCAACCCACTGAGCCACCAGGCGCCCCCCCAGTCACTTCTCTATGGCTGCACATATGAACGTGCATACGTCACGATCCGTATGAATGCGTACCAACATCCTATAAATATGGATGTGACTAGTAATTATATTTATATCGTTGTGATTATGCTCTCCATATAATTTTATGGTCTGATCTTATAAAAGCAGACAGGAATAGGATAATAAAAAAACAATGTAACTGGGTACAAGTAAAAGGTTAGTGTCCCCATCAGTCAAACCCGCCATGTCTGAGGCCACTACTTTGAGCCATTTGTAATTGTTCATGCCCTCGGTGGGAAATCGCTCTGGATGAAATGCTTCTGCATTTTTTGGATCCCCACTTGAACTGGAACCTTCCCATCCTCTCGCATGAAGGGCCTGGGGACCCCACTGCCCTACAGCCCTCCCTGGCCTGATCCTGCAGTATCTGCTGGTCCCATTTGTATGTTTAAATCTGCGAATTGAACAGCTTCATCGCTTGAACTCATACATGTAAATCTTTATTTTCCTTATTAACTTTAACGAGGACCCTTGGCCCTCCTCCTGGGAGAGATGAGGACCTCCGCACCCCTCGCTTCTTTCTCCCCTCCCCACCCATTGTGTCCTTAGACGATCACGGTGTCGAACACGTATGCTCGGTTCTCCTTCTGGAGTTGGAAGGTCCGGGATTCGGCTGTCGGTTGCAGACTGGAGAAGAGCATGATTAGTGTTTAGGATACGATGATGATGATCATACTAATCCGCGCAGAAACGACTCTTGGGCCGCTTTTTAAAAAAACCCTCGCAATCGAAGGGAGAGGGGAGTGAGGGGGTCCCCACTGGAGAGAGCAGTGGGAGAAAAGCCCCTGCCTTTCCTCCCTGCCCTGGGCGTTCTGGATCTGGTTTGCCCCCACAGTGGCCTTCCTGTGGGATTTCACCCACGGGCTGGAACCCGTTCTCTCACCTCTCGGACTGCTTGTAAGTTTTGCCGACATAGTTCGTTAAGAGATTCTGTTAGGAGTGTCTGTGAGTCGCACACTTTCTATGTGCTTTTCTTGACTGGATGTTGCCTGGGCAAAAATTCATGTTTCCCACGAGACTTAAGCTCCTGGCTCCGTTGTCCTGGTTTCCGATGATGCTGAACTGTGTCTCGTGCCTGTATCGTCGTCATTCATCAGGAAGTCGTCTGTTCTTTGCTCAAAAGCTTTAAAATGCTTTCTCTATCTATCCTTGTGTTCCGAAACTTTATGAGGTTTTGGGCTATTTATGAGGTTTGAGCTACCTGACGGGTCTTTTCAGTCTGAAGGTTTGTATCATCAGAAATGTCCTCCTCATTTCCTTTCCTTCAAGTTTTCTGGTCTCTCATCTTGAACTGCTTAGTGGGTGGGTGTGGCCGTTCTGCGTTCATCCTTACTGTTCATTAATGACATTTTCTGTTTTTCGATATTCTGTGTGGTGTCCGTAATTTTCTCCTCTAGTTCTATTGACTTTTTTTTTTCCCCTAATCAGAATTTTTACTTCCCCAGGTTCCTAATCTCAGATTCTTCATTTTTTGGAAGCAGCTTCTCGGGTCTTTCTCAGATGCGATGCTAAAATTCTTCCAAGGTGCCTTCTCTTTCCGGAGTCATCCTTCTTATTTCTGGGGTCACCTTTGCTGCCCTGCTCCTGGGGATGCTGATCAGACATCTTCAAGGGCCGGGCAACCCTTGTTTGGCATGGCAGACGTTTCTGAATGGAAGTGCCCATTGGAGTCAGGCTTCCTCTCAATGACACAGGCAGGCAGAGTTCAGGGACCCTGAGGGGGCCCAGCCGGGAGGTCGTTGGCTTCGCACAGGATAGCAATCAAACACAAGCCAGGAAGTGAGAGCAGAGTTTACTGACCGGCGTGAATGAAAGAGCACAGCAGACGGAGTCTCCCTGTCACTTGGGGTTGGGGGTTTATATTGGAAAAGGCTCCAAACTATGTGCTCCTTCGGAACCCAGGGGAGGGTCTGATCCAAGGTGAGGGTCAGGTGAGTAAGAGTTGTCATTCCGTTCATCACCAAAGGCAGGTGTTTTGACACCAGTGGCGACCGAGCTTTGTTCAAAGCTCATGCCCCAGAGCTCGGAGTCTGGTTCTTCTTAGCCGTTTCCGGGTGTATGGGTGCCTGGAATGAAACTCACAGAATGATTCGATTTTTTGCCTCCCTCTTGGGGCAGGAACATGACTTCTTTGGTTTACTCAAAAGCAAGGTGAAACACAGAACACGAGTAAATGGGGCTTAGCAGAGAAATGGCAGAGAGAGACTATGTCTTTCTAAAATGGAGTCCCTTCGGGTTCCCCATCTCGTCATTACAGCTGCAGACCTTTACAGGGGTGGGGTGTGGATTCAGTTTAGCAGTCACCACGGGAAAGCTCGAACAGGTTGTCCCCATGCAAATATCAGAGGAAGAGGGCCTTACCCTGGGGTACCTGGCAAGCCCCCAGGAAGTTCACTGTTATAAGAGGACGTTTTCCTTGGGCAGGGAGACCCACTCAGCTCTTCCAAGTAAAGGGTTTCAATCAGTTCACCTTGGTTCCACCCTGTGTCCATTCAAGCTCTTAGTACCTGCCACCTTGAGATGCTTTTGGTTTTCGACCGAGCCCCTCTCTACCTCTGCCTTCCCCTTATCATGTTTTCAGCTCAGATTTGCTCTGCTCAACCTTGTCCATCAAGTTGGGCAAAATCATTCAGCCAATTTTTTTGGACTAAGGATGATGGTCCCTTTCCTCTATGTTCTGTGCTTTGCTGACTATATTCCATTTGGTTCTTCTGTACCAGGGTTTTAATAGGATTTGAGGAGAGAGAAGTATGTCCCACTTTATTACTCGAAATGCTTTTTATTTATTTATTTATTTATTTGAAATGCTTTTTAGAGTTAAAACACCATATTGTAAAGATTTCTAATGTCACTGAAATTTTAGTAGGCATCATTGATATGCAGTATACTCTGATAGGAATCTGTGCTGCTTATCAGTTTCTATACTTTTAGATTTTTCTTATTTTTTTCTTTTTTTCTTTTCTTTGTTTGTCCAGTTTAAATACGGTGTAATGTGTGCCTGGGTGGCTCAGTCATTAAGCGTCTGCCTTTGGCTCAGGTCATGATCCTGGGGTCCTGGGATCAAGCCCCACATTGGGCTCCCTGCTCAGCAGGTAGCCTGCTTCTCCCTCTCCCAGTCCCCCTGCTTGTGTTCCCTCTTTCGCTGTCTCTCTGTCGAGTAAATAAATAAGAATCTCTGAAAACAAAAGAAATATAATGAAATATAACAAAAAATATAATGTAATGCAATTTTTTGGTGCTCGAATCTTTGACCGTATCTCAGGATCAGTTTCAAACAATAGAGTGGCTGGATCAAAGGCTGAGAACTAGCCTTTGGACTCTTGATACATAATCGCTGAATTGTTTTCTGCGGTGGCTACAAAGTACCCAGCTTATTATATTCTCACCAATACATTAAAAAGAAAATAGGGCCGCGGTGGTTGCTCGCTGGGTTAGGTGTTCAGCTCCTGATTCTGGCTCAGGTTATCATCTCCGGGTCCCGGGACTGAGCCCTGTGTCAGGCTCCACACTCAGCGCTGGGTCTGCTTGAGAGTCTCCCTCCCCCTCTGCCCCTCGTCCTGCTTTTGCACACTCTCCAAGTAAACAGACACAGAAATAGATACTTTAAAACAACACCACACACGGACAAAACCCTTCTAAAGTGAAAACACAGATAGCATAAGAATTGTGTTTCTTTGGTTACTTATGAGATCAGCTGTGGTTTCCGTGTATTTTATTAGTTCTTTGTCTTTCCAGTTTTGTGACTTACCTATTCGTGTCCTTTTTGTGCTCCCCGTTTGCCTCTTAGTTTTGTTTATGCTGTTTATGATGTTCAGAAGTTTATATTTTTATACGGGCAAGGTTCTCAGTCTTTTCCTTTGTGATTTCTGTAGTTACACTTCCAACTTTGAATGCCCTTTGACCATGAAAGATGGATTACAAATTTATATGTATTTCATTTTAGGTTTTGATCACTGATTTTTCTTCTTGGTCTTCTTTTAAATAGTCTCTTAGTTTGTTCATGTCTTACTGTGTTAAGTAGACTCCCAAGGATAGTGTTACTTAATAGAGCTGAGGGCGCTTTGTCTTTTTCCTCATTTTAATGGCAATATCTCTGCAGTGGTTTTCAAAGTAGGGTGTGTATGGTATTCCTTTGGATATAGAAAGAAAAGAGAAGGAAGAAATTATACCTCACTGAAGTCCTCTGTAGAGAGAGACCCTGACACCCTCAACTGGTCATCTGCCTGCTGGTCTGATGTGATAAGGGTGATGTGTTCAGGGCAGATGGATGTCCTGCACATGGGGGCATTGACCTTGTTCCCCCTGACTTCCTCACGCCCTTGTTTCCAGTGACTTGTGACGTAAGTACCTGGTTAGGTGAATTTATAAATTATATTAATAAGTTTTAATTCGACTAACACCCCAGAAGGGCAAGATGTGTGCCGAAGCTCCAGCTTTTGGATCATGCTGATCACGCAGGCCCGAGTGGACCACAAGACAATGGCTGAGATGGCATTTTCTGAGGTCCTCAAAGGAGACCTTTCATCAGCACTTTATGGATTAAAACACCAACGAGCGCATCAGATCGGACAAAAGTTGGCTGAAGCTACTGAAAAAACGTGAACGAAACTACTTAAAAGGTTGAACTGTAGTCAGTCTCATGAATAATAACACCTGACCTAACTCTTTGAAACAAAATGGAAAATGGCTACAGATGGCTTTTGTACCACAGGAACGCCTGGGTCTTATTTCAGGGGCGAAGGTCTTAAAAGAGTTGTCGGACACACACAGAGTCACCCACTCTCCGTCATAAACAGGCAAATGATCCACGTTTGCTGATCTTTTCTGAGATGGCAAGATGTTGTCTGCTACACACACTTAAAGATGACACTTTAACAAAGGTTTGAGGAAATGACTTCTTTTCAAAGGAAACTCATGCTATGGAAAGAGCATTTTGAAAATCATGGTTTTGGAAATGTTTCAACCATGATGTGATTTTGTTGCCAAAAAAAAAAAAAAAAAAAAAGATGAGTGTGTGCTATCTATAAACTCAAATCGGCAAAGTTGAAAAATCTGGAAACAGAATTTTGTTCAGCACTTAAAGATCTTCCAAATGCAGTGATCAAGTGTTTTTTAGACCCATTTGTTAAAAATATAAAAAGGGACTGCTTGCAGTTTGCAAAAATCATCCATTGACATTAGGGAAGATGAAACGTTACTAGCCAAAATATCGGCAAAAATCTTGGTTCGCTTGTAGGATGGGATTGCTTGTAGGATGTGAATATTATGATTGAGTAAATACCGCCAATGACATTTTTCTGCAGTTTGGATCTGTGTCTCTTTCTGAGGCATATTTTTGGTTACGGCAGATGTTAAAAGCAAGTATAGAAATACACCCAACCTAAAACCAGATATTTAAATCATTGCCTAACAAAGTGTTATGTTGAGATTTTCAATAAGCATGAATGATATTAAATCACATTGCTTTCAATAAAGAAAATCTAATTTCTGGGTTTTGAGAGAAAATAACTTATTTAGGCCATGTTTTAAATTTATTAGTCTAGAGTTAGCTGCACGTAGAAGTCTCATATTTCCAAATGTTTCCTGTTCATGCTTTCTCTTATTTGTTTTAATAAACTTTTTGGAGTTTGTCTAGTTCATTGCTTGTGTTTCAATAACCAGCTCTCGTGTCTGTTTTCTAATTCACCTCTCTCATTATTATTGTTTTCTTAATTTATTTTGTTGTCGGGGTTTTTCTAAGAAGTTGGCATGTAAGAGTCATTTCATGTTTGTTCTTTCTCTTTGGAATAATGAAAGCAAATGCCTCACCTTTTATCTGAATATTTCTTTGCTGGATACCTCATATACTTTTTTTGTATGAGTTATTTCCATTTTTGTTTTTTGAAGGTAGACCTGTAATTTTAATTTAAAAACATTGATCTGGGAAGTATTTCAGGGAGTTTATTAACACATTCAGTTTTAATATGTTCTAGGGATTGAATGTATAGTGCGGTGACTGTGGTGAGTAATAATGCATTTTGGGGTTCAGGTGGCATAGTTGGTTGAATGTCCTGCTCTTGATCTCAGCTAAGGTCATGGTCTCTGGGTTGTGAGTTTGACCCCGCTTTGGGCTCCCTGCTCAGTGTGGAGTCTCCTTGGGATTCTCTTTCTCCCCCGTCCCTCCCCCCCGCTCTCTCTCTCTCTCTCTCTCAAATAAATAAATAAATAAATCTTTAAAAAATATTGCAATTGTGTACTTGAGATTTGCTAAGAGAGAAGATCTTAACTGTTCTCACTACAAAAAGGAAATGGTAATTATGTGGCACAGCCGAGGTGTGAGCTAGCACTGGGGTGATAATGGTTTTGTGGATATGTAAGTGCCTCAGATCGACACATTGTACACCTTAAACTCACACGGCGTTGTGTGTCGAGCATCTCTCAAGAAAGTTGGACCAGGTGTCACATTTAGCTATTAAAATATTGATTTTTATTCTTGTTTCTATTTATAATTCAGCTGTGCCGGATCTGCTTCTGAGTACCTCTGCGGAAGTTTGCTTTGCAGTCTTCTATTTGATAAATTTTGGTAAATGTTCATGGGAATCTGGGAAGTGTTCTCAGGGGGGATGGACATGCACGTGCACACACACGCACATGCTCACTCAGGAAGTCAGTCTTCACAGGAAAATGTTTACGTTACTCACATCCTCTTTATTTTTTTGTCCAGGTAATTTGTCAAAGGCTTAGAGGGTGTACTTAACGTCTTCACCAAATTTTTTTTAACGAGTTTTTCTTTATATTTAAATTATTTTTACTTTCTAATATATGATGCATAGAAGTTTGTGACTGACATTACTTTGAATTTTACCCGTTTTAAACATGAAATGACTTTTTATACTTTCAATGCTTTTTTGTTTTGAATTGTTTTGAAGTTGGAACTTTCTGTTCTTTTACATTTGCTTTCAAATCATTTCCCATAATTTTAAAAAAAGGTTTCATTTATTTATTTGAGAGAGTGAGCGAGAAAGAGCATGAGCTGGCAGAGGGAGAGGGAGAAGCAGGCTCCCCACTGAGCAGGGAGCCAGGTGCAGGGCTCCATCCTGGGACCCAGGGATCATAAGCAGAGTCAAAGGCAGACGCTCAACCGACCGAGCCACCCAGGCGCCCTTACTTATTTTACTTTAAATGGTCTTTTAGAGGCAGCAGGTGACAAAAATTGTGTCATTATTGTGGCTGCCTCTTGTTTTCAAGGAAGCTGAGTCTCATTTTGTCATTTTGTGAGTCACCTGTATTTTCTGCCTCGATGCTCAGAGCACTTTTCCTCTTCTTTGAGGTTCAGAACGTCACCAGGATATCTAGTTTTGTGAGCGTGGTCGCTAAGCTGATGGGGATTGTTCTCCTGTTGTAACACAGAGCGCCGGATAAAACGGAGCGAAAGTCTCCAAGCGCACCTGCCAGACATCAGCTTGCTCCCTCTGTCCCCTGCCCCTTCCCCGCTCTGCCCCACGTCGCAGGCGCTGTTCCCTGCAAACTGCTCGTCTGGACTTCCTGGCCAAAGGGAGGCACCCCCGGGAGATGAGAAAGTGGCTTAAGACAGAGGCTCAGGCACTTTCTCCACCTCCAAGCCCCTTTGACAGATGTCTGCAGCAGAGCTCTTTCCCTTTCTGTACTGGTTCCTGCCCTGGACCTTGACAGAGCAGAGCCCGCCCTTCCATGGCCCCCGTTCCTGCCGAGCAGCCTCTCCCAGGGTTCTTGCCCCTTCAAGAGCTACCCCCCCACACACTGGTAAGATCATTTTTATTTCCTCTTATTTTAATTCAGTGAATTATCATATAGTGTATTATTAGTTTCAGAGGTAGAGGTCAGTGATTCATCAGTTGCATGGAACACCCCGTGCCCATTCTGTCAGGCACCCCCCCAATGCCTGTCACCCAGTGACCCCATCCCCCACCCAGCTCCCCTCCAGCAACCGTCGGTTTGTTTCCTATAGGTAAGAATCTCTTATGGTTTGTTTCCTTCTCTGATTTCTTAGATTTTATTTTATTTTTTTTACTATGTTATGTTAGTCACCACACGGTACATGATTAGTTTTTGATGTAGTGTTCCGTGATTCATTATTTGCACGTAACACCCGGTGCTCCCTGCAATACATGTCCTCCTTAATACCCACCACTGGGCTCACCCATCCCCCTCTCCCCTCCCCTCTGTAACCCTCAGTTTGTTTCCCAGAGTCCATAGTCTCTCATGGTTCGTCTCCCCTTCTGATTCCCCCCTTTATTTCCCCCTTCCTTCTCCTAATGTCCTCCAGGCTATTCCTTATGTTCTACAAGGAAGTGAAACCATATGATAATTGTCTTTCTCTGCTTGACTTATTTCACTCAGCATAATCCCCTCCAGTCCCGTCCATGTGAGTGCAAATGGTAGGTGTTCATCCTTTCTGATGGCCGAGTAATATTCCACTGTATATATGGACCACATCATCCTTATCCATTCGTCTGGTGAAGGGCATCTCAACTCCTTCCATAATTTGGCTTTTGTGGACATTGCCGCTCTGAATGTTGGGATATGAGTGAAGCTACAACTAAAAAAAGAATTGGGGAATTTAATTTCAAGCTTTTGAGATTTAATTTGAGGAAACTGTTTAGAAGATGCTCAGAGATAAAAATATGAAAACTAAAAAAAAGAAGAATTTAAGAAATGCAGAAGATACAATAATGTAACTGTTAGGATTTAGTTTGAAGACCAGTAACTGCTCTGGGTATGTTAAAAAGGAAGGAATTGAATACAGGGGATTTGCTGTTTTCAACTTGTCTGAGGGCTGACGGACTGGATTTTAGGTGGGTGTCTGGAATGACTCCCAGAATAACTCAGAATCGAACTTCTAGGAGATTTACTGCCACTAAGACTGCTATTGGAATAGCTTTCCTGTTCCTAAAACTTCCTCTTGCCCTCCCCTAAAGCTGGAGAGTGGACCCTTGAAGCTGTGATCCAAGGACATAGGAGCCATTGCGACTCCTGCCATCATCTCCATGACCTCTTTGTCACGACAGGAAGCTGGAGAGTGGACAGTGGAATATTGCTGCAAGAAAATGTCATGTTTCTGTTGCCTTTTCTTTCCTGTAGAAACAACCAGAAGTGGTCAGGAAGAAGGTTTTCATCCCGTGTCATGCTGGAGCCAACCCATACCAGCTTGTGAAAGGCATTTGTTAAATTTTCAGGCATTTCATGAGCCTGTTATTACATGTAGCCATTCTTAAGTGAATGATAAATGAAACGTAAACTTGCATTCTTAAATGAAGGATCCACTGACAGTTAATTATATTTAAAAAAACAAAGGTAATAAATACCAAAAACCCATCACTTCCTAATTATGTGACTCCATTGTCTATGATTTGTGGTTAACTTGGTGACATCTGTGGAAACGGTGTCTGTGGAAATATGTGGAAATACTGGGAGTGGTGTGCTGGTGTACCATGGCACATCTCTTTCCAAGCCCACGTTCAGTGACCTCATGTTGACAGCAGGGAGCTGGCTATTTGTTGTAGGAGTATATACACCATGGAAATGGGAAAATACTGTAAATCAAGACTTCAGAATTTTTATTTTAATTCCAGTCTACTCAACACACTCCATGAGTGTAGGCTGCACTTAGCTCCTTGCTTCTAGAGAACTGAATATGGTGAAAGTGATGACTTGTGATTTCCAAGACCAAGTCGTCAAATATCCCTCCTGCCTCTTGGATCACTCATCGGTGGGGAGCCAGCTACCCTGTCCTAAGCGCACTTGAGCAGCCCTATGGCAGGGACCACAAGGATGTGATAACTTCCGTGAAGAGCTGTTGGAACCATCTGGGAAGTGGATTCTCCAGACCATGTGACGCCTTCTGACGGTGGTAGCACCGGTGAGTGTCTTGACTGCAAACTCAGGAGATCTGAGCCGGAACCACCCAGCCACATGACTCTTGATTCCTGACCCACGGAATGTGTGAGATAGTACCTACGTCCTGTTCCAAGCCACTGACTTCAGGAGTAATTTGTTTTGTAGCCATTGAAAACGAATTCCGCCACTTTGGAGAGCAGTTTGGCGAAACTGTGTAATATTTTATTGAGGTATATAGGCTGGAGACATGCCTACGAATATACACAAAGAGACACACACGACAATATTCTTTGTAGCACACTTTTTGAAAAAGATTTATTTACGGGATACCTGGGTGGCTCAGTCGGTGAAGCATCTGCCTTCAGCACAGTTCATGATCCCGGGGTCCAGGGATCGAGTCCCCCGGGGGGGGGGGGGTCCCTGCTCAGTGGGGAGCCTGCTTCTCCCTCTCCCTATGCTGCTCCCTCTGCTTGTGCTGTCTTGCTCTCTCTCAGATAAATAAATAAACTCTTTTTAAAAAACTTTTGAAAAAGGACTTACTTATTTTTTTTAGAGGGGGAGAGACTCTCACGCAGACTCTGAGCCTCACCTGGGGCTTGAGCTCAGCATCTTGAGATCAGGACCTGAGCTGAGACCAAGAGGTGCCACCCTTAACCAACTGTGCCACCCTGGGGCCCCGCATGCTTTTTTTTTTTTTTTTAAGCATTATTTATTTAAATCTCTAGACGGAATGTGGGACTTGAACTTGACCCCGAGATCAAGTGTCACAGCTCTTCTGACCCAGCCTACTGGGCACACCCGTTACAGCCTAGTTTTATGTCCCCTAGATAATGAATAAATAAATTGTAATATATTTATACAGTGGAAAACTATGGAGCCCTTAAAAATAAATGAGGTGTATGCATATGGATTTGGATAAATCCCTAAAATTTCACACAGAGTGAAGTGTGCAAGTTGTAACAGCATATGTGTGATGTGATATTATTTATGTACATTTAAAGATATACCCAGCACTATTCTAATACATTCAATACAGTTACCCCCCAATGTAGGAACATTTAAAACAAGAATGGGGAGGGTGCATTTCACATTGGAGGAATATCAATGTCCTGTATTATTTCTGTTAAAGAAAAATTTGCACCAAATAAGGTAAAATATTAGCATGTATTTGATCCGAGTGGGGGGGTCCGTGCATGCATTCTGGTATTTGCTGAGTTTTCTGTTTGCTGGAAGCACGCCCATTGCCATGAGTGTAGGTGTCCGTTCTGGTATTTTGGAGGTTCCTTCTTTGCTTTGCAAGGTCTCAGCATCCCGCCTTGTCATCTTGATGTGGTGCCTCCTTGCCTTCCTGTGGTGGTTCCTAGTGGATCTCCATTCTCGTGTCACGGACACACCCTGCCTTCTTGTTTGCAAGGACACGAGCAGGAACCTGCATCGTCTTCCTGCCTGTATCGTCACCACTGTCGACGGCCTGTTCTTTGCTCTTGCAAATGCTTCCTCCTCAAATGTTGGGGAACTTTCTGCAGACCGCCACGCTGGTGTGTTCTGCTTACTCACTCCTGCCTGGTTTGAGCTGGTGCCCGTTGGCCTGCCCCTGCAGGAGCTTCACAAGGGAGCACCGTCGTCATTCAAGAGCTTGGGCAAATGCCTGGCGGGTGTCTGGTGAGCGTTCCTGCGCGGCATCTTTGCTGGGGGAAGATGGGCCCTTCTTGTCTCCCCATAACTTCACTCTTGGACTACGAGGAGGAGGCGCACATTTCTGGGGGATTTGAGATACTCTGTAGTTCTTCCTTAATGGAAAGTAAGACCTGAAAAACCAGAGTGCACGGAGGTCTTTGCTTCTAGGGTCCTTCTCACCCATACTGGTGCCTCCGGGAATTTCCCGTCTCAGGTGATCCCTGAGTGCCTGGAGGAAGGGGTACTAAGGACAGTGGGGATTTGAACCTGCTGCTTTTCAAAAGCGCTTCCCACAGAGTCTGACGGGGATAGCCTGAGGTTGTGGTTGGCCATTCAGATAGAAAAGAAAGAGGGTAGATAAAAAATCTTCCCCGTTTACCACCTGACTTTGTTATTTGGTCTCTCAGTTCAAAACGTGGGTGGCCGCTGGTTGTCATTCTGATCCTAACTGGGCTGACTTTCTGGAAACTTATGCCACACCATGGCCTTGGTGCTATGGGGAGTATCGTTGCTTTTGTGTGCCTTCACAGGTATTTTTAGGGGAATTTGGCAAAGGCCCTGTTGGGGCTGGCTCGGTTCTCTTTGATGCAAGTTCGATGTTGCCCCTCTTTCTCATGCCTGGTGATGAGAGGACGGGAACCTCCGTGAAGTCTGCAGTAGATTCTAGGCACGGTCTGGGTTCCTGCAGAGCAGAAAAACTTCTACCAAGGTCTTGTACCTCTTTTCCAAAGTCCATCAAAAACTTATAAAAAACCTTAAGTTATTTGAAAAAGCTTCAGACACAAGTTAATGCATTTCTCTAGATTTTATTACCCCCTCTCAGCGGTCAATGACCAGAAACGTACACGGCCTAAATGAAGGACTTGGGAGCAGCGCGTCTCAAACTGTTTGTGGGGAAGGATTAGTTGAAGCCTGAAGTCAGCTGGTCACACGCTTGGGCGTTGGGACAACGCTATAAACTGCCATAAAACTTTCTATGCTTTCTTTCAAATCCTGTCCTTATCTCACTGCAGACCAGCCGGAAGCAGGTTCCCTGGCCCTGGTCCACGGACCACACTTGGAGGAACATTGTTTAGAGGCTCAGCAGAAGGACATTTTGGGTCGGTATCTGTCCAGAATAATAGTGTCAGCCTGCAGCAGTGCGCCCGAGTCCTAGCTCCTGTAGACAAAAGAAAAAGGAAGGTGTATTAGTCTGGGTTCTCCAGAGAAAGTAACCACTAAGATGTGAAGAGAGAGACTTATTGTAAGGGATTGGCTCCCACCATTGGGGAGGCTGAGAGGTCCCAGGACCTGCGGCTGGAAGCCGGGGACCCGCGAGAGCCAAGGGCGCGAGCTCTAGGCAGAGTTTGAGTCCGAAGGCGGGAGAAGATGGGGTCCCAGCCTAGCGGTCAGGCCAGAGGAGGAATTCTCCCTTGGCTTCTTTGTTCTCTTCTGGCCTCCCCTGGCCCAGATGGGACCCACCCACCGTAGGGGAGCATTGGCTTTCCTCCGGATTCTGATTCGAATGTTACATGTTTAAGTAAATATGGGGGCGCCGGGTGGCCCAGTGGAGCAGACAGGAAATGAAGTGTCAGGAGGGCCATTGGGACAACGATGAGTGGCTTCTTCTGTTTATGACTCTGCCGGGGACCCGTTCCCTGACCCTAAGAACGGGAGCTGCCCCTTTCGTTATTTATTTGTTTATTTGTGTATTATCTTGAATGTAACTTCTGGTATAGTCAGTCTATGGTGTTTTTTGGTTTCCGGTGTCCGAGATTCAACAACTGTCCACGGCCCTTGGTGCTCACCACGATAAGGTGCTCCTGGGGCGTCAGGTGGCTCAGCGGGTTCCGTTTCGGCTCAGCCGTCATCTCAGGATTGAGCCCCACATCGGGCTCAGTGTGGAACCTGCTTTAAGATTCTCTCCTCTCCCTCTGCCCCTTCCAGGCCCCCACCGGACCCAGGCTCGCTTGCTCTCTCTCTCAAAAAAAAAATTAAATTAAAAATAAAAAGGTACACATGCTCTCAATCCCCTTCACCTGTTTCACACACCCCCTCCTGCCCTCCCCACCGCACCTTTCTGTTTCAGACTCTTGATACGTGGTCTTTGAGGAAACCGTGAAGCGGCCTCCCTGGTGTCCGGGAACACACTCCTCTTCAGTTCTGGTGCCTTCCGTGCAAAGAGCTCCTTCCTTCGGAGGGAGCGAGCTGCCTGCGGACAGCATGTGGCCCTGGGACCCCTGGGCTCCGCTGCTCAGACACCAGCTCCCTCCGCACCGTGGTGCCCTGTGCCTTCTGCCAGGTCCTTCCTGACCTCCTCTTAATGACCCAGTGTGTTCTGGGACACCTGGGGGGCTCAGTCGATCACATATCTGACTTTGGCTCAGGTTATAATCCGGGAGTCCTGGGATCGAGCCCCAGGCCAGGCTCTGCACCGAGGGGGGTCTGCTTGTCTGTCTCCCTCTGTCCTCTGCCCCTATATGCCCCCTCAAGCTCTCTGTCAAATAAATAAATAAAATTCTTTTTTTAACTTTTTTTTTAAAAGATTTTATTTATTTGAGAGAGAGAGAAAGTGAGAGATCACAGAGCGAGAGGGAGAACCAGACTCCCCGCTGAGCAGAGAGCCCGATGCGGGGCTCGATCCCAGGACCCTGAGACCATGACCTGAGCCGAAGGCAGAGGCTTCACCCACTGAGCCATCCAGGCGCCCTAGTTCTCCCCTTTCTTGAACGAGACTTCATTTGTCCATACATGTGGCTCTCTTGCACACTTCCTTTCCCACTAGACAGGGGCGTTTTGGTGCAGACTGAATGCACTGATTTGGTCTGCAGCCTTTTCCAGAAGCAGATTATGCGGCTGTGTCTAGGGGGACTCAGTGGCGGCCAGTTTTCTCTGCAGAGTCCTGGACATTTACTCCGTGACTGAACTGGGCTGTGGCTTGGATATGTTCCATCGAGTATAACCTTGTTACCGTGGCCGTAAAAATTCATGGGGCGCCTTGGGAGCATCAGACCCCCAGGTGAGAGGTCAGCAATGGAAAGGCGGTTGTGAAACGGGAGGAGAAACTGGCATGAAGAGCGGCGACCAGGATGGGGACACTCTCTGCCCGTGGGCTGACCTCCCGGGGGGGCGGGGGGGCGGGGGGGCTTCTCCCCAGGTGGTGAAAGGAGTGTCTTCCCGGTTTATACGACTGAAACAGTGTTTAAAAGAACAGCCGATGAGGCCAACAGGGTCCTGTGGCCGGTGCTGGGAGGGAAGCCCAAGCCGCACAGGAAGGCTCCCGCCGTGTTCTGAGCAAACACAGCACAGGCCCCCAGATTAGGACCGGCCCTGGGGAGGGGAGGCCGTCCTGACTCATACACCCGAGTCTCACTTGGAAACACGTTTGTCCTGAAATGAAG
The DNA here is from genome assembly GCF_002288905.1 of Enhydra lutris kenyoni. Taxonomy (NCBI): domain Eukaryota; kingdom Metazoa; phylum Chordata; class Mammalia; order Carnivora; family Mustelidae; genus Enhydra; species Enhydra lutris. Next base: position 41,817,780 of record NW_019154097.1, read on the forward strand.
TCGGCGAAAAGACGAGATGGTAATTGAACTGTTTGTCCGGAGACAGATTCTTGTGTTCTCTTTGACGTGTAAAGATGGATGCAGCTGGGAGGGGGGTCCAACGTAATGAGCCCAAGACATTCCTCGTGTCACGGATCGGCGCCGTCGTGCTGCGTAACGGACACCCCGGGTTTGTGACGGGCCCGTCGATGTCCGTCTCGTTCCCCGCGGAGGGGCAAGCGCAGTTTGGAGCCCGACGGCTGGCTCTTGCCTCCGCCACGTGTCTGTTTTACTTTTGGGGCCCAGATCCTTCGTGAGAGACGTCCCAGTTCTGATGAGTGGACAGCACCTTTGACAGAGACGTCAGGAAGTGTGGCCTATTTTTTAGGAAGGTAATAAATTCACTTTAGACATCTCGAGATTGAAATGAGAGTGTAACATCCGGGGGAAACGTCGGAGCGTGGCTGAGGCTGCTCGGGAGGCTGGTGCTCCGGAACCAGGTCCTCCACGACGGGTTCGTGTTCCGGATCAGGCCCCGCACGTTGAGGAGCCTCGCGGGTCAGCGGCTCCCAGCCCAAGTAGGGACATGCCGGTGTGTGACTCGGTTAGAGGGAGAGAGGCCGGGCGGGTCCTGCAGGCCTTGTCATGCGGTGCTGTCCCAGGGAAAGAAGGCAGAGCCTCCCCCTGCCGCCCCACCCCCTTGGTGCCTGTTGACTCCAACATCCCAGGATTAGGACAGTTGCTGTCATGAGGGTGGTTGGAGGGACAGCGAGGGGTGCGTGTCCTGAACGGTCGTCCTTGGGGACCGGCTGTCTTCCCATGGTTTACACCTTGTCACTCGGCCGTGCCCCGAGGGGGCCTTCAGCTCCCCCAACTCTCCCTACGGATGCAAACTTGAGTAAGAAACAGTGCTCTGCAGGTGACTTCTGTCGGGGAATGAGCATGGGGGAGAGCGCTCAGGGCTCATTCTCTCCCACAGAACCCTGGCAGGGAGGCCCTCACCTCTGCTTGAATGTCCCGGGTAATGAATGTCCCATACCTCCTGCCTATGCCCTCAATCCACGCAAAGCTTGGTCCGTCCGCTTAGCCCCCTTGGTAGACAGGGAAGCGGAACACGTTTGCTGACGTGCCCAGCAGCTCATGGGCTGCCAGGAGAGTCGTGGGCTCTCTGCTCAGAAGCAGCCCAGCTCTCTAACCGCCCCGTCTTGGGTCTTCTGCACTCGCTCTTCCCACGTCCTTACCAACTCTCTTTCCTCCCTCTTGCCTTAGCCTGCCTGGCCCCGCGGGAACCCTTAAGCTCAGGGCCAGGGCCGGGCAGGGATGCTGTGTCTGGAGGGTTTGCTCTCTGGCCTCAGGGACGCTTTGCTTCTCCGGGAGGCTGCTGGGAGCTGCTTTGCTGTGGGACACCGGAGGTGCTGCCCCCTTTGCCGCCGGCGGTGAGCGTCTCGGGGCGCGGGGGTGCTTCGAAGCCGCGCTGGCTGCAGGTGTGTGCGCCGCAGCCAGGCCTGGGGGCCGCTTCCCCGAGGTGCAGAAGGCCGCCCGTGCGTTTACATAGGGGCTGCCACGTCCTGCCTGGTTTGAGGGCTGTGCGAGTGGATTGTCCGCGCCCCCTGGGAAGAGTGGACCGGTTGCATCACAGCTGGGAGGCCCGGTCCCTGGGGAGCCCGACGGTCCTGGGATGTGCATTCCCGATGAGTGCCTACGAGAGAGTTTGTTGGGCCGGGGAAAGGGGCAGAGAGGATTCCTTTTCACCTGGAAAGGCCTGGCAGGTGACGTGGGGTCCCACAGTCTGCGAGATTCATGGTGAAATCGGCAAAAATGCAGCGAGGTGTAAAGCAAAGAAAGCGCTAGAACCTGAGATCGTCTGGGGGACGGTTCAGACCTCGAGGACCCTGCATTCCCTCCTTCCCCTCTAGAAGTGGGATTGTCATGTTAAAAAGGACACCGGCCATCTGGAACCCAGGGTGGCTCTCTGAGGAAGGAAAGGAGGAAAGAAGGAATGAATGACGATCTCTTTCTCTCCCCACTCCCGCTTCTCTTGTGAACAGGGAAAAGATGCCTTTCCACCACGTGACCGCCGGCTTGCTGTACAAGGGGAATTACCTCAACCGCTCTCTCTCCGCTGGCAGCGACAGCGAGCAGCTCGCAAACATCTCCGTGGAGGAGCTGGACGGTAAGGGGCCCGCCCTGTCGGGGAGGCCAGCCGCCCCCGGGGAGGCACTGGAGGCTGCTGTCGCTTGGAAATGAAAGTGCCAGGCGCTGGCCACCTGTCGCGGCCAAGTCTAAGTCTGGTGTGATGGGGAGGAGCTCAGGGGCAGATTTCGCCCCAGTGACGACTTTGTGCGGGACGGAGCCGCTAGCCTGAAAACCCTCTGGTGGATATTCTGGTTTCTTTGTAAACTGACCTTGGGGATGGCCCTCAACTCCCAAAATGTGTTTTCTAGTTGATGGAGTCTTGATCACCCGCAGCGTGTCCTGTTTCCACACTGTCGTTTCTGTGGGGTCCAGCTGTAGGGGAGCTTGACGTGGGGCCCCGGTCTTGACGTGGGGCCCCGGTGCTCCGAATCCTGCCCAGATCGGAAGCATCTGGAAGCCGCGTCTAGTTGGGAATGCACAGCCATTATTTTAATTACCTCTGTTCCTTTGTCACACAGCGTGGCCCTGGTGTGCGGGGCAGGGGTAGGGATGAGAACAAACCCGGGCACACCGCAGCTGTGTTCCTCCTGGGACACCGCCCTGCTGTAGCCTCACTGGTCAGCCAAGCCCCTGATTAAAAAATCACATTAAAACGAGGAACAAGGGATTTATTTCTTCCGGGATAGAGAATTAGGTTGACTCAGCCAGATGTTTGCTGGGTGCCCCATCTGCTGAGCTCCAGCCAGAAGCCGTTTTCCCTCGTGTCCTGGAACGCTGTACTCCTTGCAACACCATGTGAAAGCCTGAGGCCGAAACTGGCTTTCCTAAAATGGAGAAGTCAGAGTTACCCCGGACGGCCCACATACTGGCTTTCAAGGGGAATGGTCTGACCAGCGTGCGTCTCTGGGCACGGGTGGGAGCCGCAGGGCCGTGACGCCCAAGAAGGAGGTGGGGAAAGTCAGCTCTGGGCCGGCGAAGCCACACTTGCTGCTGAGTTGGCAGGACTTAAGGAAAGTGGGGGATGGGGTCATCTGGTAGCTTTTCCTGGTCCTGTGGGGTTTGCTTGCTTATCTAGAAGACTGGCTTGTTCACAGGTGCCAGCGGGAGAGCCCCAGAGGCTGGAGAGCCCCAGAGGCTGGAGGGCCCCAGAGGCTGGAGGGCGGGTCCACAGGGGAGGCCTGGGGTGGGGGAGCAGGAGCCAAGCGGCAGAGCCTGGCCTTGGGGCCTGCAGCTGCTCACCGCAGTCCGGACAGAGGCTGGTGAGGAGAGGAGAGCCGGACCCTCGGATCCCCTGGCCTTCCGCTGGCCAGAGGACATTGAGACGCAGGACCCGAAGCAGGTGGTAGAGCGCTGTCTGCCTCCAAAGGGAAGTGACCATCAAGACGACTGCGGCTCTGCGGGTGTGTGGGGCGGGGCCCAGGCCCCCCAGCTCCCCGGGCGGTCCCTCTCCTAGGAGGGATCAGGGAATTGGTGTGTTGATTTGGGGGTGGGTTTGCACTTGTGTTTCCTTGAATACGTCCCTGGGCTTTGTCACCCGTGGGAGGGACTAAAAGCCTCGCCAAGCAGAGGCCATGAGCACAGGCCAGAAGTCCCCAGTTAGGAAAACTCTCAAAGAGGCTGACGTTACTAACCCAGGAAGTTCGGAGATCACCCGCCGCTTTCCCAGGTCCTGGCTTTCCCTTTCCCTGCCTCTTCCCTCTCAGCTTGGGCATGGATCATCAACAGATGACTTCTCAGAGCGTCGGCTTTTTTCTCTGTGAAATCTGGGCCCCGGCCAGGGCATGCCACTGGCTGGATTTTGTCCCCCCAGGGTGCCCGGCGGAACCTCCCTCCGTGGACTTGGCCGCGCGGGGCCGAAAGGTGCCTTGTCAGCGGGCGGGAGGAGAGCGGAGGAGACTCCGCAGCCCTCAAGCCTAGGTGGGCCGGCTGAGCCGTGGGGGGCCTGCAGGGTCACCCGTGGAGTCCGGCCTGGTGTTCCGGCCGGAGCCGCTGCTGAAGACGCCGTGTGTCTGTCGGGAGGGTGATGGAGGCTCTCAGCTCGGAGAAGGGCCGTTCATTTTCCGATGGAAGATTCCTCCTACTTACTTTGGGCCCAGGTGAACCCTGAGTTCTGACTGTTCACGCTCTGTGAGGCGCGTCCGGGGCTCTGGGCAGGGCCGTGCGTGGCCGCTGGGCTCAGAGCAGGCAGGCGGGTCTGCAAACCAGCCGCAGGTTGTGCCCGTTTGCTGTTCCCTGGGACGAGCTGAGCCCAGAGGCCCTACCCCTCGGGGCCACTCATCTGTCCTCAGAGGACGCGCGGTGTGGGACGGGGGTTCACGTGGCGGAGGCTGACAGACATCAGAGCCCCTCCGTGGCCCGTTAGCCGGGCACCGTCTTTCCACATCACACCCGCTCCCCGCCCCGCTGCGCTGGCTGTGGCCCTGCGTGCGGATGGCCACACGGACGGGTCCCCGGCCCCGGCCCCCAGCTAGTGTTAATCTCCGGTAAATGCCCCTTTCCTTCTGTGGAAGGACCACGCTTGCCCAGTGCATGAGCCGTTACCCTCCCAGAACCGGCGTGGAAAGAGCCGCTCACCACGCAGGCTGCCTCCGGCTGACACGACTCTGGGAAGTCTCCGTTTCTTCTCTTCAAACACAGCCCGGAGGAAATTACGCAGAGTGGCATCGAGGTGGCCAGATTAGCATCAGGAAGCTCCCGACAAGCTCGGCAGGGGTGAATTGGTGGAGACACTCATTCATTCATTCATTCATTCATATTTATTCATTTGTCCGTTCTGTGCATCATTCATTACAGGAGCGTTTGCCCAGATGCTTTCCGGGTGGAAGAGGAAATAAAGAAGCATCGTGTTCCCTGTCCGTTCCCCAGGGCATCTGCAGTCTGCCCCGAGCGTTTCTTTATCTACAACCTTTGTTAGCAGGATCTTGTACTACTAAGGCTGCAGCATGTGGAGTCTTACTAGACGTGCGAATTATAATTGTGTAAAGGCCATTTTCTTAACGCTCTGTTGCGTCATCTTGTGATGTTATCGTAACCTTAAAATTTGCCCCCATCTCGGGTTCGTCCGTTTTCACTCATACACAGCGTGAATGTCCACAGTCTGCATCCGTCCCGTGAAGGACGGACGTTGGGTCTCCAGTCTGGGACTGTTAGGATGTAATCTAGTCATTCCCACTCTGTTATGTCTACGACGTTGGGGTCCGCCGTCCTCACAGGATCCCTCTGGGAAATGTCTGCGTGTGGGCATGTCATGCCTTCCCTGCTAACCCTACGTCTTCATTCTGTTTTCCGCATCACGTGTCTCTTCTCCCATCGTTCCAGCGTTCATTCTCGAGTTTGCCTCCGACATCAGTGATTTACTGGGGCTACAGTCATTTTAACTGTTTTTTTTTTTTTTTTATTACTGCCTTTAGAGCATATTTTCATTATGGATGAACGTTTTAGTTTCTTGGAAGCCTGGTTTTATTTCGGTTGTCTTCCTTCCTTTTTAAAACACTTTTTGGTCAAAATAGCATATGGAAAAGTATTAATGTGCAGTTAGTAACATTCTTGAGTGTGAACGCTCATGTAACCATCATCCAGGTTAAGGACAGTTGTGTTACCAGCCCCCGGGAGCACCCCAAGGCCCTTTCCAGGGCCTCTGCCTCAGAGACGACCACCCACCCCCTCAGCTCACTCTCACTGTTTCATGGTGTTTGTGTTTCCCTTCAGCTCAGGGTGGGGGTGAGAGTTGGGGGGGGGGGTCATGCCATATCTATTTCTTGGTTCTCAGCCTTTTTTCTTTAACATGTTTGCGAGACTCGGCCATGCTGTTGAGGGTAGCTGAAGTGGACTCATTTTCATTAACGGACAGTATCTGGTCATATGTAAATATGCCACCATTCATTTATCTGTGCTATTTCTCAGTGGGTGTTTGGGTTGTTTTCAGTTTGTAGCTATTAGGATATAATCTCACCGTGCCCCTCTCTGTTGGGCTAAGTCTTAGGATGTGTTTTCCTCACGGTTCTGTCTTCCTGCTTTACTGGTGCCATATTGTTTTTATTCTCTCTCAACTCTTTGCTCTACTGAGGCCAACTTGGACACAATTTATGAGCATCTCTTCTGTTTCTTGTCGTAATGTATAGAGATACACATATAGAAAGCCTTTCCCCCCAAGGCTTCTAGCTGATGCTACCTTTATTTTGCATTAGAAGGTGTTTTCTGTGGTCCCTTTTGCCTTGTTCTGCTCTGGTTTGTGACTCAATATAAGTTCTTTGCGGGCCCAGAATCTGTGGGCACACGGGGTTTGTAAAGAATCTTTAGCTTCTGTGTTCTACCTTTGCTTTTTCTTGGACTGCGATAATTTCCCCTTTGTCAGCCCCAGCTGCAGGGTCCCGTTTCTAGAAGACGCTCATCTAGTCCATGGCTGCTGAGTGGAGGTTAGATCTTGATGGCCCTGCTGTTGGGTTTGCTCCCTGTGCCGTAGAATTCTGTCAGTCCTTTGTTTTCCTTTCTCTTGCTCTTGTCCTGTTCCCAGACTAGGAGTATGCAGCATTCAGAGACCCAGGTATCCCCTGGTTCTCATCTTGCTGGGGAGTAATCCGGGATGGAACACAGCACCCCACGGCTCTGGGTGCTCCCAGAAAGCAGGTTCCCCAAATGAGCTTGGAAAAGGGGTGCTGCTGGGCTGGGTTTGGATTGGCTTGGAGAACTTGCCATGAGATCGGGAGTGACAGCTTCATTTGCTGGTCAGTTAGCTTCTGGGTCCCTGGAAGGGGCAAACAATGGTGTTGAGTCAATATCTTCCTGCCCTAAGTACCCCCACAGTTCCCAGGGCGGGTGGAAATTATGTTTCTCCAGTTTCGTTGGTGTTGCCAATCATGAAAATTCTCCTCGAACTTTGACATGTATATGCATCTCAAAATTGCTATTTCTGGTGAGCTGCTCATAGGTACATTTCTGGGGGCATTTTAATTTGAGCTTTGGGAATAGATGTATGAGTCCACCACCCTTTTATCGTGAAGCCCCGTTTCAGTAGTTGGTTGACTTGCTTTAGATTATTCTAGAATCAGTGCATCAGCACAGCACGGTTTCCTCAATGACCCCTTGCTTACATAATCCAGTGGACTCTGTTTTTTGGAGAAATCGGTGTTTGTCCTGGACTTTCTGCAGCATCTGGCAGCATGCTCACGCGCTTGGTTTTGGAGTTTGTCCCTGCTTTGGCGTCCATGTCACTAGCTGGTTCTCCTCCTTCCTTTTTTCTACCTCTTCGTCATTCCCACTGTTCCCTTGTGTGTCCCTCCTCTTCCGCCCACTGCTCACACACTGTTGTGTCCTGGGGTGGTTTTTTGTTGTTGTCCTCATGGACATCCACATGCTGATTGCCTCAAGATAGATGTCTTCAATCCCTGCCTCCCTCCTGAATTTTTGATCTGCTGCCTCTAGTCCTGTGTAGATCTCTCCCAAGTTCTTTAAGCTCCAAAGACCCAAAGCTGAATGGATTTTCTTTTTTCTCTGAAACTGCCTTTCTTCTGGAGTTTTCCATAGGAAGTTACATCACATGATGTACCCAATCAGGCACAACAGTAGTTTGGGAGTTCTCTTTGGTTCCTCTTTTTCTGCTCACTCCCCACATATAATTGGCAAAGTCCGCAGATCTCAACTTCTCTCAACTTATTTTGAAACTGTTCCTTCCTCTCTGACCACATTGCCGTTGTCTTGGGCTAGGTCCCCATGCCCTGGCTGCCGTCCCCCGGAGTTGATCTCTTTGTGCCTCATCTATGATTTCACTCATGAAATCAGTCCCTTTCCATTTCACTGGAGGGATGCTTCTCAGATACACACTTGATTAGCTTAGCCCACTTGATTAGCTTAGCCCACTGCTTAAAACTATTTTCTTCTTGGCCTACTAATATGTGAGTATATATTTTCAATATTTCTTTCATCTTTAAAAAATTTCAAATCCACAGAGTTTGGAAAAGCACAGTGAAACACTGTGTACCTTCCTCTAATTGTTAATATTAAAACATTTGCTTTCTTTCTGTTTCCCTTTTTTTCCCAGCATACACACACACACACACACACACACACACAGAGGCATGCATCTAATTTTTTTAGTTCTAGAATTTTAATTAGGTTCTTTTTCATAGTTTTCATTCTTCTGTTGAAATACTCATCTGCTTACTCATTGAAATAATATTTTTCTTTAATTATTTGGACATATTTTCCTATATTTATAATAGCTCTTTAAAGTCTTTATGTACTTAAATCCAGCATCTAGGCTCTAGGCCATCTTGGGGTTGGTTTCTACTGCCTTTTTTTTTTTATATTAAAAGTTTCCTGTTTCTTTGTGTGCTATTAATACTTGACTGTCTGCTGACCACTGAGGGTGCTGTGCTCTGGAGACTCTGTGTTCTGTTATCTTTCTCTGAAGAGTGTGAGTTTTGCTCCAGCGGCCTGCTCAATGACTAGCTGACTGCTTCCGGTTGTGTAGGTTTGGTTTTTATGCTTTGTTATGACAGAGCTGTGGAAGTCCCGAGGTGTCCCCCAAGCCTCTCTAACTGGGCAGGGACTCTCCAAACTCTGTCTTCCTTGTGGGTCTTCTCAGGGGCTGGTTTTAGGTTTTGATCATGTGGATCTCAAGGAGGCCTTTGGAGTAGTTTCCTTACTCTCACGATGAGGTCCTTCTAGTGTCTTGGCGTCCACCTGGGGTATTAATCAGGTCTTTCAGACACATAGGACGGCTTCAATTCTAGGATCTATTTTCTCTTCTCAGCCTCGGAGCAGCTGCTTTCTGGTGAGTCTGGTTTAATCTCAGTTTCCGCGGGGGTAGTCCAACCTCTGGCCAGATGTTCCCAGGAAACCCACATGCAGGCTTCCGGAGCCTTCACTCTGCAGTTTCCTTCTTTCTGCTGCCTTACCCCACACGGCTCTAGTTCCTTCAGCGACCCGGATTCATGAGCCGTGGGTGGGAAATGGTCCCCACGCAGAGAGCTAGGACCCAGGCTCACTGGGTCAGTTTCCCTTCTCCCTGCCCTTGAAGTCACCCGCTGCCCCTTGTCTACAGCCTGAAAATAGTTGCTTTTGATACTTTGTTGCGTTGTTTGGTTGTACTCGGAGGGAGGGTTGTTCTTAATACCAGTTACTTTGTTGCACAGCACAAGTCCCTTATTAATAAAATAATTTTATTTTACTTTTTCTGTGTGAACCAGTTAAAAGTAATTTTCAACCAACATAGCACTTGGCCCTTTGATAGTTCATTTTTGTTTATAATTCTTAAGTGGCTCTCCATAGCCTACAGCTGGGCGAGCCCGAGGGACACGCTGGGACAAAGCAGAGGAAGTCCCGTGTGGCCTGGACCCTTCCTTTTTGTCTGCTTTCACTCCCTGCTTTATTTCCAGATCGTTCTCCACCGCCTCAAGATCTCTCCTGCTTCTCTGCCTTTGTTCTGGCTGCTTCTGTCTACTGAGGCCCATCTTTTGAGTTTCATTTTGTCGTTGTCGCCAGCAGCACCACCGTCACAGCCCAAGTTTCTGGGTTGCTTCCTCTGTGTTCAGATGCTGTAGGTGAATCAACCCCTTTAATCCTTGCAATAATCCTGGAACGAAGGTATTATTATTAACTCCGTTTCTGCAAAGGCGGAAGATTGTGATATAGAGGAATCTTGTCCCAGGTTCCTAGCGAGCGTGTGTTAGAACTGGGATGCCGATGGTCAGCAGGCCTCGGAGCCTATGCTCGTTAACTTGGATGCTACGAGCCGTCCTCTCTGCTAGATGAGACCCTCTGCGCCTTCCCCGCACCCTCATGTCACTATCCTGTATATCACTGCCACCACTGTGACACATGGGTGAGAACTTGCCTGATTAATGAAACGTTCAGTGGGTGGAGAGATATTTTTAAAGCTCTGTGTGAGCCCAGCTGCTGCTCACCGAGAGCAGAGGTGCAGCGCAGCCCAGAAAAGGCTTGCGATGGGCATGATTTCCTGCTCGAAGCAGGCTGGCTCCTGGGCGGTGGGCTCCGAAGGACCCCTCCCCACCTCCACCCATCTGGGCCATCCTTCATTTTCTTGTAAAGAAGGCCCCCATACCTCCCTTCCTTCTTCTTTGTTTTCCTTTCCTCCTCTAGTTCTGCTGGTTGATTTAAAAATCCAAGAGGCACACCCTAATTTGCCTTTTTGGAGACACTTGCCTCTACAGGCTTTCCAAGAGGGGTTTTCAGGAGGCAGAGACATGACTGTCAGGAGAAGAGAAACTCGCAACTCTTATCTGAGAAGGCTGATGGCTCCAAGTTCTCTTCTCCAGGGGAGGTGATAAATAAAGCCTACACAAAGAACCACATCATCCAACGAGAGTGGGAGTGCCAGATACACAGCTCTGCTCGGAGCTGGGAATTAGCTTTACAACCTGGGTCTTTTTATCTGTCTCCGTGCCTTCCTCCTGGAGGCTTGACCTGCCTTTGAGCCTGGAGAGGGAAAGAGCCATGAAGCTCTGTCAGCAGAGCCAAGGACGGATTTCTCTGATGGTAGCCGCTTCCAAGGGCCCTCTCCTTAAAGGGACATTGGCTTAAGTCTTCTTAGAGTTTCCTGCCTCTTGTTCCAAAAATGCATTCTGATAGCCGTGTCCAAGACAGAAACCCAAGTCCCGACCCTGCCACTTTCACTTTATTCGTTTGTGATTTATATGCTGCCTGCTTCCAAATGTGATCGAGACATCATATGATAAATGAAGAAACAAACTGCAAAGGCTGTCAGAACAGAAATAGAAAATAAAAATCCACATACGAAGAGGAAGAAAAAAACCATGACAGCCCCTTAAACTGATGCAGTTACTGTGAATGAGCGTGAAATTCAGCTCCAGGCTTTCAGCAGGTTGGGGCAGGGAGGTAACCCTGTACCTTGTTCCAAGGACAGCCTGGAAGGGCCCACTTGGAAGAAGAGACCTCTCATCTCATTGTATTTTATTTTTTTAAAGATTTTATTTATTTATTTGACAGAGAGAGATCACAAGCAGGCAGAGAGGCAGGCAGAGAGAGAGAGGAGGGAAGCAGGCTCCCCACCAAGCAGAGAGCCCGATGCGGGGCTCCATCCCAGGACCCTGAGATCATGACCTGAGCCGAAGGCAGAGGCTTAACCCACTGAGCCCAGGCGCCCCTCATTTCATTTTAAATAGGAGTCCTTTGGCCCATAAGAAAAATACGCAATATACAAGTATTTTGTATTATTTTAGAGATGTTTTTTTCACCTTCGAATTTCTGAGGATCGATCGATCGATCGATTTTTACCTATTTCCTTTAGTAACAGTGGCTTAGGATGGTGGTGATTCTCCGTGAAGGACGAGGAGCTAATTTTAGACTCTCCAGATGCAGAGACGCAAGGACAGATTGTGGTATACAAAGTCTTCCCCCAAGCTGATTCTGTGAACCCCCTCCAGAACGTGTTTCTCTGGTTCCTGGTCCTAAGAGTCCTGCTTGTGATGGCAGGCAGAGGTGATGTCTTGATCTGAAAGTTCAGGAGCCGGCATCATCAGCCTTGACCTTGACGTGAGCTATTTGAGGAACAGGGTTTAGCAGCCGTCTGTGTCTATCATAAAATAACCTGGATGCTCTTTCTGTGGGATCTTCCATGCTCAACGGAAATGCGTCCCAACTCATCGACTAAGGTGACTGAGCCCCACAGCACTTTCCCAGATGACTAAGTAAGTGGACCTGTCCAGTAGAGTTGCTCAGCATTACCCATCCAGATGCCGGAGAGAGTTTGCCAGAACTCATCATTTTGAGGCTGGCTTCGCAGATACTGAGCTCTTTCTCCTGGAGGTAGTTGGATAACAGCAGGTTCAGCTGCTTCCTGGGACTGCTCAGGGACGTGGTATTAGCAATGGGTTCTCCCAGGGACGGCTCCCTGGTCTTCCCTCTTCATAGCGGTATCCAGACCATCTCATCTAAGCACAGCTCCAGATCATTTAAAATCAGGTGCTGATTTTAAATCATAGCTATTTAAAATACACATTTTCACTACCAAGATGGTCATTTCTACTTTCTCAAATTTTCAAGCCAAAAGAACGCTAAATTTACATTGAGACCTGAATTATTCTCTTGCTGTGTAACACATTACTCCAAAAACTGATTTAAAACAAAAAACATTTTTTATTACCAAGTCTCTGTGGATCAGAAATCCAGGCATGGTCTGGCCTGATGGCTTTCAAAAAAACGGTTGCAGTGAGGACTGTCGTCATCTGAAGGCTTGACTGGGGTTGGAGAATCCAATCTCAAGCTCATTCACATGGCTCTTGGCTGGACGCCTCCCTCCATTCCTTCCATGATGTCTTCTCTGTAGGACTCCTTGAGTGACTTCAAAATATGGGATTTGGCTTTTGCTAGAACAAGGGATCATGTTACGACCTTGTCTTGATGTCATGTATTGTCACTCTGTCACATATATTCGTTAGAAGTGAGTCACTAAGGACAGTCTACACTTAGGGTAAGTGGAGTTAACCTCCATCTTTCGAAGGAAGAAGTATCAAAAAATTAGCAGGTGTATTTTAAAATTGCCAAAGACCATATAAATTAGCTTGGAGATGGTTTCTAGCTGTTGAACTGAAAGCTAATGAAATGTTATAGAAAGTTCTAAAATTACACTCAACAATTTCCTTGGCAGTGAAGATGAGAGGACCCAATGGTCATTGCTATAAAAAGAGGAATTAAAGCCCACCTGTTCTTGATGGAGTAGGGTCTGTGAAGTCCCTCAGATCTGGGGTTCTTACACAACACAGATGGTTAGCTCCTCTCCAATGTCATTTCTTCCCTAATAACAGAATTTTTAGCAGAACACACGGATGCTAGATTAAAGACTACATCCCTTAGTCTTCTTTGAGAGCTAGATTTGGCCATATTGGTAAATTCTGGCCAAAGAGATGTTAGCAGAAGTGACATTGGGCAACTTTGACGCATGATGCCTCTTCTTTACCCTTTTTTCCTTCTTATTACCGGAATGAGAACATCATTATCCGGCCCCAGGAAGACAGAGTTTCACCCTTGGTTGATGGAATGCTGAGCCGGAAGGAGCCTGGCTACCTGAGAGTGGAGGAGTAGAGACAAATCAACTTCTGTCTTCTCGTTTTTCTGTCACTCAGAGCTGAACCTAAACCCCCAGAATGAGCAACCGGGTGACCACAGATGAGTAATGCAGTCTCGAAACCCGTTTTCCAATTTTTAAATCAGTGTTTTACATATAATCCTACTTTTAGGAATCTCCCGCTTACTGTTTTGGAGGAGGAAGTATTGTTAGTAAGGATTGGGTTTGAGGAATATGGTTTAGAGCACTGGGGATTTGTCCCTTTCATAATACATATATATCTATGTGTGTATGTATATATGTGTGTATGTATATACATATACACACATAGATGTATATGTATATACATACACACATAGATATATATGTATATAGAGGCTGTATTTCCAATTCATGTGCTGAAATTCTAAAAGAAGAAGGGAGAAAGGGGATAGAGCTAGCAGGGTGGGCTGGATGGCAGGGACCCTAGAGCCCTCTGGGAGGACATTGACTTCGGGTGGGTTTGTCAATGTTGAGGGCAGCAGACTGTGCATCCCAGTCATCCCTACAAGCACACAGTGGAAATCTGGGCGCACAGTGATCGCTCAGAGATGCTTGTTGAAAGAATGGGCTCCAGATCTTCTCATAAGAGAAGCTTGTTCCTAAGGGACCTACTGGTTCCTGATTATTCGTTCTCTAATAGGAGCGGATTTGGGATGAAATATATGGCAGTGAACATGGTTGATGATGCGTGACATTTAGAGTCCAATGGCTCACTTCAGTGCTCCCCAAGTTTTGGTTTTATCACTTGTACCGCATGGCTGATAGCATGTACCTTCTTATGATAATGTGGGGTAGTATGTGCAGAGTGAGTTACTGTTGTACGTGAGTTACTGTTTTATGTATGTGACATGGGGTAAGTGCCCAATAAAGAGAAAGGGTAGTAGTAATTGTTGCTCTTGTTGTGATGATGGCGATGATGGTGGTGACGGTGACGGTAGCAGAGGTAATGATATTGACAAGACACACCCGAAGGATGACCACTCCCATGTCGGGGCAAGTTGGCTCCTTAGAGGGAAAAGCAAACCACTAGCCTGAATCCTCTGCAATTCAGGGTGTGAATGTGGGAGTATCTGGCCATCCCATCATGATTTTCTGTGTCTTAGCTCGAAGCCCTAGAGACACGTTTCCTGTTTCTTCTGCCCCAACCTCAGCTCTTCATCTTTCAAAGACCCTGTCCTCACTGGTACAGAGGTAAGGGTCTACATTGTCAAAGGAAGGAGAGGAAAAGGTACCTAATGACAATAGCTTCAAAACCTTGGGTGGTCCTGACAGATGGAACCAGGATCCTATAAGGTCTGGGCTTTGATGTGAGAAACGTCTGTGGACGGCTGAAAGTTCAGGCTTTTCAAGTCCTCACTGTGATGCCTTCAAGGATCAGGAGTGAACATGACATAAATTTCCTTTTAAATATAAACGGATGTATCCCACAATACTTACTCAGAGGGTTGGGGGGGAGGTGGTGATAAGAGATGGGGAGCCTGAAATCATGGCCCCGTGACCAGAACTCACTCCCCTTGGGGAGAGGGGGTTGTCCGCAATTTGAGTTCACCATATCACAAAGCACATTTTCATTCCTTCCTCTCTGAAGTGGTTTCTGGAGATGGAAGACCCCAGACACCCGCCTCCCTGGGCGTAGCTTCCGTGAACATTAGCATCGCTGTTTGTGCCGTGTTCCCTTTGCCGTCTCCTCCTTATTCCCGCAGGGCTCCCCTACCCTTGTCTGGTTCCAACTCCAGACCATGTTTGTTCTAATCTTTCTTCCAAATGTGGAACCTCAACTGTAGTATTAATGGTTGGTTTGTGACACTTGAGTTTCGTGGGGATAGAAAAGAAGAATTATTTTTCCCCGTAAAGCAGCTGAAATAAATGGCCCCAGGAGCCCACAGTAACACTGGTCTAGGGAGGGGACCACTGTTTCCAGGCTCAGGTGTAGGAATAGTCCCTAGGCTGGTGCCAACTGGCTGGGCTGTGCTGGTTTTTACTCTTTGGACACCTGGGTGATGATGTAGCATTTCTGCACAGACGCATTGCAGCAAGGACGGGTCCTAAAGTTCTTGGTCGGGTGCCCCTATGCAATTTGTAGGTGACTTGAGAGAGCTCAGTCTCTCCGCCGTCTGGCACTCAGGTGGGGAGAGGAGGGGGAGGGTTCATGGGGACAAACCTGAGAGCTAAGTATTTCTCGCACCTCCCAGAGGCCTCTCCGCAGACGGCCGCGTGCAAGTCCTTCGCCAGCACCTACGGAGGCTGAAGACACTTCTGAGAGTTTCGAGTGTGTGATCGAGCGTGATTTTATATTCCCCTCTTTGCAAATCTCCAGAGGTGCCATCCGTTTCTGGGAACAGTGCCTTGAGCTGACTGCTGGGTTCTCTTGCCAGATTTTGGAGACCCTGAATGTGCAAATTAAGAAATGTGTCATTTTCAAATTTTGAATCCTTGGGGACCGAGGTGAGCCTAGAGGACAGATTTATGAAGAGCTGCGAAGTTGCTAACGGCCAGGCCAAAGAGTGATTTTAGTCTCGGCTTTGATCCTGGGGTCTGTGCGTCTTCTAGGGCTTCTGAGCATTTTGTGTGTTTGTGAGTCGTGGTTCTTAAAGGGAGTCAGCAAAATGGTTGGAGCAATTTCTAATCTCCACCTTCGGAACTGGACCTTTCCTCCTCCTCCTCCTCCTCCTCCTTTTTTTTCTTCTTCTCCTTCTTCCCCTTCTTTTTAAAGATTTTATTTATTTGACAGAGAGAGTGAGAGAGAACACAAGCAGGGGGAGCAGGAGAGGGGGAAGCAGGCTCCCCGCTGAGCAGAGAGCCCGATGCAGGACTTGATCCCAGGACCCTGAGATCATGACCTGAGCCGAAGGCTGAGGCTTAACCCACTGAGCCACCCAGGCGTCCCATGCACTGGACCTTTCTTACCCAACACTGCTTCAAGATTTCTGTCTTCTTTTGCGTCCGGTGGGAAGACTGGACTTGGTGTATCAATGAGGGCTGATGAGATGCTCTTTGTCAGTGCAAAGATGGCGTTGGTTGTGATGCGGAGAATGGGCTTGGCTGGGAGCGGGTCTAGAGGCTGGGGTACCCCAGGAGCCCATTCTCAGTCAGGGGAGACACAGTGGGCATGTGAACTCAGCAAGTGCAGTAGGTGGGAGGGAACTGAACAGTGTAGACACTTGGCCGCGTGTGTGGCCATGTTCACGTGCGCCAGTGTAACGCTTCGGGACGCACTCTCGTCGCTGTTACACACATGAGGGAGATTAGTGTGAGGGATCCGTGGTTTGCTCAAGGTCACACAACTCATGATCAGTGGACTGAGGTTCACACTCTGTTTTCTCTGGCCCCAAAGCCAATACCCTCTGTTAACTACCGTGGTCCACGGTCTTCACCATACTAGGTCTTGGTGTGTGGAGGCAGGGTGGGAGGGAAGGAAGTTAGGTGCCCAGCTACCTACCTATGTCATTAGTTAGGTGCCGGTGCTGCTGGTCACTGAGGCCAAGGACAGAGGAGTTGGAACGGGGTGGGAGGAAGATCACAAGAACTGAAACTCATCCCACCGGAGATGGCCAGTGGGTCCTTGAATAATGAATTCTGGGGTTTAGGATATTTAGCCAGGAGATGGAGATTTTGGAATCTTTTTACATTGAGGTTATGGATAAAGGGAAGTGAGCCCAAGGTGGACCCTGGAGGCCCAGCACCAGGCATTGCTCCGATTTGGGTGGTCGCTGGTGGCCAAGGGGATTGGGAGGCCCCACTTTTCCCTCTTTAGAGCCATCAGCTGTGCTTTGCCTGCCTTGTTCAAGCCCCTAGTTGTCCTTCATACTCTTGAAAGCCAACATCCTCTATGAGAAGGAAGTTTAAAAACATGTCTCCTGTTTGTGCTCAGTTCATTGGCTTTATTGGTTGGCAGCGCCCCTCTCTTCCCAACTTCGTTTGGGTCAGAAACTTGCCTAAACCTCTTAACTGTCTTACATTTTCCAAGAAGTTCAGTCTGGCTCTTGAACACACCAGTTCTTTTTTCAGGGTATCCCAGAAATACACTGTAGTTTTCTCAGCCACATACGCCGACAGAGACTGTGTTACGTCCAAGGTCCTGCCTCTAATGAGGACGGCCCCAGGCAACCGCCAGGCCAAGGATAGAGAACTTGACTCGTTGCCTGGAGTGGCAAATCCCAGAGACTCTGGAGGGACACTAAAATCGGTTCAAAGCCTGGATATGTCTTTTAGCATCTCTGTGCCCTTGGGTGAGTTTTAAACACTTACAGCTCTCAGTGTCCTCATCCATAAAATGGGGTGATATCAGTGCCCTTCTCCTGGGAAGAGCCCGTGGCAGGATCATGATGCTCCGGCGCTTGGCACAGGGCTCTGGGAATGCTGATGGCTGTTTCGTGGCCTGGCCCTCTAGAGGGAAGAGTGAGAACAGATAGAAAGACGGAATTTCTTCTCGCTTTCTCTTGTCTGGCCAATTATAAAGGAGTTGATGGATATTTTAAAGAGAAAGAACAAAACTAGATCCGTGAATCTGGCATCTGGTCATCTTTCTGTCTTTTTCAGTGTGTGTGTGTGTGTGTGTGTGTGTAGTTGTATCTGTATGTTTACATGATTGTGTGTTTGTATGTGTGTGTGTGATGTTGTGTGTCTGTGTTTGCATGTGTGTATGAGTGAGCGACTGTGTTTGTGTGGGGTGGGCAGGGTGCTGAGAGCTTGTCTTGGTTCAGGGTTTGTCCCAGAACCTTCTCTGTAGAGCCTCCAGAACTCCTCAGACCAGAGCATAAGCCATCATGGTTGTCATGAACTTAGTCAACAACATCTTGCTGCTGTTCCTGGGCTGGACATGCTGGGACGTCTGGGGAGAGGCATGAACGTACATTGAATGTTGGTCTGGTGTCAGGCACGCCCGCTAGGACGCGTTACCGTCATTCATCGTCGTCATCATTCCTGCACAGAGTTGCTCTCCCCCGACTCCTCTCTTCTCTCCTTCCTTTCGCTGAACCGCAGAAGCACGGGGACCTGCCCCAGGAGAGAAGCTCAACAGGCAGGGGGAATTGGAAATGAGGGTGATGTCCGCATTCCGGGGCTGTAGGTGTATTTTCTCTGGTGTGACCAGGGCCAGGTTTGCCAGTGATTAAGACTTCCTCAAGACGGGGTGTCTTGTTGGATATCCAGAGGCGATAAAGCCCGCCTTTGAGTGTGACACTAAGAGTGTTCTCACAAGTTGTTAAATCTTGAAATTTACCCATCTGTTCAGTGTATGTCTCTCTTTGAAGAATATTTATTTAAGTGAGATGAGGCATCTTGGGCAGGTGCAAATGCCTTTAGGTTTTCTTGGGGGCACCTGTTACCACTGTGGGGTCAGAAGCAGACTCTGTCCCTTCTTCAAAAACAAAACAAAACAAAAAAGCCAACAAAAAACCAAAAAAAAAAAAAAAAACAAAAACCACCAAAACCCCAAACCTATGAAAGGGAAGTGTTTTCCTTTGAGCCTCAGAGGATAGTTTTTGATTATAATATGTTTTTCGCTTCTAAAGCATTGCCCACTCATGGCAGAACACATTTGTCTTTATAGAGAAAGTGACTCAGTGTGTGTGCACTCGAGATTGCTACGAGTAACTTGGGAGGCTGATGAGTGGGGACAGCAGACAACAGACCGGTCAGGGGACTCATACATCACGCTGTACCTTCGTGGCCTTAATAAATTCCCAGGCAGAGACAAATCAAGTACACTCTCACAGTCGCGCTCCTTGCCTTCTTCCCAAATCTGATCCATCCTGAGCAAACTCTGAGCAACAAAACAAAACAACCCCCAAAACCAAACACACACGTGCGCACACACACCACACACACACACACACACCACACACACACACACACACACACACACACAAAACTCAGGGCATTTGTGGAGAAGGCAGCTAGAGGATTGTCCAGTGGCAGGCTAAGGAAACCCAGTAAGAAAAACCTCCTCACGAGGTTCTGCAGGGCACAGTGTGCTGGGAGGAAAGGACATGGCACAGAAGCTCCCTGGGTGCCGGGAGGATTGGTCGTTCCAGTCTGCCCTCAGGCAGGGAGGCTCAGTGGGCAGAGCCTCGAAGGGGAGTGAAACCTCAGTTTGTCCCCCTGTGAAATGGGGGCCATTAATTCGGAGTCACGCCCTGCCTCACCGAAGAAAGTTGTGAGAAGAAAGGTGCCTGTTTTGTGGGGCCGATACACATGTGTAACATGCAATGACCAAGGTTGTTCATTACACGTTAATACAGAGACGAAAGGTTGCACTCGTCCTGCTGGCGTTTGTAGCATCTCTGCAGCACCGAGACGCTATCTCCAGATGCTGAAAGTCAAAGCCATCCGTCAGACTCGGACCCTGCCCCTCAGGGCCTGCCCAAGGGACTAATGCCAGGCAGAGCAGGGCGGGAGGGAAGGTGGCTCAGAATCGGGGACCTCTGGCCTTCGTGCTTGCCGGAGCTCATGACCTTCTCTGAGCTTCAGTGTTCCCCCTTGTCAGAATGAGATAGAAATGTTGACCTCCGAGTTTTCTCTTAATACCGAAGGCATCGCATCATTCATTCATTCAACGAATATTTATCAAGTGCCTCCTGACGTTTCAGGCACTGTTCTAAGGTCCTCGCTGCTGCGGTGAGCTGGACAGAAGGTTCCTCACCCTCGCGGAGCGTCTGCTCTCCGTGCAGAAGACGTTGAGTCTTGGATGATGATGAATCATAGAATATGAAAGAAGTAGGAAAAGGGGATAGGAAGCGCCAGAGGTGGGATGGAGGCTACTGTATTAATCTAGATGAGAGATGATGGCAGCCCGGGACCAGGGTGGTTGCCATGGACGGGGGAGAAGAGGTCGGATTCTGATCTACCTTGAAGGTGGATTTACCAAGGTTTGCTGACGGGGAGGGAATGAGGTTTTCACGGTAAAATATCGTAGGTGGGTGTGGCAAAAGTGGGTGTTAAATAAATTTTTCACTCTTGGTAATTTTCTTCTTGTGAGATGGCTTCCAAGGCGACTGTGGTAAGTAGAACAGAAAGGTCCTCTATCCCCTTTACCCAGTCTCCGCCAACGGTAACGTCTTGCAAACTTATCCTATGATATCACAACCAGGATGTTGACGCTGATGGTCCATGTACAGAAAATCTCCACCGCGGTGAATCCGTATGAATTTAATCCACTCAGTGTCCCCAAACACTACGTAAAATAAGCTATAGGACTTCAGAGGAAGGTGCACCCACGTTCTGGGGTGGGGATGGTATGATTGGTCAGAGAAGGCTCCCAGCAGACAAAGGCACTTGAGATGGGCCTTTGGGACGGGAGGGACTGGGGTCTGCAACAGAAAGGTCGGTCCTGGGATGCAGAAGTGTGGTGTGTGCTGGGCCTTTGAGGCTGTCTGGCTCGCTCAGTGTGGAGAGTGCAATGGAGGGTGCCGGGAAG
Source organism: Enhydra lutris kenyoni (assembly GCF_002288905.1). NCBI lineage: Eukaryota > Metazoa > Chordata > Mammalia > Carnivora > Mustelidae > Enhydra > Enhydra lutris. The sequence continues at coordinate 41,838,398 of NW_019154097.1, forward strand.
CAGGGCTGAAAGGTTGCTGAGGTCTGGCTGGGGCGTCGGTGGGCCGGTGGATGGAGGAGCTTGGAGGAGTGGCAGCCTGGCCTCCAGGGAGACGGGTCCAGTCCCCGAGTCTGAGTGGGCTGGAGTGGAAGGAACTTTCTGGGAGGCCAGAGAGGAGAGCTTCCTGATGACCAGGATGAAAGGGAAGTGAGGCCTCTGTGGTCAAAGGGGAAGGAAAGGGACATCCCGAGGACGACACTGTCGGATGTGTTGGGTGCTTACGGGTGCAGGCTCCAAGCCCCACTGTGTGCTCTGCCTCTCTCTCATTCAGCTCCCACCATTGCTTGGCCAGGCCCTTGCTGTTTTGATCCTCAATTCCAGATGAGGACACTGAGGCACAGAGCGGTTAAGTCACTGCCTCAAGTTTGCAGAGCTAGCGAGAAGCCTGGTCAAACACGAGGCTGCCTGACTCCCAAGACCTCAGAATTAACCTCGAGCGGTTCAGGCTCTCGCGATCTTCTTATTCAGACAAGAGGCTCGTTTTTAAGGGGAAGAGTTGGTGGATAGAGAAGAAAACTGAGTGTGTTCAGATAGGATTAAAACATTTTTGGTGGGGGGGGCACCTGGGGGGCTCAGCGGATTAAGCCTCTGCCTTCGGCTCAGGTCATGATCTCGGGGTCCTGGGATCGAGTCCCACATCGGGCTCTCTGCTCAGTGGGGAGCTTGCTTCCCCCCAACCCCACCCCTGCCTCTCTGCCTACTTGTGATCTATGTCTGTCAAACAAATGAATAAAATCTTAAAATTTTTTTTTTTTTAAATTTAAATTCAACTTAGTTAACATACAACGTGTTATTAGTTTCAGGGGTGGAATTTAGTGATTCATCAGTTGCACATAACCCAGGCTCCTTCCATCCCGTGCCCTCCTTAATGCCTGTCACCCAGTTACCCCATTCCCCCCCACCATCTCCCCTCCAGCAACCCTCAGTTTCTTTCCTGTAGTTCAGAGTCTCTTATGGTTTGCCTCCCTCTCTGTTTTCATCTTATTTTATTTTTCCTTCCCTTCCCCTGTGCTCATCTGTTGTGTTTCTTATATTCTACATATGAGTGAAATCATACAATATTTGTCTTTCTCTGACTTATTTCGCTCAGCATAATATATTCTAGTTCCATCCGTGTCATCGCAAATGGCAAGATTCCATTCTTTTTGATGGCTGCGTAGTATTCCTCGTGTGTGTATATACTATGTCTATATACACACCATATGTATATCCGTTCATCTGCCAGTGGACATCTGGGCTCTTTCCATATAGAATTTTTTAGTTAAATTTGAGCAAAGAGTGTCTGAGAGTGGGATAGAGTGTGAGAGGGACTGGAGAGACTTGGCATGAAGGCTGTAGGAGATTGTGGAGCAGAGTCTACGTAAGTTAAAGGAAGGATCTTAGCAGGACCAGCAAGGTTTGTTGAAGGTCTTATTTGTTGTTGAAAATCCTGTGGATGGCTCTGACGGCCATGGGGTGGGATGTGTTCCCTTTGGGCGGGTTCTGCCCCTACTAGTGATTAAGCACGTGCCTTTGGCCAAGGATTCTGACTTCTTGGCCTGACAAAGGAGGTGGCAGTGCTTGGGCAGCCTCTAGGCAGCGTGAGGAGGATGCTTGCGTGGGACGGGCGAGGGCCAATGTCTGGTGCTTTGCTCAGGAAGATGGCGCCTCTGTAGCTCGCAGCTGGCGTCCTGGGGCTGGGGAGGCCATTGGATTTCCGGCAGCCGTGACACTGAGCCGTGCGGTGGTGGCCTGAGCCTGTCCCCACTCAGGCGGAGGCGCGGGACAAGATGATGAATCTGTGTGTCCATGTCTAATCGGGTCGTTTGGAACTGTACGCTCTTCAGCCACTTTTTAGCACCAGCCTCGTGGTTTTCCAATATTAACTTAATGAAGGAGTCTGTGATCTACCCCTGCTTGTGTGAGTTTTTCATTATTTGGCCCAGCTCCCCTTTTATGTTCTTGATTAAAAACATTTTATTTTTACCTTGCTCTTCTATTTTAAAACACCCTAAAACTTAAAACATCCTCTTGAAAAGGCTTCCCACAGCCACAAAAATATAATCGAGTACAGAGTAGCCTGATTTTCAGATTGTGACTGAGATGATGTTTTTGAAGAAAACAAACAAACAAACTGAGATTGGAATTTAACAGATGTGGTGGTCACTGAATAACGTGTCCCCCCCCCCCCATAGGTCCAGGCCCTCATTCCTGGCATCTAGGAACACGTCACTTTACATGACAAAAGTTGTACTGCAGATGTGACCGTTTTGAGTAATTCGAGATGAGATTATCTGGATTATCCAGGTGGCAACCATGTAATCATCAGGGTCTTTATTCAAGGGAGGCAGGAGGGTGAGGGTCAGAAAGCCCTGAAAACAGAGAGAGAAGGACTGGAAGGTGCTGCTGGCCTGGAAGCCGGGGGAGGCGCCACATACTGAAGGACACGGCGGCCTCTGGAAGCTGGAAAAGACGAAGAGGTAGATGCCCCCCCCGGGCCTCCAGGAGGAAGGCAGCCTTCTCCGCACCCTGACGGAAGGACTTCCACTGTCTGGAACTGTCTGAGAACAAATTTGTGTTTGTAATAGCCGCCGTCGGAAGCCGGTCCAAGACTTCTACCGGAGGACAGTCGCCACATCTGCAGAAAGGGCACAAAAGCCATAATTGCTCTTTCATGAGGAAAAGTCCTGTTGCAGCCTCAGCCGGCTCCGGGACTCATGATTCATGCCGCGCGCTCATCAGACACCTTCTGGCCTCGGCCCCCAGCTGTCTGTGCGGGGGCGGGGACAGGGACGGGGACAGGGAGGAGGACGGCCCCTCGGCTTGCCCTGGGCACTGTCTGTCACTATATAGAATTTACAGGACGAGGAATGGGGACACTTGGCCTGACGATGAGGTGGAGGAATCAGACGGTCCCGGCAGAACAATAAGGTGACCAAAGGGCCACGTCCTCACTTCATGTCTTTTTCCCTTCTGGTCATTTTCAGGCATTTAACATCCTTTTGTCATTACTTTCTTATCCAAACATGCTCAGAAGAACCGGGTCACAGTCACGGACACCTTGCATGAATTCATGACTTCGTGGCCATGGGCTTGCCGAGTCCCTGAATGTTGGCCTGGGGAGTGACCCGGAGGGAACTGGAGGCCGTCGCTCCTCCGTGTGCTGGACGGTCCCCGAGCTCACAGAGGGACATGGCCTGACTCCACCGCACAGGTCATCCCTTCCCCCGGGGCCCAGACCTTCACACTTGGGTCTGTCCGGAGAGGTTCCCGGTGATCTCCCCCCCCACACCCCGGTGTCAGCAATTTCAGGCCGTTCCCGGTTTTGAAACGGGAGTTTTCGTCCTCTGGTGCAGATGGGAGCCTCGGGTCACCCGAGAGAGGGAGGGCGGCGTTTGGAGGCTGGGCTGTCCCGGTCCAGAGGTCCCTCTGCATCTGGACCCAGCAGGAGTGGACCCAGCAGGACCTCACCTGACCAAGAAGATAATCTGGCCTCCCGCTCGTCGGTTAGCAGAAAACTGTGGGATCGGGGAAGGCAGCTTGGCCCTGTGGGGAAGAGAGACAGAAGGGGAGTCTAGAAACGTCTTATGCCTCAGTTGTGTTTTGTAGTGACATTTCCTCAATTAAAAACTGTGGAGGAGGCATAACGATGTAAGCATTCCTATGAGGACGGGGAGACTGTGGGCAGCCGCACTCCTTTGCCGTTTGCTGCTGGTGGGACAGAAAGAGAGATGTCGTGGCGGGGGCTCCAGGAGCTCGGGGCATGCTCCCCGCTGAGGGCAGAGGGAGGTTTGGTGTTTTGCGAGGTGCCCGTGGGGCAGACCTGGCCTGGAGTCGAGTACTCGACCTGCTGGCGAGGATCCCAGCTTTGCCCCGGTGACTTCTCTGATTCCCGTTTCTCAAACCGTGCGGCGGTCATGTCCCGGGCACCGCGCAGGGTGTGGGCGACGCGCCGGTGACGGGGACCGTGGTGAGTGTCCCTTCCATGATCCAGCGGGGTAACCCGACTCGGGGCATGCACAGACCACAGGGAGTGGGGGAAGCAGTCCCCCCACGTGGCATCTCCCGAGGACGTCGGGTCGCCCGCCTCGCTCCCCTGTGGCACCTTCCTCCGGGAGGGCACGTCGCAGACGGTGTTCTGGGGTGAGGGAGGTGAGAGTGATGCCAGCCCGTGTCCTGGCTCCCTTCCCTCATGCTGGAGGCGGGAGGCCAGCTGACGTCCCTTCTCGGGCTCCCATCCCATGAGCAGGATACAGGCGTGGGTTGCAGGAGCCGGAGGGCCAGGCGGGAGCCAGAGGGTCTGGCAAACTTTCATGAGTTGGAATTTGGGTTTTCTCTCTCCTGAAAGCAAGTCATAGATTGCGCATGTCACGGCTGCATATGGGTCCAGAAAAGCCGTGGTCCGTCTCTGTCAGTCCCTCAGGTCGAGAAGCCGCCTCTCCCCACCTCCAAGCCGCTTTCAAATATGTTTTCTCTGCCTGGGCTGCCCTTTCTGCTCATTCTTTGTCTGCGGGATCCCCCTGTCCCTCCTGTCCCCCAGTGGCACCTCTTCTGTGGAACCGCTAATCCCCCCCGCCCAGCTCCGCTGAATTCGTTCCTCGCACTCTGACCCCGTTTGTATCATAATAGCGAATGGTAGATTCCTTTCCTCCGCTTGTGTATGTCTCAGTTCCTCCACTCAGATGTATCCTGGGGGCCAGGAACACGTGTATTTTGGAATCCCTGGTAGTGTTTACAGCGAGCCTTACGCATTGCAGACCCCTAACAAGTATTTGTGGACACGTTGAATCGAAATAATGGAAAGCAGTTCCCGGAATTCTGAAGTAATCAGAGTTGAGGGATCTCTACCCTCTCATTTTACTAGACTCCAGTAGCGATTTAGGGAGTATCTACTCCCTGCTAGGCACCGGGAAGACACTGATGAAAAGGTCAAGGGCTCCGTGATTAAGATGACAAGATTCTTTCAAAAAAAGTAGCTTTGGGTTCCCTTCTGGTGTTCCGTCCAGGTTCGGATCTTCCCAAGGTCGGTGCGTGGCACACAGAGGTAGAGGAGCCGCCACGCGTGGGACGCTTCGGCTCGCAGATGAAGGCTGGGGGAGGACACAGAAGTGTGTTGTTTAATCTAGAAAGATGTCCATTCATGCTTATTAAATAGAAACATCTCTGGGCCTTAGGTACAGAATTCTCTTCCGTGGAGTGAGTTCTTTTCCTTGTACCACAGCTCCGTGGCCCCCTGTGTCGTCTGCATACAGATCTGCTTGGTTCATCCGGGAGTCCTGCCGCTGAGAGGGGCAGGGACCTTGTTCAAGGTCACGCAGTGTAGCCAGGAGAAGCGGAGTGCCGGCGGGGAGCTGGAGGGGTGGGGTCCTGTGCTTCCCCCTCCCCGTGACCTTGGCTGGCCCTCTGCGTCCCTCCCCGTGACCTTGGCTGGCCCTCTGCGTCTGTCTGCCCTGTTTGTCTTGCACCTCCCGGGCACAGGTGAGGTCGGCCGCGTCCGTGCTGAGTGCTGAAGGTGCAGTGACTTAAAAACAAATGGACGTCAGTCAGTTGGAGATAGAAAAAAAAAATCAAGTTTTACTTCCCTTTCTCTGATTTACTGGTAAGGTTCAGACAGTTGAGGAAAATTGGGTTTGGGGAGTATCTATGGATTTCCAATGTCTTTACTAAACCTTGGTATCGTTTTTCTTTTCTTTTCTTTTTTTTTTTAAGATTTTATTTATTTATTTGACAGACAGAGATCACAAGTAGGCAGAGAGGCAGGCAGGGAGAGAGAGGGAAGCAGACTTCCCGCTGAGCAGAGAGCCCCTTGCAGGGCTCAATCCCAGGACCCTGAGATCAGGACCTGAGCTGAAGGCAGAGGCTTAACCCACTGAGCCACCCAGGCGCCCCTATTGTTTTTCTGATAATAATTGAGAGCCAGTTGGTTTTTAGATTTCAAATGCGTTTATCCGGACCTTCTAGAAGTCTCTGAATGTATGATCATTTAATTTCTTTGAATCATTTACAAGTAGATGAAACCTGACCCTTCCGCTGGGGTGGATTTTATTTTCTCAACACGGTGTAAAAAATCACGAATTTTCCCTCTTATTCTCTTAAGGTTCAACATTCATTTAAGACCTTAAACTCACACGTAGCATTACTGTGTGAGGCAGCCTGTCTTTCCGGGCGTGCACCAGAAGGGCTGCAACAGAGACTCACACGGGTCTGTGCACAGCCTGTTCCTGGCACAGTGACTCATCATAGCCGGAATGTGGAAATGACCCAGGGGTCCACCCAAAGGTGCATGGACAGAGCATGCGATGGAATATTATTTGACCTTAAAAAGGAAGGAAATTCTAGCGCACGTTACAGCGTGGATAGGCCTTGAAGACGTGAGACCAGATGAAGTAAGGCGGTCACAGAAGCACAAGTATAGTGTGAGTCCACCTGGGTGAGGACATCTGGCGTTGTCAGAGTCGCAGAGACAGAAGTGGAGTCGTTGCCTGGGCTCGAGCGGAGGGGAATGGGGTGATTTTGTTTCATGAGTGAAGAATTGCGATTTGGGATCACAAAAGCATTCTTTTTTTTTTTTTTCCATCTTTAGAAAACTTTTTATTTTGGCTGCATAAAAATCTTGAATGCTAAGCAACAAACACTGTATTAAACAAAACAACAATGATTCCCAAAATAGTAATAATAACAACAACAACGGCAATAGAGAGGAAGAAAGAAATGGTTGCAAATTCTTACGTTTTCCTATCGATGAACTTAGGACTAAACTCATCTTACGACTTTAGGACTGCCCTATGGATCTAGTTCTAAAATATGAATTTAGGTCTAAACTACGAACTCAGGACTAACATTTAGTTTAGGACCCAAAGAGCAGTGTAGGACTACACTAAGAACCATTTTCTGTGGTTTGAGGGGGATGTTGTTTTAAGATTTTTTTCCTTTTTTTTTTTTTCCTGTTTTTCAGACCACATTTCTTTAACCTAAATTTTGGGCTCCTCCTGCAGACTTTCTAACACTAGTCCTAGTGCGCAGATATGGTCTTGTGTCGAGTGTCTCTATCCATGCCCACCTTTAGGGGATGCTTAATTCATAGTGGCATGAATTTAAACCAAAATGCCATACCGACAGCCTATATTTCGAACACGTCTGATTGGGGAATTTCTGTATTCACAAAAGTGTTCTTGGGATAGAAGGCGGTGATGGTTGCACGATGCTGGGGACGTGTCAGCCACTGGACTGTATAGTTAACGGCGACTAAAACGGTGTCTGAGAGACGCAGATCAAAACCACAGTGAGCCGAACCCGGCCCCCGTCGGGAAGCTAAAAGCAAAAACACCGGAGACAGTAAACAGTGCGGAGAGAAGGGAAGGTCTGCGCGCCGTTCGTGGGAGAGCAAACTGCTGCGTCCATCGTGGCACACAGTGTGGAGGATCCTGGAAACACCACGAGGGCTCGCAGGCTCGCTACCGGGCGCTTCCACGAGAAGCACGGACGCGAGTTCGAGTCAGTAACACGCGCCCTTGTGCTTACCATGTCACTGCTCACAACGGCCGAGTTAGAGAAGCAGCCGGTGTCCGTCAGATGCTGAGCAGATGAAGGCGATGTGACACACACACACCCCAGAATGGGATACTCAGCCATAAAAAAGAATGAAATCTTGCCAGTTGTAATGATGTGGGTAGATGTAGAGGGTAGAATGCTAAGTGCGGTCAGTCAGTCCCAGAAAGACGACACCGTGGGATCTCACTCATCTGTGGAATTTAAGAAACACAACAGATGAACAAAGGAAAAAGAGACACATAAGAAAACAGACTCTTTAGTGGACAAACGGATGATTGCCAGGGGGAGGTTGGGGAGGGTTTGGGTGAAACAGGTGAAGGATATTAAAATACATTTATCATGATGAGCACCGGGTTACGCAGGGAATTGTCCATTTCCATCCCATTCCGTCCCATGTATCATACACCTGAAGCTAGTGTTTATCTGTTTATTGTTAGAGAGAGAGGGAGAGGGAACAGGGGAGGAACAGAGGGACAGGGAGGGACAAACAAACCTGCACTGAGTGTGAGGCTGACACGGGGCCCGATCTCACAGCGCCAAGATCATGCATGACGTGGGCCGTGACCAAGAGTCAGATACTTAAGCGACTGAGCCATCCCGGCGCCCTGCACCTGAGACGAAATCACACTGGATGTTAACTATGCTGGAATTAAAATAAAAAATGGTTAAAATGGCCTAAAAAAAGGGAAGAAAAAAGAAAAAAAGATTTTAACTCCATAAGCTGCCATCACAGGGGTGTGAGCTTTTCAGACAGCAGGTGCCACCTTTGTTTGTAGACAGGGTATGTCTGTGTCATCAGGGACACAAGAGTGTGGTGTGTTACATGTACTTGAACACTGGTGCCCATGTGTGAGGGAGGAACAGAATGGTGCTCTTGCCTTTTTTGACGTTTTGAAACAAACAAACAAACAAACAAAAAACAGCAAACAACTGTTTGCTTGTCCCACAGACAGGTGGGAAAAACATTGCTCCCCCTTTCTCGTAGGCTCATGTCATGCACGATCTGGTGCCAGGTCCTCACCTGTTACGTGGGCCAGTGCCCCGCACTGTGCAAGGCTGGTCGTGAAGGAGTGTGAGTCATGGCCGGGCTTGAACCAAAACGTTCCGGTTCGGCAAGTATTACCTGAGAATCTACCAGGTGCCGGACGGTAGAGTGTGCGCCAGGTCTGAGCTGAAGGGGTGAAGAGAGAGTTTAACCCCGTTTCAGCGCATCGAGAAGGGTAGCTGTAGACGGTGTGTGGCTCACGGGGCTGTCCCTGCAGCAGGAGCGGGCAGGCGCAAGGCTAGGGGAGGAGTTCGTTCTTCCTGAGGAGGCTGCTGGGAGCATCGTCTCCGGGAAAGATCCGTTGACTGAGCTGGCATTTATAGGACCGATACTTGTCCGGTGTAAGCAGACGGGAGCACGTCGTCCCAGGCTGAGGGAGCAGCAGGGCCAAGACTCCCGGGCACGATGCCGCTGATGGCACGGGTCACCCCGTGGGATTGAACGACCCTGCACTTGGTCGTTCTTTCTCTAGGAAAGCTGCCCTTGCTCCAGGAAGGACCAGCTCTCTTTTTCGGATGCCGTCTTGAGGCCATGAAGACGTCCTCAGGAGGATCGTCCCTGGTGACAAACCTCTTGCTCTGGAGAGCAGGTTACAGCGTCCGCGGAGGGCGGTTCTGGGTCAGCTCGGGTCGACCCGCTGGCTGACCACATTAGCCATCCTGTTCGCCTCGTGATGCGGTGACTGGGTTGATGTGTGTTCCTCGACCTGCAGGAGAAGGTTCTCCCAAGTGTTTGGAGCAGTGGCAGCAGCCGTAGGTCTGGGAAGACCCCCGTGCTCACTGGGGAGTCTGCGGAAAACATCAGCGTCATGTCATTACAGGTAGAACTTTGGGAGGGTCCTCTCCAACATGGGTTGGTTATTTATGCAGCAAAATGAGCTCATTGCAAGAGGGTCACTCGTATTTAAACTTGAAACTTGATTTCAGTGCTGGAGTGACCCTCAGCAGGGCTTAGATTTTCAGTAGACACCGAGTCCCGTCTCCTTTGTTCCGAATTTACATTTTCCCTACCTGTCCTGATCCACAGTTTCCAAGGCTAGCCGACTTTTGGTAGGAGAGGCATTTTGAGGTTGGTTCTGCCGGTTTTAGTAAAGGGGTGGTGGTGTTCTAAGCAGTACTTGCCGTCTGCTGCAAACCCCACTGACGCTGAGGGCACCGTTAGTGTTAGCTGGTGGGCGACAGTGCGCTGAATCATTCCGCAAACCCCGGTTTCGGTTTCTCGGTGGAATCATGTCGGCCCGCGGAGCCAAATGACCTACAAGCCTGCTTAGCTTGGGGATTTAGAAAATTAACACCTTAGCAAAGTGATACTTTGGAGAGTTTAGAAAGATTTTTCTGTCTTCATATAAAATACAGTAGTACATTAAAATTTTATTTCATGTGGATTTTACTACTGTGCAGGATTACTCCTCACAGGGAATGGCAGAAATGAGAGAATATCATTCCTGCGCTTGGGGTGTGCCCAGGAGCTGAGACAGCAGAGCCCCGGAGAGCATCCGAGCAGGAAGCACCAGGAGGTACGGCAGAAATCACGGTGGGTCCATCTTACTTGAAAGACAGGCAGGGAAGGCACAGTTTGACATGCACTTGCACATGAATGTTAATTGTCCGTGTAGGTCCGGGGTCTGAGGCCTCTCAGTGTTGCTTGTCTAGCTTGGTAGGGGATATCTGTGATGGGTTCTGTCTCATTAAAGTCTGTTTTTCTATTTCACCCCCGATCCCGTGACTTCCTGCGGAACAGGTGCCAGCAGCTCAAGCGTCTTGCTACTCATTCTTGTAGAAGTGTGTTTCCCTGCATGCACTGGGCTCTAGTTAATATTAAAAAGGCAAAGAAGAGGAGTTGAAATATTGGGGCTCAATTTTAACGTGGCTTCATACCCAACGTACTTATTCCTGAGCGACAACTGTTGTGTTTCCGGAGGCCGACACACACAGACCCCAAACGGCCAGCCCGCACCCGGAGCCCTGGTGAGCCCACCTGTCTTCCACAGGGCACCCTTCTCTGGTGGGTCTTTTCCCTCACAGGCTCCTGGGAGGTGCCTCTGCTCTTGGAGTGCTTCGCAGTGCTGCAGTAGGACATGCGTTATCCTGGCAGACGTCTTCTCTCTGTGTTTGCTGCCAGCCGTGCCCGGCAGAGCGGGCCGTGACTTTTCAAGCTCTCCTGATTGTCATGTCGGCATTTCTTGGGGACCACTTGGTGCACGGTTTCCATCCCCGTGGGACTGCAATCTCTCTTTCTTACACAATGCCATGAGTGGCCAAAGGACTTCCAGTTTGCGAGTGGGTGTCTAAGGAAGGGTCCTTCCCTCTCTTGCCTTGGCATTGGGCATTTTGGTGAGCTTCTAGGAGATGGGGGTTCCAGCCAAGGGCCCGATGGCTCTTGAGTGAGGCCAAGCCACCCTTGAACCAGCTCCAAGCACCCATAATAGCCTCACATGCTCGGCTGCCCCAAGGGGCTTCTCCAGCCCTTCTCCCCGTGGGGATCTGGGCCCTGTTGTGGTGGTTCTTCTCTCTGCTCTGCCTGCTGGTCTCCCAGTGACCGCAGTTGCTGCCTCGGCCGCCGGGTCTGCTGCTCTCTCTGGTCCTTTTCTCAGTGGCAGGTGCAGACTGCCTCTCGGGCCCTGGGCTCTGTCCCTTGTCTCCCTTATCCAGGATAAAGGTCACCGACCGTAGCTCCTGGCAGGCAGGTGTTTGCCAGATGTTGGTGGCACATCTTGATGTCTCAAGTCCACTCAATTTCCTCTTACCGGCAGAGTAAGAATCCCCAACGGGTCGAGCTTCAACTGTCTGCGCGTCAGCTAAATTGTGTAGAGCCCCGTGTGCCGCAGGCGTCGTAGGACGTGAACCTGCTCCTTCAGTATAGAGCTTGAACCCTGCCTGTGAGATGCTGCGAGTCACTACCGGTCATGGGGCCTGTCCTGTGTGGCAGAAGCTCGCTGGTACCTACACTGGACCACTCCAGCTGAAAACCGGTGACCCTCCCACTCTCCCCGCTTCTCTTCCCCTCTCTCCTCCATAGCACAGTTGGCTCTGAGGCCTGTGGTTCTGCTCGTAGGGCTAATCTGATCTGGGGCGGGGGGCTGGCGTTACCCACCGTTATGCAGAAGGAAAACAACGTGGACCTCGAACTCCTTGCATCTTTGCCCCTATTTCGATGGGCCGGTTTTCCTTACTGCTTTCCTGGTTTATTCAGAATATTGGAATCTCTGGGGATGGGGCAGATGGGGGCCGGGCGTTGAGGGTGTTTGATGGAATGAGCACTGGGTGTTCTATGCGACTGTTGAACCACTAAATTCTACCCCTGAAACTAATAATACTCTACATGTTAACTAAATAGAATGTAAATTTAAAAATTAAAATATGGGAACCACTGCATGGTGTGTCCCTGCAGAACTTCCCTGGGGAGAGACCACCCCATTTTGTTGGTTTCTTCTCTAGTTGATTTGGATGGTGGATGAGCTCGATGGGTAAGACTGACGCTGAGTATTTTGACTTCGGCCATTTTGTATGTTCCCTTCCGGCCCTATACGCCAATCTGCTGTTCATTAAGCACTTAATAGCAACACTGAAACTTAACGAGCCCTTAGGTTTTGGGATAAGTGTCGTGTGCATAACAAACCTTCCGAGTTAGTACGACTCCTGTCTCTTTTTAAAGATTAGGTGATTTTTCTGTGATGTTGTGGCTGGCTAGAGGTGGGCCAGGACGCAAAAGCTTAGTCCTCCTCGGGACGCTCTCCTGCCTTGGAGCTGCTTATTCTGCGGCAGGTGCTACGGGAGCAGGTGTGTGAGTGGGGGAGGGCGTCAGCCAGGCTCAGAGGGAGAGCTGGTGCTCACGTGCCCTTCCGGGATCGTACAAGTTGGGCAGACGAGGCAGGGCCTTGATGGGCAGGTTTCGTGACAACATGAGAAGACAAGATGAGGAAGATCCTGGGGAAGTCCAGGGTCCTGGAGAACTGGAGAATTTCCCGCACGTTTAGAAATGTGCCACGTCTCCTGGGTGGGCCCTGAGCACTTTTTTTTTCTTTAAAGATTTTATGTATTTATTTGAGAGAGAGAGAGGGAGTGCGCACATGAGTTGGGGAAGCGGCAGAGGGAGAAGCAGGCTCCCCCTGAGCAGGGAGCCCAACACGCGGCTCGATCCTAGGACCCCGGGATCATGACCTGAGCCGAAGGCAGATGCTTGACTGACTGAGCCCCACTGGTGCCCCGGGCCCTTTGATCGTCTAGTTAATGAGGTCTGCTTCAGCATCCTTCCCTACTCCACCGCACAGGTGGTGGGACTCCTTCTGGAGGGCCCGCAAAGGGTTTCGTTTGCAAGCCTGTCTGTTAAATGATTTTTACACCCTGGAAATAGTTCTTCAGGAGTTGCCCTCACGGTGGATTTCCTGGGAGAACATTATTTTTAAAATGTACTGAAGGAGCTCGGTGTTGAAAGAGGTTCTGTAAAGCATGGTCACGCTCCCGACTGGTCTGTTCTCTAAGTTTTTATGTATCGCATTTCTTTTAAAGCAAGTCTTCACCCTCATGTTGGGAGATGCTGAAGTAGAGCTTCTCTGTTCCTCCTCTTCATGGGGTTCTCACTGAGATCTGGGAGCTGGGCTGCATGCAGGCTTCAGCTAGAGATGGTCCCCTCCCTGTGAACTTGGGAGGATCAGACAAGCAGACTTCAACAGTGGGAACCACAGTCCAGGATTTGTGACAAGGTCACCCTGGCAGATCGGCCTCAGGTGCTCAGGTGTGTTGGGGTGTGGGGGGTGCATGGCTGGCCAGAGACACCCAGGAAGGGTCTCATCTGGGCTGGGCTCTCAGGGAAGTTACTTTTCTTCCCTTCTCGGCTCCCAAAGCAGAGCACTCTCAGGTTTTCCCTACTCTCCGCAAGGCTTTGCAGGCCTCTCTCTGTTTGTGGGAAGAGCTTGAGGCTACCCCAGGTGAGCTCTTGTCAACCTTGCCTTTTTCCTGTGAATATCCCCATGTCCCTTTCTATCAACTTGCTCTCACTCTGCACTTCCAGCTCTTGAAAGGAAATGACTCTTCTTTGTTAAAACAGTGCCCTCCTCTCCCCTCAAACCCTTGATTCTCCAGCCCTTCCCCCCAATCTTAATCTACCATTTACCCTCGGCACTCCCCCATGCACACAAGTGTTTTCAGGAGCCCTTGACTCTAAGAAATGCTCTTCTCCCATCCCACTCTGCTCTCAGATGAAGCTACCATTGCTTCCCTCTCCTTAAGCTCTCCATCTTGGTTCTGGATGGGTCTGTTCCTTCTGTTCTTCTCCTCCTGTTCACCGTTTGCAGTCTGATTCTGCTGTTACCGTGGTGTCGAGTCAGACCCCAGAGGGCCACAGCTGGCTTCCTTAAGTCCCCCTTCTCCTTTGGCTTGTCCTCTGTCTTCTGACTTGCTTCTTGTCCTTCTTCCCACCCCTAAATGTGTCTGTTACTCAAGCTGTCTCCTGCACACTCTTCCCTCCTGTGCTGGTGCTTTGGGCTTTCGCCGTGGCACTCAGGTGTCCCCACGTGGGATCCTTATTGCTGATTGTACTCCTAGACTTTGGACTCAAGCTTTCCATGTCTCACGTGATGCTTACACTGAGGTTCTGTGTGTCCCCACCTCCGCTTGGCACCCCTGCCCCTCCTGGTGCAGCCAGCTCTCATAACCCTTCTGGATGGCATTGCTGGGCACCTGTGTGCCAGTCTTACTGTCCTCCTTGGGTCTTCTCCATTGGTCCCAACCTTCAGGCGATTGCTAAATTCTGTAGGATTTATCCATCCATCATCCGAGCCCACACCAGCCCCTTCACATGCCCCCCGAGCCTGCCTTCTCTTGCGTTCACTGCCCTGTTCCACGAGAATAGTGCCTTTCTTTGGGAAAACATCTCTTGCATTTCTTTTCCCATTTTTAATCAGAGTTTTTTTTTGTGTGTGTGTGTGTGCGTTGAGTTATATATGTTCTTTATATATGTTGGATATTAACCCCTTATCAGTGAGAGGAAGGATGAAATAGATAAAGGGGGTTAGGAGTACATTTACCTTGGTGAGCACTGAGAAATGTATAGAATTGTTGAATCATGGTATTGTACACCTGTAACTAATATAACACTATGTTACATAAAACAAAAACAACAACAAAACAATAGCATCCTGCCAGGCCCCCTGCTGCCTCCCTGTTGCTACTCCTGTGCACCTTACACACGCCAAGTGTCAGCATCCGAAAAACGTAGCTCTGATTTATCACTCTTCCCCTTAGATCTACTCTGACCCTGGCGGCCAAGGCTCTTGGCAGTAACGGTCGGTGCCTGTGTCCCTTCCTTACCACTGCTTACCACTGCAACCCATTACTACAGACTTAATGGCCTAGAATAATATCACGTCATTATCTTGCAATCCTAGAAGTCAGAAATCTGCAATGGATTTTACTAGGCTGACATGGATATTACCAGGCTAAGGTTAAGGTGTCAGGAGGCCCATGTTTTTTCTGGAGATACTGGGAGAGAACCGTTTCCTTGCCTTTCCCTGCTTGTAGGGCTCTGTGCTCTCCTGGGCTCATGGCCCCTTCCTTTAACCTCAAAGCCAGCAGCGTAGAACCTTCCACACTTTCTCTTCTTCCGACTCTCCTCCCTCCCTCTTCTATCTTTTAAGAACCTGTGATTACATTTGCCCACTGGGATGATGCAGGATAATGTCTCCCACCTTGAGCTTCTGATGAAATCACACCTGGACCATCCTTGTGCTCTGTGAGCCAATGTTCTCAGAGGTTCTGGGGCTTGGGACAGGAGCTTCCTTGGGGAGATACTTTTCTACCATCCGCAGCACCCAGGCTATCGTCCACGTTATTTTTTCTTTTTCCGCAATTGTATCTTTTGCGCTGGACAAATGATAAGACCATAAAAATAGCAACCAGCCCTTGTGGAATACACGCACTGTGCCAAGGAACAGAGCCTCATCTAAACCGCACGGCGACCGGGGCGACCGGCTGGCTTGGTCGGTGGCGCGCATGACTCTTGATCTCGGGGTTACAAGTTTGAGCCCCATGTTGGGTGTAGCGATCACTTATAAAAAAAAAATCTTTAAAAAACCATGTAACTATTGTCTAATACAGTAGTTACTTTCTCCAGTTTATAGAGGAGGAAACTGAGTTTCAGAGTCATTTGCTCAAGGCCACCCACTCGTGGAGAGTGGAGTTTCTAAAAAATAGTCTGATGGAGATAAAATTTACATACTATAAAATTCACCTGTTTTAGGTATACAACCCAGTGGTTTTCCATAAATGTATAGAGGTTTGCGTGCATTCCCACAATCCGGTTTTGGAAAATATTTGTCATCCCAAAAAGATACCGAGAGCGGCTCTTGTTCGGTGGGGAAGTTGGACATTTAAACAAATTGTTGCGTCACAGAATGGACTGGGAGGGAGAGCGTCCTAGTTCCTTGAAGCACTACTTTGCCTCAATCTAATCAGATGAGATAAATACCCACTGGCACCACAGACATTCAGGGACTTGGGCCCCGCCCACAGACGGGGCTGTGTTGACCAAAGGTCTTGTGTCAAGGGAGGGCGAAGCTGCGCAGAGGCACTCGCTACAGGGATTGTTGCCAACTGTTCTGGTTTGCTGTGAACCTGAACTCTGACATTGGAGGGGTTCAGCAGAAATGTCACCAGGGGTCACAGATAGAAAAGCCCCCCTAGAGAGGGCATGAGTGGGTCCTGGATCGGAGTCCCTGCCCTGCCAGCCAGAGACCTTTAGCCCGGGACCCACAGCGTTTCTGGTGCCTCTGTGTCTCCTGTTCGTAACGGTGCGGAGATGTCCTGCCCTCCCTGTTTCCTCCGTGGAATGGCTGTGATCGCTCTCCTCCTGTCCCTGTGAGCCTTGCAGGCCCTTGGATGGTAGAGTTTAACCTACGATGACACGTCCGAGGGGCAATCCTAATCGTTGGGAAGGCCCTCTAATGTAGCTGTCTCTCTTCTGGACCTGTCCTTGCAGTTTTATAGGTGAGGAAACAACCCCAAAGGGGAAGGGAAAGCACCAGCTAACAACTCATGTACTAGACCGCGTCGTCCCAGGCGCATCTGTGCCTCACGCCACTCTGTCTCCCCTGGGAGACTGGCGGGATCGTCTCATTTCGCAGAAGAGAGAACGGGGGCTCAGAGAAGAGTCCCGGCTTCATGGACAGTTTTCCACTGCTATTTCTTTCCCCATACCCTTTCGCCTTGCAGAAAATATGCACAGTTTAAATCGCGTGCCTTCGACATGGTGGGTGCTTGCTAAGAGTTCAGAGCAGCTGAGTTTGATTTTCTTGCAAAGAGCACATGGAAGTAGGGAGTGCACAAGATGGTGTGACATTTTAATGCCCTTTCAGTGTAAATTCTACAAAATCATCAAGGTAGCACCGAGGGCTTGGCTTTAAAATAGAATACACACCGAATTATGTGCCCTCGGAGACGGAGGGCCGTGTGACCTTCCTGCCGAGCGGCTGGTCTGTGGCGCACAAAACTGAGAATGACCCCTTTCGTTGTCTGTCTGCCCCTTTTGAGGGTGGACAGACAGGCTAAATTCCTCTGCTCACTTCTTTGCAATGGCCTTTTTGGAGTGTTGTGTCCCACCCCCATCCCGGTGGCTGGGAGGGAAAACGGAGGTGGCGGGTGGGAGGGAGCCGGGACAGCCCAGAGGACAGCTTCTGCCCCAGGTTAGCCCTGCTGGCCCAGGAGCGGCCCCTGTGCTTGGGAAGGAACCTCCTTCAGCAGGGACCCGGGAGCCACAGCAGGGCATCTAGGAAGGCCAAGTTCAGATGCTGGGAATCGCCCGCCCTTGCTGAGCGTCAGAACTGGGTCTGCTGTGTGTTCACTGGGCTGGATCTCCCAGCAGGCTGCACAGCAGTGGGAGAAACCAGTTATTTCCGCTCCCCCCCACCCGCCGTCACGTCGATCAAAACACCTGTCACCTTCTGCCCTCCTTGAGAGCTGAGGGAGGAGCTTCTGCGTGCGGGGTCTGGCCCGTTTTCGGGTGTAGGGCTGACGTTTCCCCTGCATTTTCTCTCCTCCAGCGCCCTGGAAGGGACTCCTATGGTTTTAGTTCTTCTGCGGGTTTTGGGGTGTGTCAGTGTCCGACCACGGTCACCTCTGCTGTCCCCTAAGAGGGATCTTCTCTCCTTCCCTCTGCCTGTTGACAGCCCAGCAGGTACATGGCAGCAGATACGCGTCATTCTTGTTCTGTTCGGCCGCCGCCGGTCCACTGCCCATCGCTTTACTGGGACCCATAGCTTCCCCGGGAACCCGTAGCTCCCCCGGGCAGCAGACCTTTACGACCCGGGAAAAGAAGGTCCTGAGGCACGAGTGAGAAATCAGCCGTGGCTCCCTCCAAGCCAGACGCCCATGTGGTAGGGTGGAGGATCTTAAGGGAGGGCACCCAGCATCATTAGGGCCTGGGGCGCAGATCCTGAGATGTGGGCCAGGCCGCAGACAGGAGGCCACCAAACAAAAGTCCCTCCACGATCCTTGCAGTGCGTGCCTCGGTGGTGAAGTGTCACCATCCAGAGGGGGACCTGCGTGGCTTTTGCGGGGGGCGGGCACCGATGCTTGCCTCCCGCGGCAGGCCAGGCACGGCAGGAGAGACACGTCAGTGGGTGACCTTGGTGGGGGCTGCCTGCACCGTGGCCACCACCAGCGCAGTGAGCTGTGTTTCCAGCGTACGTCCTTCTGTCTTGAAGGTCACAGAAATGCCTCTTTGTCAGAACTTGGGTCTGTACTTGCTTCTTCCCGGGTGTCCAGTGGGAGTTACAGAGACGCTGTCCCACAGGTGGCAGCCACAGGCCATTTTCACCTGAAACCAAGTTCCCTGGATGGAGGCCAGTGCGGGCGGCACCCCTGCCTCTTCTGTGCCTCTGGGAGGAAGGCAGGGTTTCCCGGTGAGAAGGCACAGCCAGGGGAGGAGAACGAGGACCCATCTTGCTCCCGGGGCCCCACCGTCTAGCGAGGTGGAGACATAGGCCGGCCAAGAAGGTGCAAAGGCCTGAGTGCTCGGGCCCCAGGAGGCCAGACGAGCTCCCTGCGCTGGCCTCCAGTCTCACTGATGTGAAACCATATACGGCGGAAGCATGAAAATCGCAGTTTTATTTCAGTACTTGGTAATAATGAATCTCTCCAATGGAACTATTCTTCCCTTTTTTTAAAAAAAAAATCACACAAAAAGGGGCACCTGGGTGGCTCAGTGGGTTAAGCCGCTGCCTCCGGCTCAGGTCATGATCTCAGGGTCCTGGGATCGAGTCCCGCATCGGGCTCTCTGCTCAGCGGGGAGCCTGCTTCCTCCTCTTTCTCTGCCTGCCTCTCTGCCTACTTGTGATCTCTCTCTGTCAAAGAAATAAATAAAATCTTTTAAAAAAAAAATCACACAATAAGAACTCTATTACCCAAAGTGTTTCCTATTCCACTGGAGCTGTCAGGAATCGCAGTGCTAAATTCAGTTCCCGGCTGTGATCATTAAATGGCTCCCTGGCGTCTGGTGGCGTCTGCCCCTTTTCCTCCCCTGTCCCCACTTCCATTTTTATTTTTAATTGTTCTCTCCCTTTTCATTACGGGTTTAGTTTTATGGAGATACTAAGTCTTTGGGAAGAAGGTACGGGTGGAAATCCTAAATAAATAGCATTTATTGGTCAGTTCAGCACCATACGCCCTCATGTTCCTTCCCATACTCATTTTCCCCCTCGGTTCTCTGCCCCGGGTCATACTCATCTCACATTCAGAAGACGCTCTCCTGTCTTGCTCAGCCTCTCTGTGGCGCCGAGCAGGGGCCCGGAGCTGATGCGGGTCACTTCTGCCTGGTGCCGGCACAGGTGAGGTTCGTGGAGGGTCTGAATGCCCAGTGTTGCTCCAGGAAACACAGCTCCTGGGGAAATGCCTGTCCTTTACTTAGTCGGGGCTCCCCTCTTGTCAGCCACCATAAGGAACGTTCTGATGAGCCACTCTAGGAGAAATCTCTCCCTGCATTTGCGATGGTTTTTTAAAATTCCAGACTTGTACCAGCCAAAACCCTGGGTCAGTGCGTATAAATGTTGAGGGCTCTTATGACATTTTGGATTAAGATTGTAAGATTGTTTCCTCCACGTTGCCAATGACTACTGCACCCAACCGTGTATGAGAATTCCCATTTTACGGCATGTTCACCGACATGGTGTTTACGGTTTTTTTTTTTTTTAAGATTTTAAAATTTATTTTATTTGACAGAGAGAGATCAGAGAGGCAGGCAGAGAGAGAGAGGGGGAAGCAGGCTCCCTGCTGAGCAGAGAGCCTGATGCAGGGCTCGATCCCAGGACCCTGAGATCATGACCTGAGCTGAAAGCAGAGGCTTAACCCACTGAGCCACCCAGGCGCGCCGGTGTTTACAGTTTTAAAGTTGTTGCCAGTCTGGTAGTTAGAAATAATATGGCGGTTTTGCTTGACTTTGATTACTCGTGAGACTGAATTTTTTTTCTATGCAGGTAATTTCCTGCACTCTTTGATCTGTGTATGTTTTGGCGAGAAGGTAGCTCTTGCCAGGATTTTATTCCTCAAACTGACCCTGTTGACCACCCAGCTGTGGCGATTTCTTCCATTCACGTAGGACATTCTGTTGTACACGTGAAGTTTCCTGTTCTGTTGCCTGCGTGCGTGCATGTGTGTGCATATGTGTGCAGGCGTGTGCGTGGGGGCATGTGTGTGCCTGCGTGTGTATGCACACACATGTCTACAGGGCAAGGCACACGTGTATACACGTGTACATGTACGCATGCACTTACGTATGTGTCTATACGTATATTCGCACACCTGTGTGTCTTCGGGAGTTTTAATGGAATGTGGGTCGGGGTACCACATGCCTCAGCTCTGCTCTCCACGTTGACTCAGAAGCTCGGCTGACTCTTGAGGGAAGGGCCCTAGACTGCGTCATGGGTGGCCGTGTGGCTACCGCGAGAGGGGAGTTCCTTGTGTCCTGTGCTGATGGTCAGGTCTCAGTGGCGGAAGGGAATTAAGAAGTAGAATGTCCGAGGGCTCCTTTAATCCGCGCATCGTCGATAAAGGGTGTGTCGTCGGACTCAGAGTCTGGGTGGGGAAGTCTAGGTGGGGAATTTTCCAGTCTTTGCTGTGTGCTGCCGCCGGCCTCTGCGTCTGTCCGTCTGCATCTCTGCCCCCCAGGACTTTTCGCCTGCAGGTTAGAACGGACTTGGTGGGGCGCCTGTGGCTCAGAGGGTTAATGTCTGCCTTTGACTCAGGTCATGATCCTGGGGTCCTGGGGTTGAGTCCTGCATCGGGCTCCCTGCTCATTGGGGAGCCTGCTTCTCCCTCTGCCTCTCTCTCTCTGTCTCTCATGAGTAAATAAATAAAATTAAAAAAAAAAAACAAAAAAACAGATTTGGCGAATTTAGCCGATACCGCTGAAAGGATAATGAAGCATCTCCCCCTGCAGAGCAAAATCGCCTGGTGGACACGATGGCCGTTACGGACTGAATATTTTTGTCCCCCTCAACTCCACAAATTTATATGTCGAAGCCCCAGCCCACCATGTAGTAATCTTAGGAGGTGGGACTCTCTGGAGGAGGTCCTGAAGGCAGACTCCCCGCGATGGGATTGGTGCCTTTAAAAGAAGAGTGTTTCCACCGCAGGAGGACACAGGAGGAGGCGGCCGTCCACCAGCCCGGGCGTGGGTCCTCACCAGGAACCGAATCTTCTGGGCCCTTGGTCTCAGACTTCCAGACTTCAGAGCTGTGAGAAGTAACTGTCCATTGTTTGGTTCCCGTGTCCGTGGTGTTTTGTTAGAACGGTCTGAGCGGGTGAAGACGGTGCATCAGAGCTCTGGTGTTGTGGGGTCAAACCCACCAGCGTCCCTGAGAAGGACCGAGTTACCACACTGCCTCTGTTCTTCCTGGTGTCTCCCGCTGCTCTGAAGGACTGTTCTGTTTGTCTGGACCTTGTGTCCTAAAGCACAATGACGTTTGCTCGGGGAAGCTTCTTCCTCGAATGTGCTGTTTTCTCCACGGCTGGGGTACAGAGTCCCACCCACTCCTGCGAACAGAAACCAATAAATCATGGAGTGCCTGAGTGGCTCAGTGGGTTAAGCCTCTGCCTTTAGCTCAGGTCGTGATCTCGGGGTCCTGGGATTGAATCCTGCATCGGGCTCTCTGCTCAGCAGGGAGCCTGCTTCTCCCTCTGCCCACCGCTCCCCCTGCTTGTGCTCTGTCTCTCTCTCTCTCTGTCTCAAATAAAAATAAAATCTTAAGAAAAAAAAAAAGAAACCAACAAATCCCATGGAGGGGAAATCATTGGTTCCCAACACGCTGGTTTGGACCCAAAGTCACCTGTTCCGTCTTTCCTTCTTCCCCTAGACCTTCCTTGACTGTGACCTGTGAGTTTTTTTTTATGACTTTCCAACCAATTCACTTATTTGGCAGAACTTAGCACCTTCAGTTTTTATTTTTTTCCCCCAGTTTCCCATATTTTGCTCTTGGGAGAGCACTGGTTGCCATGGAAGCAGTGATGTCAAGGCCAGGGAGAGAGTTTATTGGCCTGGACAAGTGCCTTGGGGAGTTGTTTTCTGTAGTAATGTTTGGGGCTGGTGTTAGTCATACTACGAGCAGCAGGGTAACCAGTCCCAGACTTGCGGCCACCCCGAGGCTCCTAAGTTCTGTCCCTCCCTGAGAAGGAGGCTGGCTCTGTCTCCTGGACCCCCTCCCCATCTGGCCATGTGCTGTAGTGGAGGGGACTCAGCCTTAGGGGGAGCCTGGAGGTGGGACAGGCCACAACTTCATCCACACCCCCAAAGGCATCACTGCCTCCTCTCTGAGTCCTTTCTGGTGTCCTCACTGTTTTCCCTGACCTTCTGTCACATTCACACATGGCTCAAACCATGTGGAGAAGGTGCCTCTTTCAGAGGAAGAGCTTGGGAGCAAATGCTCAGTTATGCTGTCCCTGGCTTAATTCTGGGATCAGAGGCACGTCTGGCCCAATTGGGTGCCCAGTGCCCCCCAGAAAGAGGTCATCCCCAGGACCTGTTCTTGTCAGAGTGCAAGAGCAAGAAGACAGGTGAGGGAAAGAAAGTGACGTGGACGTTAGAGCTTCTCACCCTGTGTTGTTAGGGGTGCCCCCGCCAATCCTTTCCCACCTTGAGTGTCAGGGCCCTGTCACTTGGGATGTGCTCCGTGGCAGGGAAAACTTGCCCAGGTCCTACTGCCAGAACCTGGGACTGGATGAGGAATATTCTACATCGTAAAGGGGCACTAGGATTGCAGATGAGGTGAAGTTTGCTCGTCGGCTGACCTCCGGCTAAGAACTTCTCCCAGGTCATCCAGGTGGGCCCGACGTAAAGCATCCTTAGGAGGGAAGGAGGGAGGATCCGTGGGATGCAGGAGAAACTCCTAACCAGCTTAGCTGTCACGGGCATTGAAGGTAGATCAGTTCCTTGGAGGCAGGCGTGCGTGCGGGCCGCCTCTGGCAGGGGGGCGGGCAAGGGAAACAGACTCCCCGGAAGTCTCCAGAAGGGTCTCGGCTCTGACCACAGCTGGCTGTTAGCTCAGCGAGCCCCACTGCAGATTTGTGGACTCTGGACCCGTGAGATAGTATATATATATTTTTTTTCTGTTGTTTCAAGGCACCAAGCTTGTAGCGTTCTTTTCAACAGCTGGAGGACGTGGAGCCTCCCCCGGGCCTTCTCTGAAGATTTGCCTTCCACTAACAGACCCCAGCCCCTTACCCCGTGTTCCCCATGGAGCGCATCTCCCTGGGGTTCATGGACTCCAGGACAGGACCCCTTGCCTCGAAGTGAGAGTCTGACTGACCACAGGGGCGCATTGTGGGGTGTGCCTGGCCCGGGGCCGTCTCCCTGGAAGCAGAGGCCGGGATGGAGTGTGCAAGGCTCCTCAGGGAGGGGCGAGGGCAGCGGGGCTGTGAATCCTAAGGGACCCCAAACAGGACTGCACAGGGGAGTCTCCGTCCGGGATGAGGACCTCATAGTCTTGGCCAGACCAATGGGTGTTCTGGAGTAGGGGTGCGGTGAAGGGGGCCCGTGAGGGGTAGAAGTGGCCCGGCCCGGGCACCGCCGGCTGGGGCTGCCCAGAGAGCGCGGGCCGCGGCCCCCGGAGCCCAGCTGCATCCGCAGGTTCCGTCCTGGAGGGAGATCCCGGCGCTGCGGTCCCGGCTGTCCCGGTCGGGCAGTGGCCCCGTGGGGGTGTGTCTTGGTTTCGGCTCTTGACATGCTGTGGGACACCGGGGGTCCACAGTGGGGTTTGCTGCCCGCTGCCTCCCCGCCTCGCGCTCCTGGGAGAGGTGCTGCTGTCCGCCCCCGCCGGCTGTGGAAACGTGACGTCCCCTGGCAGGGTGGCATCGCGGTGCAGGCGGGCTCCGGCTTAGGCGCCTGCTAGACCCTCGCCCTCTGGCCCTGCTGTCCGAGGCGCCCTGGCGGGGCGCGGGCCTCTCCTGGGTCATGGGCTCCCCCGGCCGCTCTCAGGCCCTCAGCTGGCCAAGTGCATGTCCCGAGAGGGCTTTACCCCGCTCTCCGGTCCCTCGCCTCAGTTTCTGTCACCCTGAGGGCAAGGAGCTGCTGAGCCCTCTCTGGGCTCCTGGGCAACCCAGGGGTGCGGGTGGGGGGGCCGCAGTTGGTGGGTGTGCTCCTCCCCCTCGGGACACAGGGTTTGGGAGCAGAGCACCTTCGTGAAGGTGTCAGGAGAGGACGCGTGCACGTGCAGGTTCCTTCCCTGCTAGGTTCCCCTTTCTTGTCATTCTTGCTTTTCCAGGATTCTGTCCCCCCAGTAAAGTGTTAGTTCTTAAGTTTTTTTGTTTTTTCCTAACATCTTTGCTAAAGTATAATTTATATTCTGGAAAGTTTACAGCACTGCGCAGCCATCACCCAAATCCGGTTTTAGAATGTGTCCATCACCCCAAACCCCCCTCGGGCTGTCGGCGGTCATTCCCCCTTCTGCTTCTAGCTCCGGCAATGGCCAGTGTGCTTCGTGCTTCTCTAGATTTGCCTTTCCCAGCCCCATAAGCTTTGGCGTCCAGCTTTGTTGTTTAGGGGACCCAGGTGAAGACACAAGTGATCCAGAAAATACCCTGGTCTTACAGGACGGCCACTGGACCTGTTCTGGCGCAGAGGCCCGAGTGACCATCCTGGGCAACTTGCTCCGAGTGGAGAACAAGGACGAGGGGTTCACAGATTGTAGTTATTTTTCACGAGGACATGAGCTGCATTCACAATGGTCATAATGAGGCGTGATAGAACACGTCTTCGTGCTAGAAAGATTTCTGCCCAAGTTGCCCCATTGTCTCAACTGCCTTCAGAGTGGGAAGTTCTCATCGGATCAAAGGCTCTGAGAAATGAGGGTCCAGCAGCCAGGAGGGCCCCGGGGGTGGTGCTTTCTCCAGGGGACCCTGGCCATCCTGTTTGTACTTTGTGTCTCCCCGGGGAGAAGTTCCCTCCGGGATTCTCTCGGAGCCGGGGGGATCCCCGCATGGGTTGGTGGGAGGGTGTTTTGTGCTGGAGCTGACTGTGCGCCCGTTAATGTGCCACCGTCAGTGTGTCTGTATGCCGGCATGTCGGCATGCCGGTGCGTTCATCGGAGCTTCTGTTTTCAACCTCTTCACCCCCAAGTGTGAGAGAAGCGGGGGGCTGTCTTGGAGCCCCTGCAGTGGGGGGCGGGGCGCTCCTTAGTCAGTGCCCCTGAGGCTTTCCCTCCTCACTTCCCAGCTGGGTAGCTTCAGCCCCTCGCTGGTATTTAAGACAGAACCAACAGTCACGTGTCTGGAACCCATATAGAAGATGGTTTGTCGAGCATCTGTCTGAGTCAGGTCTTAGATGATCTATAAAGCGGTTTATTGCATCTTTAATGCGGCCTGGAAAGTGTGCCAGATGCTTGCTGGCGTTGTCTTCTGTGTCCTCTTAGCAGCACCCCTGTCTTTCCGCATCAGAGGTGTGGAAACTGGCCCAGCTCCTGGGGGGCCCGGGCTCAGTTCAGACCCAGGCCGGATGCCCTTTGCGGGCTGTCACATCCCCGGCCAGCAGCTCAGCTGAAGAAGACGGCGTTCAGGGGCTCACGTTTTCGGAGCAGGGACAGAGATACGAACGAGCACCCCTGATTAAGTCTTATAATAACAGCTACCGTGTGTTGAACATTCGTGATGTCCCAGGCACTGATTTTTGTGCTTTGAGTGTGTTCTGTCACCCAATTCTTGAGAGACATTGTTGACATTCTTGAGAGACCTGTTGAGTCATTTCTATACATCTAATCTTTTTTTTTTTTAAGATTGATTTATTTATTTTTAGAAAGAGAGCGAGCATGAGAGGGAGAGGCCCAGGGAGAGGGAGAGAGAGGACCCCAGCAGACGCCATGCTGAGCACGGGGCCGGATGTGGAGCTCGATCTCCTGACCCTGAGATCGTGACCTGAGCCAAGACCAACAGTCGGACGATTGAGCGACTGAGCCCCCCGGGCGACCCTCTCCAGATCATCATTTGGCTGGTGGGCACAGTGAGGCTCAGAGGATGAAGGCAATGTGCCCCCAGCCGGGAGACGGGACATGCTCTGTTGGAGAAACGGAGCTCTGCAGGGCACAGGGGAGAAGCTTCCAGAGACAGGAGGAGGAAGCGTTTCAGTGGACCCGTAAGATGAGTAGATGTTTGTTCACGAGGCAAACAGGGAAGGGGACGGCAGGGAAGGGCATTTAATGCAGGAGGAAGAGCTTCGCCAAAGCAAAGGTGTGCAGAACCCTGCCCTGATCTGGGGACTGTATGAGGCCGTCCCTGTCTACAGCACAGAAGCGAGGAATGGAGCTTCCCGTGACGGGCTCACGGACAGGGCAGGAAAAGCGGGGCGAAGACTTGAGGCCTGGGCGGGTGGGGAAGGACAGGTCAGAGACAGCCTTGAGGGTTAGGCTACAGGGAGCCTGAATTAATTTTGTTGGTAATGGAGCGCCTTGGGGAAGATTTAATTAGAGGTGTAACAATTAAATTTTCATTTTGGAATGATTACTCTGACAGCTCAAAATATCTTAACACAAAGTAATTTATTCTTCACATGTGATGAGACTCCCAGGAGGTAGAAAACATCCGAGAGGAGTCTTATCGGGGTGGGAATGGGGGAGACCAGGGAACATGGATCTGCCGCTAACACCAAGATCCTTCTAAGAGACCCCGATCAGCACGCCAGGAGCTTTGGGGAAGGGGAAGAGGGACGGGGTGGGGTAGTATGAGCCAACTTCTTTACCTCTGATTGTCCGTTTTAGTGGGATAAGGGGAGACAGCGCCGTGAGCCGGCTGGGAAGGGTCCCGGGAGCCTGGGGGAGGGAAAGCGTCTTCAGCAACAGCCGCCTCAGACATTGCTGGGACCCTGCTTTGGACTGTGTTTTTAAATTTTATTGTTTGGAATTTTTTTTCCTGTTCAGTATCTCATGCACAGAAAGGGCATAAAGGATAACGAATGGCTCAGATAACTTCTGCAAAGTGAGGCGACCAGCATTTTCTTAGTTCAAGAAGACATGAGCTTTGAACACAGAATGCTGAAGGCGAGAATAAATGATTCCGTTTACGCGTAATGTCCGGAGTAGAGAAACCCACAAAGACAAGGAGTTTGCTTAGGGCTGGGGATGGAGGATGACAGCCAAAGGGTACGGGGTTTCTTCTGAGAGGATAGAAATGTTCTAAAGTTGACTGTTGTGGTGACCAGATACACACAGATCTGAGAATATACGGAAAACCACTGACAGGTAGGAAGAAGGAAGGAGGGGAGGGGACAGGAGGGGAGGAGAACAGGACCCATTTCAGAGCTCTGGGTGGTGATGTCCCCCACCCCCCAGCCACTGGCCTCACCTCTCACCCTGTGTGTTTCCTTCTCCTCTTTCTGCATTTTGTGTAAAAGGAACCAGAGTGTCCACATTGCATCCGGCTTCTTTAGCTCAATATTCCGTTTGTGGGATTCATTCACGTTGGCTTTTTTTTAAGAATAGTTTTTTTTTCCCTGTTACGAATTAATACACATACATTAAAAAAAAAAATCCCTAGAAAATGCAGAAAAGTAAAAAGAGGGCTAAAGTTCTCCAAGTCTTCTGCCGCTGAGATGGAGCCACGTCACTGTGACCATACTGATGCGTTTTTTTTTTTTTTCCCCAACTCCTTTAGCTCTGGATGTTGATTTTTACAGAATTGCTGGTAGGAGGTATATCCCTGCGGTTTTGACAACATCTTCCACGGATGTGCTGCAGTGGTTAAGGGTCTTATTCATACGTAGTATTTGAAATACATTCCGATCTATTTAGAGCTGTAATGAAAATAACGCACAGTCAAATGCATTATAAACCACATCTATCAGGAACTACAAGTGTGAGAATGTGTGCAGCGTGGTTGATTTGTGACTGTGCAAAGCTTGAGAATAGTTTCTCCTCTAATCCCTGTTTAAGAATATCCTAAGAACAGGTAATTCACTAAAAGCCGTTACTGTTGGCAAGTACGTGTCTGTGGGAATCTGGGTTTTTGTCGATACTGAACAGCGAAGGTAAAACAAGTGAAGGTCGCCGGAAGCGGTCATGGAACAGAGACTTTCGTCTGCATCCCTCCATTTAAAGTTTAAGTTTCATTAAAGAGCCGCATATTAGTTGATTTTTTATAAGAAGCAGGTGCTATGACCTGGGCCTTAAAATACATCGATAATGACCAAATACTGCTTTTATCTCTTTTCTATGTTGAAAGAATCTGTAAACATTTTGTGAGAGGATTTGTTGCTAAAACTTTGGAAACTAACTTTATGTATAAAACTGCCTAGACAGGGGCGCCTGGGTGGCTCAGTGGGTTAAGCCTCTGCCTTCGGCTCAGGTCATGATCCCAGGGTCCTGGGATCGAGCCCCACATCGGGCTCTCTGCTCCGCGGGGAGCCTGCTTCCTCCTCTCTCTCTCTGCCTGCCTCTCTGCCTACTCGTGATCTCTGTCAAATAAATAAATAAAATATTAAAAAAAAAAACAAACTGCCTAGACAGCTGGGTTTCAGAATATACTTGTTAAACTAGCCCAGTAATATATAGTCCTTATAAAAGATGAAAAAAAAGAGAAGAATAAAAATCACCGGGAATCCTGCCGATCCTATATAACCATTATTCACTCAACAAACATGTCTCTTGTGTCTGCTATTTATGCAAACCTGTTCTAGATTCTGGACTTATGATGGAAAGACAAAGTCCCTGCTCTTACAGGTTTATATTTTTGATGGGGAGACGTACGATAAACAAATACGATGCTTTTAGCTACTGGCAAATGCTATTGAGAAAAAGAAAAAGGCTGTGACCTAAGAATGACATAGGAGGGACAATGATGATGGTCGGGGGGGCATTTGAAGGAAGACCTGAAAAATGAGCCGTTGTCTGCTGTGCGGATATCCAAGGGCAGAGCAGTCCTTTCAGCTCAGAACTCGCTGGCGGGAATACATTTGCACTTGACTGAGAGACTGAAGGCCAAGTTGGCAAAGCCAGTAAAGAGTGAAGGAGAAGACATCACAGAGCGACCAGGTCCTCACTCGCCGCGGTACCGAGATCAGGTCCCACCGACATTTTGAGTGGTTCTTAAGAGTCTTTTCCCTTGTGTCATATTTTAAAAATATTTTTATAAAAACATTTTTATATTTTATATTTTAATATTATATTTTATATTTTTCATATTTATTATATATTTTTAATATTTGATAATTTATCACATATATAGATGTCGGACTGAGGTGATAGAGGAACACTTTCAATGTCTCTTCAATTGACAGTGATATAAACAGGGACTTAATGATCGATGATGTCTGCTTTTGGGTCGATTGGTAGTCTTTATTTCTTATAAAAATACAGAAACGTCAGTCTTTGGCCGTGCTTCCTGGCTTCCAAGTGGCCAGATTTGAGAAAAATATCATCAGGGGATAAGTGTCTTCCCGCAAAGACCGGGTCAGCAGGTATAAGACATACTTCAATGTGGGACATCGAGAGAAATCTGCAGCGTGAATGGAGAGAAACATCCTGCAGGAAGTAAAGAAAGAGCCTCTTTAAAAACAGATTTTTGTTCAAAAACAAATTTTAGTCAGCATCTGTTTTAGTCATAAGGAAACTTAAGACACCAGAGACCCTAAAACAAGAGACAAAATATAAGAAAGATAAGCTTATATGATCAGGCAACGGACCAAGATGAAAATGAATTTGGCAACATCTAGAAGAGAATATAAGGAAGCGAGCATTTGGAGCAAAGCTGGTCTGTAGTCCTAGAAGAAGGAGGAGCAGAACGGGTATTACAGGAACCCGTTTGGTGATAAGGATGACGGATTTGCGGAAAGCCCTAGAACACAGAGCACAAGGGCCTGAAGCTGATTTGTGAGGTTGTGAATACGGAGGGCAGACAGTGAACACCCAGTATGTGGATAACATATTGTTGAAGGAGAGTTCAAAACAGATAGTGTCACAGCTGCCATGTTTCCGCAGCAGCCACGTTCCCACCGGACTTGTGGAGGAATGTGGCAGAATTACTCTAAAGTTCATTGGAAGAATGTTACTGGAAGAGCCAATAAATCAGAAAAAAAAAAAAACAAAAAAAAAACAGAAATGAAATGGAGAGTGGGTACTTGCTCATCAATATATTAGAATTCACTTTAGTTTTTTTACTCTATTATTTCCTTTTATTATTATTTTTTAAAATCTTTTTACAAACCCTGGTGTCGATGGCTTGACTTCCCATAGAATTCACTTTAAAACTATATTCACTAAATATGACTGGGAGGATGGGTTCATGTTTTGGAAGAAAAGAGTTTCTTTACTTACACTGATGCATAAAATAAGTTGGATTAAAGAGTTAAATATAAAATAGGAGATCTTGAAGAGCTGTCAGAGATGGCAATGCAGGTGAAATTTGTAGAAACTTGGGTTTGAGAATACTTTTCCGATTATAACCTCAAAGTCATAAATTACATAGGAAAAATTGGATAGGTTTGAGTTATAAATGTAAAGTATTTAAAAAATCAAAACTGATGAACAAATCTTTTAAAAAACATTTTTCTTGTTTAGTTTTTTCTTTTCAAGTTTATATTTAAATTCTAGTTGGTTAACATACTGTGTCATATTAGTTTCAGGTGGAGAATTTAATGATTCAGCAATTCCATACAACATCCAGTGCTCATCACCGGTTTCACCCGTCTTAACCCCCATCACCAGTTTCACCTGTCCCCTCACTCACCTCCCCGCTGGTAACCAACAGTTTGTTCTCTCCAGTGAAGAGTCTGTTTCTTGGTTTTCCTCTCTTTTTTACACCCTTTGTTCATTTGTTTTGTTTCTTAAATTCCACATGTGAGTGAAATCACAGGGTATTTGTCTTTCTCTGACTTATTTCACTCAGCATGATACCCTCTAGCTCCATCCATGTTGTTGCAAATGGCAAGATTTCATTCTTTTTGATGGGTGCATAGTATTCCATTGTGTATATAGACCACATCTTCTTTATCCGTTCATCTGTTGATGGACATTTGGGCTCCTTCCATAGTTTGGCTGTTGTTGATGCTGCTGCTATAGCCTGTGTCCCTTCGGATAAGTAGTTTTGTATCCTTTGGATAAATACCCAGTAGTACAATTGTTGGATCGTAAGGTGGTTCTATTTTGAATTTTTTGAGGAACCTCCATGCTGTTTCCCACAGTGGCTGCCCCAGTTTGTGTTCCTACTGACAGTGCACAAGGGCTCCCCTTTCTCCTCATCCTCGCCAACGCTGGTTGTTTCTGGTGTTGTTGATTTTAGCCATCCTGACTGGTGTGAGGTGGTGTCTCATTATAGTTTTGGTTGGTATTTCCGTGATGATAGGTGACATTGAGCATCTTTCATGTGAAAAATTATGAACAAGTCGGGGCGCCTGGGTGGCTCAGTGGGTTAAGCCTCTGCCTTCGACTCGGGTCATGATCCCAGGGTCCTGGGATCGAGCCCCATGTCAGGCTCTCTGCTCAGCGGGGAGCCTGCTTCCTCCTCTCTCTCTGCTGCCTCTCTGCCTGCTTGTGATCTCTGTCTGTCAAATAAATTAAAAAAAATCTTTAAAAAATTATGAACAAGTCTGTTTCTAGTAACTAATAATAATGACAAACTGCAGTAACATATTTCCAACATATCGTAGAAATGTTTCTTCTAATACACAAAGTCTTCTGGCGATCAGTGGAAGAGTACCCCTAACAAGAACCAGGCAGAGAACGTGAACAGGCTTTGCAGACAAGGAAAAAAAATCAAAATTGCCAGGAAGCCTTCAGAAAAAGTGGACAGCTTTATTGGTAATAGAAATGCAAAATAAGACAACAAAATCTCATTTTCATCCATGATCTTAGCAAAGCTGTGGGGAAAAAAGTGTAGATATCCAGGGTTGGCAAGGCTGTGTGAAAATAGGCATTTTCATTCTGTTTTTATTCTTTGTTGGTGGGCTAAAAATTGTACAACTTTTTGGTGTGAAATTAGACAATATGTACACAAGTTTAAAAATGTGATTGCTTCTGGACCCAGCAATTCCGTTTCTAAGAATTTTATCTTAAAAAATAATTGTATAAGTTTAAAAAATACACATAGACGCTCATTCCACACTGTAGCAAAGAATGAGACAAAGAACAACCTAAACATAGTATTCACTCTCCTGTGGGCGTGTTCTAAAGCCTTTACTTACGTTAATTCATTTAATCGATACACTGTTACAATCCCCCCATTGCTTGGCAGGAAACAGGCACAGACCGTTTAATGACTTTGCCAAAATCACATGGCTAATAAATGATGGAATAGGAATTTGATCTCAGAAAAATTTTCTTTGAACCCATGCTTTTAGTTATTCCATAGCGTAATATCATATAGGATATATAGTGTAATTCCTATGATGTTCAAAATAGCCAAAATAGAAGTCCCATGGTCAGGAACGAAGTCCACCATTAATCAATTCTTCACAGGACTGAATGCTGTCCAGCCATTCTAAATAGTACTTTTTGATATGGGAATTTTAAAAAATCATGCTATTTTGTGAAAAAGGAAATTGGAAACTACAAATTGTGTGTAGTTAAATACCGTTAACAAGAAAACCAGCACTTTTATAAGAAGGATATGCATGGAAATGTTGCATGGACAATACGAAATTTACCAGCGTTTCTTTTTGGATATTGGGATTATGAGCGCTTATTTCCTGCTTGGTACTTCTCTGTGTTTTTGGCATGCCCATGTATTGCAGCATTTACAAAAAAAGTTATTCACTAATAAGGGAAAAAAAAAAACCCTCAGGTTTCACATTTCACATGCAGACACGTTTTAAATTGTTTAATAGCTCTCTTTTAGGGGAGGAGAAATAAAGCTCTTTGTGTTAATTCTTATACGGCGTGGAGCAGTGTAAATAATTTAGTGTTTGCTGATTGCGATGGAACAGAGAAGCACCTGCTGTTATTCGAAGTGGTCATAAGACTCGGTGTGAGCTGTAGGATCCAGGATGTCGTCCTGGTCCTGGAAAGTAAGCAGAGAAAGGGGGAGTCACTTAGGAAGTATCACAGGATACCTGGCCCAGGGTCCCCCGGAAACATCCCAGCAATCCTTAACCTACCTGGATGCTGGAGTTTGTGGACAAAATTAAGGGAAATGCACAATTCCATTTACCATGACCTACTCAGTTTTTGCCATAAATTTAAAATGACTTTTTTAAAGGATGGTAATTGGTGGTATGTGTTCTCCAAGCAGGAGTAGCCAAAGCTGTTATTCTCATAGATGTCAGATACAAAGGTGTGTTTTCAAAATCTTGGGTCATGCCTTCGGACTCCAATCCTTTCTCTCAACTATGTGCATGGTGTTCCAGTCTTTTCTAGAACATTTTATTGCTGAGAAGCCAGGGTCAGTTGGATTCTTCTTCCTTTCTAAGTATTTTTTTCTTCTGATCTTTGAATGGTTTTAATTTTTCCAATATTTTAATATTTTGCCAACATATGTCCATGTGAAGATTTGTGTTCATAGATTCTGATTTTTCTAAAGGTCAAGAAAAAGATGTTTTCTGTTCCTTTTTTCCTTAGTTTGTTGTCTTTTGTTCTGTTCTACTCTTCCCAAAAAATCAATTATCTTCATATTGGAGTTTTAAAGTTGATTTTTGATTTCTATCGATCTCATTTTTATTTCTTTATCCTTTACTTCTACGTTCTTGGAGAACCTCTCAAGTACATTCTTAGCATCCCTGGTTTTATTTTATTGTTATTATTGATTTTGCGATGTCAATTGCCTCACCTCCACGTGGGTTTTTAAATGCATTTTGATTCCTCCGTAAATTCTCAAAAAGATTTTATTTATCTGAGAGCGAGAGAGAGCATGTGCAAGAGTGGAGAGAGGCAGGCAGAGGGAGAGGAGGAAGCAGGCTCCCCGCGGAGCAGAGAGCCCGACGCGGGGCTCCGTCCCAGGACCCCGGGATCATGACCTGAGCCGAAGGCAGACGCTTCGCCCACGGAGCCACCCAACATCCCTGCATTTTGATTTCTACAAATTCTTGTGTTACTCCTACCCCGCTTCATCCCCTCCTGTTTTCTGTTTCACGCAGGCCGTTCTCTTGCTGTAGAATTCTGCTCCTGCTTCATGAAGCCCACGTGTCCCTCGGAATTCCCCTGACGTGTGCTCTTCCCCTGCGACTCTGGGACATGGTTCTGGAACAGTTTGGTAGACCTTGCTGTAGGTTTTTACTCTTTCTTTCAAAGCAAGCGCCCCACTGCCTTCATGAGCAGAGCCTGGGGTGCCACGAAGCAGACCGGGGTAGACTTTGTCAATGCAGCCTCATCGTTGGGGAGCGGGTGGGGGCGGAGGTCGCCTCCAGACCCGGGCTGTCGTTTGACCGTTGGCTTAGTCTTCGACGGGGAGCTGAGCTTCCGTCATTTTGGCTTGTGGACATTCACGGGGATCGGGGAGAGTACGCCATTAGACGCTCCCGTTCACGCCTCTACTCCTTATTTTTCAGCTGGTTCTGGACAGCTTCGTCCTTCCGCTCTTCTCTGGCACAACTTTGATGATTTTTTTTTTTTACTTCCTTGTTCTTTCTTAGGCTGGTGCCAGGTTACAAATGTAGCAGTTGGTGGAAGGAAGAATTGGTGGGAGTGGGTTATTATAAGGGGGGGGGGGTGTGTAGCAGGCAGGGAAGAGAGAGGAGGGGTTTGGAGGGGAGGGAGGAGAATGGTTTCTATGTATAAAGTACTTGGAAATCCTGTCCTGTAGACTTTGATGTCAGGACAAAGTGATCCCTGCTTGAAAAATTGCACCTTATTTCAGGAAAAAGCCTGGTATGGTTTGATAAGACTGATTTTTTATCTAATCTCGGGCCATAAATAAAGCAAGGTACCTGCGATCCTTTGCCAAAATTCAAATGTCAAATTGATTATGTAAAAGCAGAGAAAGCCAAGTCTTTTACAAGAAGGTTTCTATCTTTTAATGGCCATTCATTGGGCTAAAGTAAAAAGCCTTGGAAATATTAAAATATCTGATTACAAATGCCCAGCTGCTTCTTGGTCTCTTGAATTACTCAGACGTGTTCTCTTTTAATTTCTAAGTGTGTTGCTTGTATTAAGAACGGATTACCAAGAAGGCCAGCACTATTTTGAAAGCAATTTAAGAAGAAATTGGAATTTTCTTTTTCGAAAGTCTTCAAACAATAAAATATATTTCCTGCAACCAGGGACTATTAGGCTGTAAAGGGGGAAGGAACCCACCTTTTTAGAGTCTCTGGGTTTTTTTTTCGAAACTTGATGCTGTATAGATCACAAAGAAAACGTATTGAATCCCTTGGCGTGGAAACTGTGCAGGCCACATTCTCTGGGAATAACGTAACAGAAGCCTAAAGAAGGAAGCCTACCATCCGATAGTGAAAAGCCAGCAAAAGGAAGTCACATAGAGAAACAACAGATTATTTAGACAAGAAATGAGGTCAGTTACAAAGGACATATGGCCAAAGTTCACTGCAGACTTCCACAGTAATCCGTAGCTCTAAGGAGTCTCATTACTAAAGAAAACAGATAATTCATTCAACGAAGGAGTTTTAAAAGATCATCCTCCCTTGCAAAAAAACGAGAGGGAAGAACTCCAGCATGCCCTCGAGTCTGTTAACAAGGCAGCGTGGTCGGGGTATGGATTTCACTTTATCCCTACCAGCTGCGAGCCACCGGGCAAGTGACTGGGGTGTCTTTGCCCCAGCTTCCTCGTCTGCGAATAGGAAGGAAGACATCGAACTCACGGGAGTTACAGAGAACACGCAGCAGAGGTGCGTGGCATAGTGCATGTCGCGCAGTTAACACGTTAGTCCACGTTAACTCTTCTCGCTTCCCTGTTCCTTGCCGCCTGCCTGATGAGTGTCCCGGTGCTTCTGATCCCTTCTTACTTTCTCATTCATGAATCGCTTTTGGTTCTGAAATGACCTCTTTTCTGTTGGTAGCAGTTTTGCTGAGATACAATTCAGGTACTGAATTACTCACCCATCGAAAGTGTGAAAGGCTGGGGCTTTTGCACTATTCACATACTTGTACACCCGTCGGCACGATCAGTATCAGAACATTTTTATTACCCATAAAGAACCCTGTGCCCGTTAGCCTTCACCGCCCCACACACTCCTCACGGCCCTCCTGCCCTGATGACCGGGTCTGCTTTCTGTCTCTGTGGCGCCGCTCGCTTTGGACACTTCCTGCGAGCGGGATCGCTCACGAGGTGGCCTCTGTGACGGCGTCTTTCGCGCAGCCTGATGGTCTCGAGATTCCGGCCGTGGTCGTGCCCCGTTCCTTCCCCTAAGCTAAGTGGTTTCTCGTTGTGTGGCCAGACCCGACTGTGGTTATCCGGTCGTCAGCTGGCGGACGAAAGGGGACCTCCTAGAACTCAGATGACGTCACTGTATTGTCTTTCCTCCTTGGCTTGCTTCTCCTTCGGCAAACACGTTCCTTTAGAGGCCGTAAAAGGTCAGAGCCGCCGAGGGTGGGATGACGAGGAGGAAGTTACTCTCGGTGTCAGAAAGCTCGTTCTCCAGCGGCGGGGGAGTGACGGCTCTAAGTCTGTGTCCGTGTCTAAGTCTGTGTCCGCGTCTAAGTCGCTGACACCCGGGCCTGGCTCCCTGGTGGGGCAGGTGCTGCTTACTCGGCCTCGAAGGGTCATGAGGGAACGTGCGGACGAGCAAAGCCCCGGAAAGATGAGTACGTGGCCGTCCTCGCTGTTGGGACAGAGGACGGTCCAGGCAGGGCTGGCGGTGCGAACTGTCGCAGGAGTTCCGACAGTGTGACCGTGTGCCACGTGGCGTGACGGGAGCTCTTAAGTGGTCTGTCCTGCTGGGGGCGAGGCTGGGGATGGCGTGAGGGGCCGCAGAGACAGTGGAGGTGCGGGCGGGGGCCAGACCAGCCAGTACCCGGTGTGTTGGCCGAGGAGCTGATTTCAGCCTAAACTGTGCGGGACCCCTGAAGAGTGGGGAAGAACTGTGAGGAGAAGAGGACGATTAGGAGAACCTCTTTCCCCATACCAGACCCACTCGCGAGGTGTCCATCTCGCCCTCCTCGTCCCACGGCCCCCGAGCCCTTCCGGTTCTGCCTGTTTCAGGGACGACGCTGCTGCTGCCCTGTGGTTACTGCTTTGCCTTAGTATCTTCTTTTGTATTTTATTTTGTATCTTTTTATTTTGTATCTATTTATTTTGTATCTATTTATTTAAGACTTTATTTATTTCTTTGACAGAGAGAGATGCAGGGGGGCAGGGACACAAGCAGGGGGAGGGGCAGGCAAAGGAAGAAGCCTGACGCGGGGCTCGATCCCAGGACCCCAGGATCATGACCTGAGCCAAAGGCAGCGGCTTCACCGACAGAGCCACCCAGGCGCCCCATGGTTTTATTTTTTACACTTTATTTATTTATTTAGTTGAAGTATAGGTGACATACAGTGTTGCATTGGACATAGTGTTTTTTTCAAAGACTTTATTTATTAGAGAGAAAGAATATGAGATGGGGGAGGGTCAGAGGGAGAAGCAGATGCCCCACTGAGCAGGGAGACCGATGCAGGGCTCAATCCTGGGACTCTGGGATCATGACCTGAGCTGAAGGCAGTGGCTTCACCGATGGAGCCTCCCAAGCGTCCCTCAACAGAGCGATCTGACATGTCTGTGCTCACCGTCAGTGAGCTCCCACCTGTCACCATATCATGCTGTGACTGAACCACTGACCATATTCCCCGTGCTGGGCCTCTACGTCCCGTGATACACTCATTCCATCATCCGAAGCCTGCATCTCCCACCTGCCTTCCCCCATTTTGCCCATCCCCCACCTGCTCCCCCCCACCCCCAGTTGCCTTCTTGCTGGAGCTTAGCGGGTCCTCACACCTGCAGTTTGCCCCGACTGGCTCTCCCACTGCTGCCAGGGGCCTCGATTGTATCCCATCATGTGACTTTCCTGCTTCAGAATCCCCTGGGCCCCTTACTGTCCACAGCAGGAGACCCGGACTGGGGGCCGGCCTCAGGAGCGCCCCAGGGATCTCCGCTATCCTCATCCCTTGTGAACTTGTGACTTGCAGTGTGATCCCAAGGCTTCTTTTAAGAGGGACGCGGGAGGGGCACAGGGAGTGGGGGAGGCCAGTTGCAAACGCAGAGGGTCAGAGAAGAAAGGAGATGCTGGGCTGGCTTTAAAGATGGAGGAAGGGACCACAAGCCGAGGAGCACAGTGGTGTCTAGAAGCTGGAGAAGGTAAGAGACACTGCCCTAGAGTGTCTGGAGGGACCACTGCCCCACAGGCACCGATATGAGCCCAGCAAACCCCTTTTGGTCTTTTGACATCCAGAGCTGTCAGGCAACACATCTGTGTTATCTTAAGCCACAAAGTTTGGGTAAATTTGTTACAGCAGCGGCAGGAGACCGATCCAGGCTCACACCTGGGGCTCGCGATTGCACTGCCTGCCTCGTCGCCTGCCGACCTGTGCCCCGTGGTCTGCAGACTCCCCTCCTTTCTCTCTGTTCACAGGTCATCGCTCCCTCTTGTCTTGGGTGTTTTGTAGCCTCCACTGAAATTGCTATGGGGTTCTTGATTGGGTTTTTTAGGACCCAAAGTCTTGGATGAATGGTACCCATTCCTCTAGGCTTTTGATCAGGTCATGGTCCACGCTGCCTGTTTTGTGAGCCTTCACTACCTGCCTTGTTATGAGGGATTGGAATTGATTATGCTTCTGCCTTTCACACTAGACCATGAGTTTCCCCAAAGCTAAAACAGCCATTTTTTTTTTTTTTAAATGCCTGGTTCCTGCTTTGCAATAGTCATTTCAAGTTCTTTGTTCGGCGAAGGAAGGAAAAAGATAGAACAAAATTAGAAATGAGGATGTGTACATGACAATAGCCGTGAAGTGTATTTCAATACGAGAACATGCAGCAAATGCTAATCAGGTTTTAATCTTTAAGTAGAGGAACACTTTTTTTTTTTTTAACCAAAAAAAAAAAATTAAATTTATAAAAGTACGATCCTTGATGAGGGTAACTCAGGGCCGCGGAAGAGTTTATACACTTTCTCAAAATGCTCCCCTTTCCATGAAACGGCTGATAGCATCACAGTGAATTCTTTCAAATTTTTAAGGTAGAGATGACTTCTGTGTTTAAAAAACCCTTCTGAAACGTGGACGTATTCACCGAGTTTATTCTGTTGGGTAATGATGATCCAGGATCCAGGTTTCAATTAAAGTTATTTCAGAGACAAACAGACAAAATAAACACATCTGGCTCTTTAATTACCCAGCGTTTTGAAAACTGGTGATCTGCAGAACACCGTTCTGGGAAACGTAAATAGAGGTGCTGGAAGAAGGTTCCATACCCAAGTAAGTTTGGGAAATGCAGCACGCTCTCTGCCTGTCCCTGAGACTCACGGTGCGTGCCAGCCTCTGCCTGCCACCACGTGTGCTAACATCGTCTTAACCCATCATTTCTCAAGCTGGAGAATAATC
Source organism: Enhydra lutris kenyoni (assembly GCF_002288905.1). Classification (NCBI taxonomy): domain Eukaryota; kingdom Metazoa; phylum Chordata; class Mammalia; order Carnivora; family Mustelidae; genus Enhydra; species Enhydra lutris. The sequence goes on from NW_019154097.1 coordinate 41,877,931, forward strand.
CCTTTAAAAAAAAAAAACACAAAAAACCAGGGCGCATTTAATAACCTCTTGCCGAACCGTTTAGAAAATGCCGATAGAGGCACAAGAGTCCAAAAGAATTTATCAGTGGACAGAACGTGCCTGTCTGCAAATATCGCATCCCCAGATGGGAGAGGCTTGTTTTAGGAATGCACGAGTAACTCAGAATGAAGGAATTCATTGACAAAGCACCTCATCTTAATCGTTTTAGAAACAGAAGGAAAGGAATCTCTATACCTCGTGAGACGACTTAATAGAATCCAAGACTTACCCCCGCTGAGGGATAAGGTGTTTTATAATCCCGTTTGAAACCAGGAACCCAATATTCAGCTGACAGAGAAAACAAAACCATTGTCCATAGAGTAGGAGTACAGCAACGATGGCCGTTGTCCCCATTAGCATTATGGATGTGTAGAACGTTGGCCACGATGCAGAGATAACAACTATTATGGCATCAACTGGACATCCCAAAGGTTGTCCCAAAGGTTGGGATATTAATATGCCAGTTTCCTAATAATCCGTGATGATTCTCATCCACGATGAGGCTCACACCGCTTCTGAAGCAGATTTAGGTTTTTAACCTGAACCTTTAGGGGGGGTTAAAATTTTCTTACTTCTAGCCCCGATCATTTACAACAGCATCTAAGAACCTATTTGTTCTTCCTGATTTCTTTCTTGGTCCCTCTCTCTGTCTCTGTCTCTCTCTCTCTTTTTTTTTTTTTTTTTTTTTTAATTTTTCCTCAGCTCAGGACCTGGCGTCCTGGAGGTAAGGACGGTCTTGGTGGAAAGAATGCTTGTTTGCCCCTCCTAGCCCAGGCTGGGGGAGCATGGTCTGTGTGGTGGTGGCGCAAAGAGGAAGCATCCTTTGGACTGATGCTTCCCGCTGCCGGCCCTTACTTCTCACCCGCCCCATGTCCCCTCCCCTGCACCTGATTCCGGTACCAGCCTTCGATCACTTACAGTCTGGAGGCAGCAGTGACGTGGCTGTACAGAGTCCACTGCCCAGGGAGAGCCCAGCGACGGCCTCGATCTAGCACAGTGCTAGCCCTGTGGCTCCTGGTTCTGTGGCATTCCTATTTGGTGTCACGGGGTCAGCTCCCAGGAAGGAAGAATGGATCCAGCCCTGGGCAGGGGTCCCGTTCCACAGCGTGCCCCTCACGTGCGTCTCTGTGGACGAACATCTCTTGCATTATGATTGGTTTTCTGCAATTTACGGATTGTATAATATCTCCAAGTTGGCAAAAGATGGAAAACCTGGAAGAGCGTGTTAGACAAGACACCTGGGAATCCTTTTCATCCATTTCCAAGCCTTAGTATCCTTCCACGAACAGCAGAACTGTAATCACCATCATCGTCGTCGTCATCGTCAAAGATACCCTCTTGCAGTTCCTAATCGGCTGAAACAACCACTTCCCTTTGCGAAGTTCCGTCGGGCTCCCCTGGTTCCGTTCCCATCTTCTGAGCACCCCGCCAGCCTGCGCTTTTCTGCGGACACACTCTGGTTTCTTTGGTTTGCAGCTTCTGCTGGGGCTGCCCCCTTGCATATTCGCATATTTGGGGAGTGGGTGTGGACTTTGCCGTGAAGCCCCTCCCCCTCCCCCCTGCTTTGTCCTCGTCCTTTCTTGTTGCTGCTGGGACAATGGTCACAAATGGGGGAGTTTAAAACAACACAATTTTGTTACCTTGTAGTTGCAAATGTCAGAAGTGGGTCAGTCGGGCCGTGCTCCTTCTGGAAGCGCTAGCGGAGTATCCGTTCCTGGGCTTTTGAGGCTTTCAGAAGCCACCGGGTCCTTGGTGTGAGCCCGGCATCCCCTGACTCTGCTTCTTCATCACACATGCCCCTCGGACGCCCCTGCCTTGCTCTTGGTCGGACCCTGTGATGTGTTGGACCCACCCAGATAGCCCGGGAGAACCCAGGATCCTCAGGAACACCAGAGTCCTTCTTGTCATGTAAGGGGACATGTCGTAGGACACGGACATCCTTGGAGGACCACCTTCTATCCCAGAATGGGGCTAATGGGTCTCGAGAGCATTCTGCGGCACCTGTCCTCCTCCGCTCGTCTTGGGGGTCTTTCGGGGAAAGCTTCCCGAGCGATCTGCGAAGTCTCCAGCATCTCCGCACCTGCTCCCTTGTCCCGGCTCATCTCCCTCCTTTTCCTTTCCTCTCGGGTGTCTTTAGCATTTCCAGCAAGTGCTCCTTCCTTTCGTGCATTGCTGGACGTTCTGCCAGGGAGGAAGCTCTGTGCCCGGACCGAGCTTGCAGACCCAGGCCCACTGCCCACAGCCGCTCGCAGACATCTGGGTCATCCGTCCTGCAGGCTTGTCCTCCTACACAGCACGGGACACTCAGACCGTCCCCCGTTCTTTGGGCGCTAAAGGAGTATTTTACCACAGCGAGGGACAGAGGGGTAGGATGCAGTGGGGAGAGAACCAGAAGGTCATCCAGGATTCGGACAACAAATGCTCTGTGTTTCCCTCTGCAGACGCGGCAGAGTACACGTGTGATAAAGCGATATCAGTCGTGCCCAAGGGGGGTTGTGTGCTCACTGTGAGCCAGAACTCTGTTGAGCATTTTAGTTTTTTAAAAATTTTTTAAAGATTTTATTTATTTATTTGACAGACAGAGATCACAAGTAGGCAGAGAGGCAGAGAGAGAGGAAGGGAAGCAGGCTCCCCGCTGAGCAGAGAGCCCGACGTGGGGCTCGATCCCAGGACCCTGAGAGCATGACCTGAGCTGAAGGCAGAGGCTTAACCCACTGAGCCCCCCAGCCGCCCTTCTGTCAAGCATTTTAAATATATTAACTTACTTAAATGTTCTTGGTACTATGAGGCGAGCTGCTCTTACTTTCCTCATGTCACAGATGAGGAAACTGAGGCACAGGACTTGCACAGGAATTGCTCAAGGCCGTGCAGACGGTGAGGGCCAGAGCCGGTGTCATCGGCGAGTATGTGAGGAGTGGGGTTAGATCAGCCTGTCCGGGGGGACAGTAGACAGCGGACTGCTTTTTCTCTGGGCTCACGCCGTGGAGAAGAGACGGTCGCCATCGTGGGCTGGAATTGGTCAGGGATGGGAAACGGGCACTGACTGGCGTGGAAGGTTTTAGAAAGTTTCCTTAGAAAAGGCGGGATGCCCCCTGCTGGTTGAGCAAATTCAGTTTCTTTCACTGAACTCAAGTCATAAGGTCAGTTTTTAATGATCATTTCCCTCTGCTCCTGATTTAGATCTGTAAGAGACTTTACTGGGGGAAAAAAAATGTCAGGTTTTCTTGGCTCAAGGGGACTCTGGTTGCTAGGCAACCTGTACGTCAAATTTGGAAATATTCTTCGACCCCAGGGACAGCCTCCTGGCAGACTGGACATCCATAATTTACTACGGGTGGAACATTAAAATTTAAACATGGAGACGCTGTCAGTGTTGGTTGCCCTGCACACGTCTTCAAGGCAGAGAGCCCGACGAGTGTGTTTCCCAGGGACGTTTGTTGCAACTTGCCTCTTTGCAAATTTGCTCAGTATTAATTCTTAATCCATTTGCACTCGGAATCGGCGAGTTTGTAAACGGCTCTGCAAGTCAGCCCCTGCGTGTTCATACCCGGAGTCCCCCTCGGTCCCCTTCCTGACTCCTCACCTTGCCTGTTTTTTTTGCATTTGAAATGTTTCAGGACTTCATTTCTGCCTCCTTTTCTCTAACTGGCAAACTCAGGAGCACCTATGGGACTTCTAATTTTTCACGTGGTTGATATTAAGCTCCAAGCTCATCTTTTTTCTTTCTCCCCTTTTTTGTTCATCTACCCTCTCCCCCTTCCTGCTTCTCCAAGGTGTCGTCTTAAAACACAGTTCTAGGGGCGCCTGGGTGGCTCCGTGGTTTAAGCCTTTGTCTCTAGCTCAGGTCATGGTCTCGGGGTCCTGGGATCGAGCCCCACATTGGGCTCTCAGCTCAGCGGGGAGCCTGCATCCCCCCCCCCCGCCTGCTTGTGGTCTCTCTTTCTCTGGCAAATAAATAAATAAAATCTTTAAAAACCCACAGTTCTAACCGTATTACTCTTGCTTAGCAACCTTGACGGTTCCCTAGAGCCTAACGATAATGTCTACACTCTTCGTCCCCGAGTTCAGCACCTTTCCTGTCTCGCCCCACCCAAACCTGCTCTGCTACTTTGCCAATGTATTTTCTCTTCTGGCCACAAAAAAGCTGGGTCTCTTACCCATACGGTTGCCCTATTGTTACGCCTTTGGCAGAAACCAATCTCCCTGTCTAGAAAGAAGCATTTCCTTCTTTCCGTCAACACTGGTTTCCGGCCATTGTTCCAAACCCTTCTCGCCGAGACTGGTTTAATCCACTCATCTCTGTTCCTCCAGCATTGTTGGAGACGCCGCATCTAGTATGTTTATCCGGGGATATGGTTCTCACACAAGACCCGCGTGTGCTTCAGACCACGACACACTTCACAGTGATGCGTGTGTCCGGGGCGCACCCAGCCCTGTCTGATCGCGGGTGCTCTGCGTTCTGGGGTGCCTGGAAGAGGGGCAGCTGTGCGGGGCTCACGTAGAACCTGTTCTCCTTCTTGTTTCATAAGCAAGTCGTTTGCAGACTTACCTGTGGCAAGTGATAAATGACTTACCATGACCTTCCCAGCTGTCTTCTGCCACGTTCTGTCACCACAGCAGCTCTACCCCATAGGCTCCTGAGAACAGGGTCGGCGTTTTACATGTCTTTGTAACCTGGCCACCTGACGCCATGCCTGCTCCGGAGTAGGGACCGGGAAAATTCTCATCATGTAAACGTTCTGAGCAAGCTGAGCTTTTGTGTTCTTGCTGATCATTTTTCTGTGGGAATGAGTTCAGTTTTCATATAACCGTAAGTAAAAGTTACAGGAGTCCTTACTCTGAGCTGGGCGGTATGCTAACCTCAAGGACTGGCGCGTCATCCTAAGAAGGAGGAGGCCGCAAGAATGGGCTCCTGCTGCCCAGAATGGGGTAACGTAAGCATCAGAAGGAGCAACAAATTCAAAGTCTTCTCGGGTGTCCAGGAAAAGCTCACGCTCTCCCTTACTCAGTGATCACACCCGTAACTCGGGTTTTTTTCGACCTGGACCCATTCCCCCACACCAGCCGGGGTCCTACGGTGCGGTTCCCTCATGACTCTGTCTTTCTGGGGTTAGTGTGAGACGCCAGTGAAGGGCTCGGTCCCACAAGACTGCCCTCCCTCCAGGTGCCACCAGCAAGTTCCAGGTTGTCCCCTGTAGGCTGACCGGCCATAACTACTTGGGATCAGTAATTCGCTAGAATGGCTCACAGAACTCGGGAAACACGAACCTTCGCCAGTTGACGAAGTAACGGAATTCACTATGAGAATACGGATGAGCTGCCAAGTGAAGCGATACACCATGTGAGGTCCGGAAAGTTCTGGAACACGGAAGCTTCTGTCTCTGTGGAGCTGGGGTGTGGCACCCTCTGGCTACTGGTGGACACATTCACTTATGGAAGCCTCGTGAGCCCCGCAGTTTGGGAATTTTGATGACGTCTTCATCACACAGGCATGGCCAGTTTCCAGCTCCTCTGCCCTCCCGGCAGAATGGGGGGTGGGGCTGTATGTTCCCAACATCTTGCCTTGGCTTGGTCTTTCTGGTCTCCTGCCCCCATACAGGGGCCCACCTAGCATTGCCTCATTAGAACAAAAGATCTCCTATCGCTCAGAAAATTCCATGGGATTTGGGAGCTCTGTGTCAGGAAGAGGGTTAAAGGCCAAATCTTAGTGGGAACTGGGTTCAGAGACCAATATATATGTATTATATTATATATATAAAATCTATCTTAATATAATAATTTAAAATTTTAATTAAGTATTTAATATTATTTTAAATATTATTTTATATTACATATATAATATGTGATATTATATATATATATATTTCTTATTATTTTGCAGTGGACTATCTATAGGACAGGTGACCTAGTTTCTGTAACAAATTGAAATACCTTGAAAAGAGTGGGGAGCAGGGAACAGGGTGGTCGGTTCTGGATGAAGGTGGGTAATGGGTTTTGCTCCTACCCCAATGTGGTCCTATAATGTGTCTGACGCTGTGAGACAGTCAGGGGGATGGAATTATGGACGGGAATTAGGTGATTCTGAGGAATTATTGTTTATTCTGTTAGTGTGTAACGGTGTGCGGTTAGGTAAGACTAAGTTTTTCGTAGACATGCAGTGAAGTATGTAGGGGTGAAATGACATAGTATGTGACATGTGCCTTACCGTGTTCCAGCAAAAAAGGGGTTCAGAGGACAGGTTGAGTCCACGTATATGCGTACACGTGTATAGATACTTCTCTTCCACTTCCGTTTTAATTTCCACGGCGGTAAGTTCAATGATCCCCGAGTGTCTGATGAGACAGGATTGTCTGTTAGAAAACTTGCATGTTCTGGTTGGTGGACCCTGGGGTCTGTCTGCTTTAATGGCTCTTATCTTGACCTGTTTGGTTTTCTGGGGCACCTGTGTTCGGCGGGGCCAGCATCCCTCTGAGGCAGAGCAGGGAAGTTCGAGAAAATTGTATGCCCTTCGGAAAAGGACTTGTAATCTCAGGCATAGTAGTCTTCATGCGAGTGCTATTAATTACCCATGAAATTTATTTAGTCTTTGGAGCCATTCTGGTTAGATGTATAAATAGCATAGTGCATAGAATATTTTTCGTATCTACTTCCTTTTGTTATTGAATGCCCTTGAAAGTCATATTGAGGGATTTATTTTAAAGGATCTCCAATCCAGGTCGGCTTTCTGCCTGAGTAGTCCCACGGAAGCCTGAGTTCAACTAAGATCTTACTTACGCTTGAGAAAATATCTAAATCTTAATTTGTTCATTTTAATCTAAAAAAATGACCAATTTTCACTTAGCATATTGTTTGTTGCAAAGGAAGTTATATTTTGTGATGAAGTCAGCCTTTTAAAATAAGGCATAATGCCTACAGGCAAAATAATTAAAACATGAGAAAGCTCGGAGTTTAAATTTCTTCAACAAATTTGACATAAAATACAAGATAGAAGCATTTTGGAGCTCCCTGTTTACTTTTTAATGAACTCTAGATTTGACAAATCGAGTTTTGCAACCCCTGATTGAAACAGACATCTACGACACGCTTAAAAAGTACCGACCACGTGAAAAATTAGCATGAGGCTATGTCAGAGAACCCGTTTTCAAATTAGTCATTGCTGCGATTCTATGTCGGGCGTTAACTGTTTGCTCTCTCCCACGGAGACCTTACTGTGGTCTCACTTCCCACTGCCTCTTCTTTATCGGGATTTCCCTCTAATAGAGAGTTAACTCATCCTCGGCGCTCCCCGATCCGGATTTGCTGGAGAGGACTCTTTCTTCCCGTGCCTGACCCTGCCTTTGTCTCTGATTCTCTGCTTATTCTTCAAGGATTGACAGAGTCCCTCACAGGGACACACTGGCCCCTGTTCTCCCTCTGACTAGCCTACGGGTTTTTCCATTGCACCGTCAGGGTGTTACTTGGAGGTGCTAAGTGCAGACACACCTCCCCATCATGCTTTCAGATCGGGCCCAGTGAGATCAATGAAATTAAGAATTCGCAGAGCAGGCCGCGGACCAAACGGGCTGTGCCTTCCCTCTCTGAGCGAGGGCGGCTGGCTGGAGAGCAGGTGGCTGGGTTGGGGTGAATTACTTTTTGTCCTTGCCTTGCACCTGCCCGAGGTGCTCATATCGCTGACCTGTCCACAAAGGAGAGAGCTACAGCAAGAAAAGGAAACAGCTCGGCTGCCTTGGCAGCTGGAGTCCTGGGGAATGACTCTCCCTCCTACATAGGCTCAAACCTCCCGAAAATGTCCTGTTTTGGTATAGAGTTTCGCTTACAGGATTTGATTTCTGAACCTGTCGAGCATGTAAGAAATTACCCCCAGAAACCCTGAGCTGTCCATCGGTCTGCCCCCGAGCCCCCGGCCAGGCCACTCTCCAGCCACTGCATCGCTCTCCAATGGCCGTCTTCCTGGGCCCAAAGAAAGAAGGGGAGTCAGATACCAAATAGAGAGGATAGAAAGTTCCCCCTCAATTCTCTCTTGACATTTTAATTTTCTTGGGGAAGATGGCCAGGGTAAAGCCAGGGGGTACAACCTTGGGCTTTTCTGTACCAACATCAGAACCACAGGTAACTTCTAGTCTTGCAGAATTCTAGAATCTTCAGTTAGAAGAGGTCTTAAGCGTTACCTCTACCTTTCTAAAAATGTTTCTACAAAGTCCTCGTCAGCACTGCCTCCCCATGAGGACCTCCAGGACCAAGAAACCCCCTCTTCAATGTGGGGCGGCCAGTGTCTGTCTTCGGGGACAAGGTTGTGTTTCGTTTCCCGACCTGCTGTCTTCAGATCCCACCAGTTTGTCCTGGTCCTTGAGACGAGACTGTCGCGGAATCAGACTCTGGCCTTTGATGGTCCCCCAGAGCCTGGTGGCAGCTGTCAGAGTCTGTTCCTCAAAGTCTTCACTCGTTTCTCAGGTGGAATGCTTTCTGGACCCCTCACGCTATTCTGAATTTGCTCTGGTTTATTCTTTGTTTTAATGTGTTAGATATAGTTTCCATACAATAAACTGCACATATTTAAAGTGATTTAAAGCAGTTTGTTGAGGCTTGATAAATTATACCCTCGGGAGAGTACCTCAGTATTGAAGACATCGGAGATTTCCATCACCCCCCGAATTCCCATAGACCCCTTGTAAGCCACTCCTGCCAGCGCGCTCCCGGACCCCTGTGCCCGGCTGGCCTGAGTCTGTTGCTACAGATGAGTGTGCATCGTGTGGAAATTTGTACTAATGGTATCATACAGAGTATATATCCTTACGTCATTCTGAAATTCATCCACGTTGTTAGGTGTCACGATTCATTTCCTTTTGTTGTGGAGTAACATTCTCTTGTGTGGATATGCCACAACTCACTTATCCATTCCCCTGTTGATGGAATTTTTTTTTTAAGCCTCATAAGAATGCGAAATATAGCATTCTTGCACAAGTCTTTTTTTTTTTAATTTTTTTTAATAAACATACAGTGTATTTTTATCCCCAGGGGTACAGGTCTGTGAATCGCCAGGTTTACACACTTCACAGCACTCACCATAGCACATACCTTCCCCAGTGTCCATAACCCCACCGCTCTCTCCCTCCCCCCTCCCCCCAGCAACCCTCAGTTTGTTTTGTGAGATTAAGAGTCACTTATGGTTTGTTTCCCTCCCAATCCCATCTTGTTTCATTTATTCTTTTCCTACCCCCCAAACCTCCCATGTTGCATCTCAACTTCCTCATATCAGGGAGATCATATGATAATTGTCTTTCTCCAATTGACTTATTTCGCTCAGCATAATACCCTCTAGTTCCATCCACGTCATCGCAAATGGCAAGATTTCATTTCTTTTGAGGGCTGCATAGTATTCCATTGTGTATATATACCACATCTTCTTTATCCATTCATCTGTTGATGGACATCTAGGTTCTTCCCATAGTTTGGCTATTGTGGACATTGCTGCTATAAACATTCGGGTGCACATGCCCCTTGCACAAGTCTTTTTATAGACATCTGTTTTCATGTATCTTGAGTAAACACCTAAAAATGCAGGTGGTCCCATAGACAATGTTGGTGTCCCTTCGGAATTTCCATGTTGAGACCTAATCCCCAACGTGGAGGTATTTGGAGACGAGGCCTGTGGGAAGCGATTTGGTGTGGGGGGACGGAGGACCCGTGCACGGCAGTGGCACCCTTGCAGAAGAGCAGCGAGAGCGTCCTGGCCTCTGCTGTGTGGGAGGACCCAGCCCAAAGGCGGGCGTCCATGATCAGGAAGCTGGGTCTCACCCGACACTGAATCCGTCAGCACCTCAGTGTTGAACCTGAAGCCTCCTGAGTTGTGAGAAATAACGTTTCTGCTGTTGAAGTCACCTGGGCTGTGATATTGTTGTTGTATCGGTCCAGACGGACTGCGGCAGGTGCTTGTATGGCTTTTAAGAAATTACCAGGGAGCCCGATGGCTCAGTCGGCAGAGTGTGTGACTCTTGGTCTTGGAGTCTTGAGTTTGAACCCCAGGCTGGGTGTAGAGATTACTTAAAAAATAAATAAAATAGAATAAAATAAAAATGGCCAAACTGTGTTCCAAAGTGGTGGTGGCATTTACACTCCCATGATCAGCGTATGAGACTTCCAGTTACTCTACGTCCTTGTCAACACTGATATTATCAGTCTTTTCAATTTTAGCCATTCTACCGGGGGTGCAGTGGATATAATTGTTATTTCTATTTTCATTTCCCTAATGAGTAACGACAGGCATCTTTTCATGTGTGTGTTGGCTAATTGTGTTTTTTCATTTGTGAAGCTCTGTTCAAATTTTTACTAGGCTTGTTTTCTTAGTATTTGTCTGTAAGAGCTCTTTATATATTCTAGATTTATATCCTTTATCTGATGTGTGTGTTGCAAATATTTTCTTCCGGTCTCTGGCTTGCCCTCTCATTTTCTTAACAATGGCCTTTCAAGTGAAAATACTTTTATTTTTATCAAGGAAGTGTATCATTATTTTCTGGTATGGTTTATGCTTTTTGGGTCTGATAACTCTTTGTCCCAAGGTCATAAAGATTTCTTCTAGTTTATTCCAGTATTTTATAGTTTTTAGCTTTTATATTCAGGTCTGTGGTCAGTTCTGAGCTCATTTTTATTTACGATATGAAGTAATGGTCAGTGTTTATCTTTCCTGCTGGGGGATACCCAGGTGTTAAAGCACCTTTTAATTTAATTGTATTTTATTTTATTTTTTCACCTTTGCCAAAGTCCTTTTTTGGCAAAGTCCTTTATTTTTATTTCTTTTTCAAGTTTTTATGTAAATTCCAGTTTGTTAACATCAGTGGAATATTGGTTTCAGGTGTAGAGTTAGTGATTCATCACCCCGTGCTCATCACAAGTGCCCTCCCTCATCCCCATCACCCATCCAGTCCATCCCCCACCCACCCCTTCCGGCATCCCCCACTGTGTTCTCTATAGTTAAGAGTCTTTTCTGCTTTGCCCCCCTCGTTTCTCCCCTCTATGTTCATCTGGTTTGTTTCCTAAATTCCACATATGAGCGGAATCACGTGGAATTTGTCTTTCTCTGACTGACTTGTTTTGCTCAGCATCATTCTCTCTGGCTCCATTCACATCCTCGCAAATGGCAAGGTTTGTCTTCTGTGTGGCCGAGTTTTACCCCACGGTGTCTGTGTGTCTGTGTGTCCCACTTCTTCATCCTTTCATCCATGAACGGATGTTTGGGGTCTTTGCATAGTTTGCTGTTGTCGATCATACTGCTGTGAACATTGGGGCACGTGGATCCCTTTGAATTAGAATTTTTGTATCCTTTGAGTAAATACCCAGTGGTACAATATTGTAGCACTGTTAGTTAAGCAAACCAACAAAAAGCAAACTTTTGTCCCTGAATCTCCTTACCACCTTTGTGACATATCGAGTGACGGGATACATGGATGCTTCTATTTCTTCGCTTTTTATTCTCCTCCAGTGACCTCTAATTCTATCATATATAGTTTTTCAGGTCCTCTGCCCATTTTTTATTTAATTAGTTTGTTTTTTCAAAGATGCGTTTATTTATTTGCGAGAGAGCAAGAACACAGGAGTGCGAGGGAGGAGCAGAGGGAGAGAATCTTCAAGCGGGCTCCCCGCTGAGCGCAGAGCCTGACTCGGGGCTCGATCTCACGACCCCGAGATGGTGATCTGGGTGGAAATCAAGAGTCACATGCTCCCCTGACTGAGCCACCCAGGCGCCCCGTGTTAAAGATTACTGCAGTTTTGTTCATTGGAGTAGTGATTTTTCCCCCCTCCCCTTCCTTCCTTCCTCTCTCTTCCTCTGTTTCTTTCTTTCCCTTTCTTCCTTCCTTCCCTTCTTTTCTTTTCTTTCAACTGTAGTTTGCTTCTCCTGTGATTCTCTTGTCCACTTTTGCTCCCGCTCTTGCTTGGACGCCGCGTACCAGGGCTATGTGTGTCTGACTGCTGGGCACCTGCTCCCAAGGGTTCTCAGTCGATGGCGGCTACAGGAAGGAGCGGCGAATGGTCTGAACGCGGCTGAGAAGTTATGGGAGCACTTTCCTGGTAGACCTGTCACCTAGCCTTATGGCATCCTTCGTGGGCCAGAATGACCCTACTTTTACTCAGGGGAGTCTCAGAAAGCAAGTGATAAGCAGCAAGGCTGTGATCCATGGCTGTGAAAACGCACACTCTTGGGTTTAGCCTTCTCCAGGTGTCCTGCCCTCTGCCTGGTCACACTCAGGCTGGGCTCGTGGGTCTGCTCCCCGTAGATGGCCGTTTCACTGACGCGTCTGTGACTGTCCAGGAGAGCAGCAGCAGGAAGCAAGGGCCAGGAGCCAGGGACGCCACTGGGCTGTCTCCTGCTCTCATTCTGCTTCAGAGCCGTGTGACTTGTGACATATGTCTTGATTTCTTTGTCCTTCAAATAGAATAATGATACCTTCCTGGCCAGATTGTGTGTGTGTGTGTGAAGGTCTGTGGCTGAATAACTTTTATTACTACTTTAAACTCTCTGAACTTGAGTTTATGCCTATATAAATTTAATAATGTGTAAACAGGAGAACAACCCTGGTGCTATTTTGGAACTAAGAGAAAATGATGTAGTACTTGGTATATGGTAAATTCTCAAAAAATTTGTTCCCTTCTGTTCCTTCTTGACTTTTGAGGCCTTGTTGTTGGCACTTTTTTCCCTGCAGGTCAATAAATTTGTGCTAACATATCAGACTAAATAACACAGGTTTTCATATGATTTTTTATTCCCTAATTTGTCCATTCTCTCATCCAGCCATTTATTACAAATCTTCTCTCTGTCAGCTGCTAGGCATTTTAGGAATGTATCTTATGACATTTTGAAAAATTTTTATTTTATTATTTATGTTAGCCACCATACAGTACATCATTGGTTGTTGATGTAGCCATGACTCATTGTTTGCGTAGAACACCCAGTGCTCCCTGCAGTACATGTCCTCCTTAATACCTGTCACAGGTTTACCCATCCCCGCACCCTCATCCCCTCCAAAACCCTCAGTTTCTTTCCTGGAGTCCACAGTCTCTCATGGTTTGTCTTCCCCTCTGATTCCCCCCTTTCATTTTTCCTTTCCTTCTCCTAATGTCCTCCATGCTGTTCCTTATGCTCCACACATAAGTGAAACCATATGATGATTGACTCTCTCTGCTTGACTTATTTCACTCAGCATAATCTCCTCCAGTCCCGTCCATGTTGATACAAAAGTTGGGTATTCATCCTTTCTGACGGAGGCATAATACTCCATGGTGTATATGGACCATATCTTCCTTATCCATGCATCCGTCGAAGGTCATCTTGGTTCTTTTCACAGTTTGGTGACTGTGGCCATTGCTGCTTTGAACCTTGGGGTACAGATGGCCCTTCTTTTCACTACATCTGTATCTTTGGGCTAAATACCCAGTCGTGCAGTTGCAGGGTCAGAGGGAAGCTCTATTTTTAATTTCTTAAGGAATCTCCACACTATTTTCCAAAGTGACTGCACCAACTTGCATTCCCACCAACAGTGTAAGAGGGTTCCCCTTTCTCCACGTCCTCTCCAACACATGTTGTTTCCTGTCTTGTTGATTTTGGCCATTCTAACTGGTGTAAGGCGGTATCTCAATGTGGTTTTGATTTGAATCTCCTGATGGCTAGTGATGATGAACATTTTTTCTTGTGTTTTTTAGCCATTCATATGTCTCCTTTGGAGAAGTCTCTGTTCATGTCTTCTGCCCATTTTTTGGCTGGATTATTTGCTTTTTGGGTGTTGAGTTTGAGAAGTTCTTTATAGATCTTGGATACCAGCCCTTCATCTGTAGTGTCGTTGGCAAATATCTTCTCCCATTCTCTTTGTTTTGTTGACTGTCTCCTTTGCTGTGCAGAAGCTTTTTATCTTGATGAAGTCCCAGAACGTGATTTTCGCTTTTGTTTCCATTGCCTTTGGAGACGTCTCCTGAAAGAAGTTGTTGTGGCCGACGTGGACGACGTTAATACCTATGTTCTCCTCTAGAATTTTAATAGATTCCTGCCTCACATTGAAGTCTTCCATCCATTTCGAGTTTATCTTTGTGTATGGTGTGAGAGAATGGTAGAGTTTCAGTCTTCTGCCTACACCAATTGTTCTTCTGCATTCCCCCAATTATTTGGAGATCTGCAACTTTAATGGCTCTGAAGCTCTTCTGGGAGTTGGGGTGACAAGTTTAAATCAGCCACCACCTAATCTAGGCTCTGTGAAGCCCTATTCAATGTTGGTCCTTCTACCTAAAATTTCCCACAGGTGCAAGTGATCAGTATTTATTCTTAGCTCAGTTACTCAGTTTATCTCAAATCTGTGATAAAATTTAATAAATAGCTCTTTGTTTTTCCTCTGAGTAGATCAAAGAATCTGGGTATATCTAGATGTCTCCATTGTTCTGAACCTTTGGTAAAGGCATGGCCATCAGGAATGACTAAATTGCAGCTCCGAATCACCCACGGACCCCTCCTGGAGCTGAAATTCTGGGGCTCTTCCTCACGCCTGATATTTTCTGACCTCTGGGAGAGAGACAGGGACAATGCCACCAGGCTTCATATCCAGCCTGGCATTCCTGAGACTTGGGGTGACTTAACCATGATCATGAATTTTTAAAATCCTTTTAAAGATTGTTTTGCAGGTGGTTGTGGCTGTTGGCTCGTCTTGCTGGCTTAGAGTGGACGTTGTGATCAGAGACGGGGCGGTGGTTGCTAGAAGACCGTGAGACGCTTTCTTAACTAGGTTCAGAGTTATTAATGCCATAAAGGGACAAGACAGTGGAACTAAATGGCAGCGAAAGAGAACTTAGAGGGAGAGAGAGGGTATAAACAGTGGGCCAGTGGGAGCCGTAGAGGGTGAATGGCAAATTTCACTTTTTTGGGAGCATGTTTCTCCTTCAAGTCTTTCTTCTGAGAAGGAGGAGCAATGTAATTGAGTTTTGGTCCTTTGTTCCATGATTATGTATTTCTCTCCCACCACATCGAGTCTGTGGATATGTAGAGGAGGGGTGATAAAGACGTAGATGTCGCCATCTGTGTCCTTGAAGAATCCACCACAAATGGGGCCCAAAATACATCTCTATGAAACCGGCAAGTGAAGGGAACTCTGGTCATTGTATCGGCCAGTTTATAGCAAAGACAGATATGATAATAGGGCTGTATTAGCCTGGCACAGAGTCAGAACACCATTCCTTTCCTTTGCTAGTTAAAATCCATAAATCTGGTTTTGAAAATATATTGGAAGAGACAGATGGGCACAATCTCTCGTTTCATGCAAACATTATAAATAAAACATTTCTTGTAATCCTTGCAATTTTGTTTGGTGCATTTTAAAAGGTCTATATTTTAAAGCCCTGAGCTGCAGATTCACTAGAAAATGTAATTTTATGACTGATGCTAACCATAAAGACATACCCATGTAATTTTCTACAGCCTCAATAACTTGTTTTTTCCAATATATTCACAGTCTGCTTCACAAGTAATCAACTTTCGCTCCCCCCCGACGATTATTGAGTTCGTGGGTTGTCAATGAGGAGACTTCATCCCAGGACCTCTTCCCAGTTCATGGTCCAAGTCCCTCTTTGAATTTTTTCTTTTTTTTTTCCCTTATCTTTTCTTTTTCTTTTTCTTTTTCTTTTTTTTAAAGGGTGTATTGAGAAAGTGTCAACTAATTTTAAGGTTAACTTCAGGGGAGAAATCATGTTGCTGTCAAGAAAAGCTGCCATGATATCCCCAAACCATATAAAAATGGTTTCTGGCCGTGATCCTGGATTATAGAGATGTGAGAACAGACCCCCTCTTGCCTGGATGGGAATTCTCCTCTGAAGTTTGTGGCTCCTCAGTTAGCATATCGAGGGCACTTAGGAACTCGTTATTCTTACTGGCACAATCCTGTCCTCTATATCCTGCCCTGACCATTTGTGCCAAGTGTCTTGGAGCTTGGGGTAATCAGTTGCTATAGCTCCCTTGACAGGACTATGTTTCATAAATATTTGATGAACTCTTAAAAATGTTGCCAAATGACTCCGGTCAGACTAGATACTTTGGAAATTAGAACGTTAGACCTCAAGTGGACCCTGTGGATTATTTTCTCCAACATTTGCCTTGAAGGGAAGGAAAAACCATCTCAGGGATACTAAGCGGTTCTCCAAATCCACAGCGCCCATGAGTAGTGGTGTCGAAACTAGAAGGTTTGTCTCCTGTGTTCTCAGTCCAGTATTCTTTTCTCTATTAAGTAATTTTAGTAGAAGCCCTAGATTCTCGGTTAGCACTAAACTGCTTGCCAGCACCCTCCCTCCCTCCTTCCTTTCATCCAAGTGTACCTGACTTACACTATGGTATTACCTTCAGCCGTTCAACACCGCGATTCCATGTTTACATGTGTTACGAAGTGACCCCGATAAGACTAGTTACTGTGTCACCATACACACTTGTTACAGTGTCGTTGACTATGTTTCCAGTGTTGTCCATGCCGTCCTGGTGACTTACTTGTTTTACAGCTGCTGGTTCCACCTGCTAATGCCTCACCCATTTCACTCACCGTCCCCCCAGCAACCGCTGGGTTATTTTCTGTATTTAAGAGGCTGTTTCTAATTTGTTTTGTTTTCTCTGTTTTTTCTTTTTTAGGTTCCACATATAAGGAGAATCATATGGTATTTTTCCTTCTCTGTCTGACTTACTTCCCTTAGCTTTATACGCTTCAGGTCTATCCAAATATATATATACGTATATATATATATATATTTTTTTTTGGTGGACACTTGGGCTTCGTCCATACCTCGGCTGTTGTGAATAAGGCCGCAGCGGGCGAGAGGGTGTTGCTCTGACATCGTTACGCTACAACAGTTCCCATCCGAGTTGGTCATGCAATGTCTATAAATTGCTTAGCGCCTAGTAAGCCGTCAGCAAATGTTAACAAGTCTCAGTTTTCTTCTCTTCCTCCTCCTCTTATTACGAACTTCTTTACTTTCCTTTTGACATTTTCGTGCCTGAGGTTGCCAGCAAGTGGACGTGAATCTACCCCTAGCGTTGGGAGACACTTGCTGTATTTGCGACTCGCTCGCCCCTCCCCCGTGACCCGTCTCTCTCGTTTGCTGGAAGTCTTGGTGAGAAGGGGTAAAATCGTTCGTTTTTATCGGTTAGGGCTGCATCTGACTCGTTGGACCAAGTAACAGGGATGTTGGTGGCCAGTGGCTTGAACCACCAAGATAATGATTTTTCACTTCACAAGAAGTCTGAAAGGAGCAGATGCAGGAAGACGCTGACCCCCTTGAGTCTTCAGGCTTTTTCCAGTTTCCTGCCCCATCGCAAGTAGCCGTTGGGTTTCGCCCTCTTGTTTGGTGCTTCATGGCCTCAAGATGGCTGCCAGCGTGTCGCGTCACGCACACATCTGGAAAGACCCGAGGAAAAGATCAGGCACAACACCTTCACCTCCCAAGACTCTCTCAGAGTCTGTGTTTCTCCTCCGGCATTTTTGAGCTGGAACTGCAAGACGGGGCCGCCCTAGCTGCACGGGAAGCTGGAAACGTGAGTAATTAGCTTTACGCTCCGTCAAGGATGGTAAGGGGAGGAAGGACGTTCGGCGCGGCGGCTGGGTCAGCCAAGGAGAAAGCCAAGGAGAAAGCTGTGTCTGGGACGGCAGGGTGTGTGCTCGTCCTCCCTGCGTTTTCTCGGGTCTGAATTCAGCCCTTTATGGCGAGACGGCCTCGTTGCTGGAGTCCCACTTGCTTCCAGACAATTTTCGGTGCGAGTCCTGCCACGGAAGATCTCGTTGACACGTCACTTTAACGCTCCGACGAGTCTTTCCCGTTTCTGTGACTTTCTGGGTTCTGCCGTCCATAGACCCAAGTCATGGGCCGTCACCTTGAAGAAGCTGGAGCAGCAGGTTCTGGGCCGAGGGCAGGGGTGCTTGTTGGACCTAAGCTGGGTCTGTTTTTGGCTGTCAGACTCCTCAGTCTCCCATCTTTGTAAGGCTTCTGCTCACTTGCTTTTACTTTTTTAAAGCTTTTTTTTTTCGTTAACTACCAATTTGGAAACCGTGAAATGCACGGATCTTCAGTGCCCAATTTGATGAGTTTTAGTAAATGGGTATGCCCCTGGGGTCTCATTAATGCATGTTCCCCCGTGACCATGTGTATTCGTAACAAAGTAGCACACCCTGGGGGATTTAAGCACCAGAAATCTATCGTCTCACATTTCCGGAGGCTGGAAGTCTGTGATCAAACCGTCCGCTGGGCCGTGCTCCCTCTGAAGCCTGGAAGGGAGACTCCTTCCTTGCCTCCTTTTGGCTTCTCGTGGTTTCGAGGATCTCTGGAATTCTTTGGCCCTGCAGCTGCATACGTCCAGCCTCTGCTTTCCTCATCACACGGCCCTGAGTGCCTGCCGGCTTGTGGCCATCTTCCCGCAAGGACACTCGGGGCCTCCTCTTAACTAATGACATCCGTGCGGCCTATTTCCGAGTGAGGTCGCCGTCTGAGATGTTGGCAGTGAGGACTCCGATGCGTCTCTTGGGGGCACGGAATTGACCCCCGAACTCTATGTGAACCTACCCATCCCAATACCCCATGTAATACATTACGCAGGGGATAGGGCCAGCAAGCTTTTTTGCATAAAGGACCCGGTAGTAGCGATTTAGGACTTGTGGGCCAGATTCTCTATTCCAACGACTCAGCTCTGTCGTGGTGGTGCAGAAGCAGCCGCAGACAGGGCTGAGCGTGCGAGCGCGGTCGTGTCACAGTCACATCACATTTGCAGAAATGGGAGGCTGGCAGCGTTGGGCCCAGGGGCCGTCGTTTGCTGACTCTTACGTTAAAACTTGTCCATCACCCCAGAAAGCTCCATCAGGCCTCCTTCCTGCTCCGTCCTCTCTCGCAGAGGCGAGCGCCGTGCAGCGTTCCGTCGCGACCGAGGAGCATCCTGCCCGTCTCGGGACGTCGTACGAACAGAGCCGCACGCCGTGGTTCTTGCGTGTCTGTCTTCGTAGTGTCTGCGAGATCCAGCCATGTGGTTCGTGTATCGGGATCGTCTTCTGTTGGTCCTTTTTCCGGCTTTATGCGGGTGTAACCGGCAAGATTACCGTGTGTTTAAAGCGTACAGCACGAGGATCTGTAGACATGTATTCTGGGAAGGGATGACCGCAATCAGAGTGATTAACATACCCGTCACCTCACAGTTACATTGTGTGTGTGTGTGTGCGTGTGCGCGTGTGCGTGCGTGTGTGTGTGCGTGTGTGTGTATACATGTGCACTCGAACTCACAAGATCTGCTCTCTGGGCACATTTCAGATCTCACGCATGTAACACAGGATTGTGGGCTCTAGGCACAGGAGATCCTCAGAACCTACTCATAACTGCAAGTTTGTATTCTTGGACCGGCGTGGTGTCCTTTCCCCCAGCCTGCAGGCCCCCACCCTCCTTTTCTCCTCTGTCCCTTGGTCTTTGCCTTTTCTTTTGGACTCCGCGTGTTAGGGGTACCCTACAGCGTCAGTGTTTCTCTGACTGCTTTATTTCCCTCAGCTCAGTGCCCCACACATCCACGAACACCGTCCCACGTGTCCGGATTTCCTCCTTCCTTGTGGCCGAATGATACTTCATTGTCTCTATAGAGCCACACACATGTTTATTGCATCTTCTTTGTCCGTTTACCCACTGACGGGTACTTAGCTTGTCCCCGTGTTTTGGCTGCCGTGAATAATGCTACGAAGAACGTGGGAGTGCAACAGCTCGTTGGTATGGCCACTGTGCCAGTGCCATACTGTTTTGATCCCTGAAGCTTTGTCATACGGTCTGAAATCAGGAAGTTTCACGCTTCCGACTTTGCTTTTCTTACTCAAGATTGCCTCAGTTATTTGAGGTCTTTTGTGGTTTCATAGGAATTTTAGGAGTGTTTTTCTGTTTCTCTGAAGAATGTCATTGGATTTTAAAAAATTGGTGTACATATTGGGTGTTATACACAACTAATGAATCGTTGAGCGCCACATCAAAAATCAACGGTGTACTGTACGCTGGCTAACAACATAATAAAAAAATTCGTGTGTGACTGTTAGTCTCAGGTTACAACATAATGGTTCAGCGGTTCAATATTTGTATATATTGAGAAATGATCGCTCTAGCAAGCCTAGTTAACATCTCTCACCATACATGGTTACAGAATTCCTTTCCTTCTCTCTCTCTCTTTTTAAAGATTTAATTTATTTATTCATGAGGCATAGAGATAGAGAGAGAGGCAGAGGCAGAAGGAGAAGCAGGCTCCCTGCTCAGCAGGGAGCCCAACATGGGGCTCAGTCCCAGGACCCTGGGATCATGACCTGAGTCAAAGGCAGACACTTAGCCAACTGAGCCACCCAGGCACCCCGAGAATTTTTTTTCTTATGATGACAACTTTTAAGATCTAGTTCCTTAGGTGTTTTTTTTTTTGTTTTTTTGTTTTTTTTTTTTGGTCTGTTCGTTTTTAAGATTTTCTTTACTTATTTGTCAGGGTGGGTGGGTGGGTGGAGAGAGAGAGAGAGAGTGAGAACACACAAGCAGGGGGGAGCAGCAGACAGAGGGGGAAGCAGGCTCCCCACTGAGCAAGGAGCTTGATGTGGAACTTGATCCCAGGACCCTGAGATCATGACCTGAGCCGAAGGCAGAGACTCAACCCACTGACCCACCCAGGAGCCCCTTGTTCTAAGTGCATGATTTTTCACCTTCTTGGTTAAGTTTATTCCTAAGTGTTTCATTCTTTTTGAAGCTAATGTGAATGGCTTTTAATTTCTTTTAATCCCTTTTCTGACTATTTCATTGTTCTCGCAGAGAGACACAACTGATTTTTCTGTTGATTCTGCAACCTGCAACTTTGCTGAGTTCATTTGTTTGCTCTAGAAGGGTTTCGGTGGTGTCTTGAGGTTGCGCATATATAAGATCACGTTGTCTGCAGAGACAGTTTCATTTCTTCCTTTCTGGTAACTCTTAATGTGGCTTATCACGTGCCTTGAATTCTATACGTAGAACCTGCTCTGCGTCTGGAGATAAATCCCACGTGGTCACGGTGTGTGATCCGTTTACTGTGCTGTTGGACGAGGTCTACAAATGTTTGCTTGAAGAATTTTGCATCTATGTTCATCAGGGTGTGTAATTTTCCATTTTTACATAGTATACAGATCTGGCTTCCGTGTCAGGGTAGTGCGAACCTTGTAAAATGAGTTGGAAGTGTTCCTTCTCGCTCAAATTTTTGGGAGACTTTGAAAAGCATTGATTTTAATTAATATTAATTTTTCTTTAAATGTTTGGTAGAATTAACCATACAGTCATTTGGTCCTTGACTTTTCTTTATTGGGAAGTTTTCATTTTCCATACACATTATTGCTCTGTTCATAAATTGTATTTCTTCACGACACAGTCTTAGTAGGTTGTGTGTTTCTGGGAATTTACCCATTTCTTCCAGATCTGTGGCTGTAACATTGTTCCTAGTAGTGTCTTATGATCCCTTGTATTTCTGTGGTATTGGTGCTAATGTATCTTCTTTGATTTTATATTTTATTTATTTGAGTCTTCTCTTTCTTAGTGTATCTCAAACATTGTCCATATTGTTTATCTTTTCAGAAAAACTAACTCCTAGTTTCACTGAATTTTTCTTTTGTCTTTCTGATTTTTGCTTTGTTTACTTCTGCTCTGATCTTTGCTATTCTTTTACGTCTTTTTTTGGTTTCTTGATGTATAAAGTTAGGTTGTTTATTTGAGATTCTTCTATTTTTTAAACATAGGTATTTATTGCCATAAACTTCCTTTTAGTACTGTTTTTGCTGCATTGTGTAGGTTTTGGTATATCATATTTCTGTTTTTGTCTCAAGATTTTTTTTGTTTCCATCTTGATGTCTCCTTTGACCACTGGTTGTTCAGGAACGTGTTGTTTAATCTGCACGTGTCCGTGACATTGTAGTCAGAAAGATGCTTGAGATGACTTCAGTCTTCTTAAATTCCTTAAAACTGGTTCCGTTGGCCCAACCTCGGATCTCTTCTGGAGACTGTCCCGTGTGTACTTGAGAAGAATGTGTGTTCTGTTGCTGGAATGTTCTGTGTGTCTCTTGGTCTCCATGTAGTTCATGTCCAACGTTTCCTCGCGGATGTTCTGTCTGGGTGATCCGTGCATGGTTGAGAGTGGGTGCTGGAGTCGCCTGCTGTTCTTGCACTGTTGTCCATCTGTCCCTTCTGATCGCTTCATGCTTCCTGTATTGAGGGGCTTTAATTTTGGGTGCATCTTTGTGTTTTTGCTTGATGAGGCATATTCTACTGTAGGACCCCTTCGATTCCGTTATGCACTCTTCTGCTAATCAGACAAGTTGCTCTCAGTTTGGGGCTACTCGGAAGAAGTCAGCTTTAAACATTTTTGCACTATTTGTGTGTGTGCGGGTGTGTGTATGTGTGTTCTGGTTTATCCTGGGTAAGGGGTAGGTCTTCTGCTCTGGGGTAGAATCGCTGGGCAGGTATATGGTGGACTTCATAAGCCACTGTCACACGGTTCTGTGAAGGTGTTACTGCATTTTCCAAGCCCACCAGCGGCTGCTAGAGCTCTGGGTGCTTCATGTCCTCATCAGCGTCTGTCTGGTGTTCTCGGTCTTTCGTTTGAGCCAGTCCGTTTCTTTAATGTTTGGTGATTCCGTGCATGCTGATCCCCGTGTGATTCCAGCTTACACTGCCCTGGTGGCTCATGACCTTGGGTGCATTCTCTCTCTCACCATCTCTCTCTCTCTGTTCTTTCCCTTCCAGTCCCTCCTCCCCCTCCTTCCCCTCCCCCCTTCCATCCCCCCTTCCTCTCTTCCTTCCCGCCGCCTCTATCAGTTCCTGAAAGAGGGATGTTAAAATCTCCGATGGGGATTGCGGATTTTTCTTCTCCTTGCTTTAATTCTCCTAATTCTCTCTTCATGTAATTTTAAACTGTTTTTATGTGCAGATGCATTCATCTTAGGAATGTTGTGACTCCCTGATGCATTGATTCTCTTGGCATTATGAAGTGTCTCTGTCTCTGTGTGTGCATTTTGCTTTAAAGCGACTTTCCCTGCTACTAATATAGCCACACCAGCCTTCTCCTTTCTTTTACTGCCCTCCTCTCTGTGTCTTTCATTTAAAGTGCATAGCTTGTCTACGGCATATGGTTGAGTCTTGACATTTTATCTTGTCAGGAAGCTATTTTTTAATTGGAATGTTTAGTTGACTTACATAAAATGTAATTATTGTATAATTGGGTTTCTTTCTACCTTTTTGTTATTTCTCTTCTATTTGATCCATATGTGCTCTTTTCCCTCTGTGTCTCCTTTCCTGCCTTCTTTTAGGTTAATGGAATAAAAGTTTTGGTGTTGAATTTTAATCCCTCCATTACATGCTTAGCTCATACTGCTTTGAGTGTGTGTGTGTGTATGTGTGTGTGTGCGTGAGATCTAGGGATTACAATACACATCCTTGACCACAGTTTACTTAGGCTTAATAGGATTCCACTTCGTGTAGAATCTTAGGAACCTGTAATACTATAATTACATATATAAACAGTGTATTACATGTATCCAGTATGTGACGCGTATATGTGTCCATACGTATAACGTTATATCCTCCCAGTCCGTGTGGCAGTGTTGTCGTGTACTCGTCATCAACATGTGTTATGAATTCCTCGATATTGAACTTTACAAAACTTTCACTAACTAGTCAGCATTTTTTTGGTTGAAGGAAGAAAAAAGTAAACTTTTTAATTTACCCGATTATTTCTCATTTCGAGTGCTCTTCATTTATTCCTGGAGATGGAGTTTCTGTCAGGTGTCCGTTCCATTTAGGGCTGCGGGAGACAAATTCTTCTAGCTTTCCTGTGTCTGAAAATGTCTTCATTTTGCCTTTATTTTTGAAAGATGGTTTCAGAGGAGACAGAATTCTGGGTTGAAATTTCATTCTTCCATTTTTTTCCCAGTAGTGTGTATACATTACAATACCATGTAACACTGCCGTGGTACTTCTCTGTTCCATATAATCTGTGTTACATACGACAGATCACGCACATAACAGACATGTGCACACAAACACACTGATGTGCACGCACATACACACAATCTTGGAGCTGAATCTACATCGTCTTGATACATCGTCAAAACAATTTCGACATCTAGATTTGTCTCCACCGCGTTGCAAGAATCACCACTTTTTAAACCCAGAACAGTTGCTCTCCTCTGCCAAGCCGCCTGCCTCTTCTCTCCTCCAATTCCACGCTTTCGGGTCTGTTACCTGCTGCTGCATTTCAAGTCTCAAATTCAAATACCACCTTCAGCGGTAAGTCACCAAACACCGGTACCTTAAACAAATAGGGTGCGTTTTTTTCTCCCGCGGGAAATCTGGAAGCAGAAGTCACTCCACTTGGTTTCTGGGAATCCATGACACCAGTCAGGCCTCCCCATCCTTCTCCACCATCCCCTCTTGTCATCTTTTCTTTTCTTTACTCCCTTCTTTCTTTTCTCTCTTTCTTTCTTCCTTTCTTCCTTCCTTTCTTTCTTTCTCTCACTGGTGTCTTCATGGTCACAGTACGAGCTGTCGAAGCTCCAGGCATCGTGGCCTGACTCTGTCGAGAGCAGGGAGACCCCGAGGGACCGCTCGTCTGTGCTTCCGGTCAG
The DNA here is from genome assembly GCF_002288905.1 of Enhydra lutris kenyoni. Taxonomy (NCBI): domain Eukaryota; kingdom Metazoa; phylum Chordata; class Mammalia; order Carnivora; family Mustelidae; genus Enhydra; species Enhydra lutris. The sequence continues at coordinate 41,902,632 of NW_019154097.1, forward strand.
CAGACCCGGAGCCAGCCCGCCCCAGCCCTTGTCCATTTCCACTTCAGTTTCACTGGCCGTGACTCGCCGGAGTGGTTCCCCCCACCTGTCAAGGAGGCTGGGAGCGAGAATACCCGCTTCTTCTGGCTCTGCAGCGAGTGGAACGCAGGGGGATGCGTCTGTCCCAGCAGCGACGCAGGGGCATTATGCCTGTCTCAGCCCTCTGTGTCACGGGCTATAGGGAGGGGACACATTCCCTCGCTAGAACCCTGCTTTGCATTTGCAAGTTTATTCGTTTCCTTCTCAGGGTTGGAATGGCTCAAAGATGTCCCTATCGAGCCATGAGCTCTAGCCTTGCATAAAAATAAAATATTCTTTAACGTGGAACCAGTGATTTTCGGGTGGCCTCAGCAGAGGCACTGTGTCCTTGGAGGTCAGTTGTCATGGTGTCCTTTCGAGCACAGCCCGACGGGATGCAGGGGTGTCATTAGGATGTGCTCGGGTCGGTGCCTTTCTGTTCATTCTTGCCCGTCCTTCCCTCCGGCCTCTCCAAGTAACCTCCCAGTTATCCACATCTGCGCTCCTCGCGGGGCTCCCTGGCGCAGGGAGGGACAGTCCACCTATCCAGCTGCGGAAGCCACGGATGTCAGAACCTGTTTCTCTCCCGCCCTAACGACTCATCGCCAAGCCGTGTGGCTCTCGCTCCCGAATCCGTTTACCCACTGACGGGTACTTAGCTTGTCCCCGTGTTTTGGCTGCCGTGAATAATGCTACGAAGAACGTGGGAGTGCAACAGCTCGTTGGTATGGCCACTGTGCCAGTGCCATACTGTTTTGATCCCTGAAGCTTTGTCATACGGTCTGAAATCAGGAAGTTTCACGCTTCCGACTTTGCTTTTCTTACTCAAGATTGCCTCAGTTATTTGAGGTCTTTTGTGGTTTCATAGGAATTTTAGGAGTGTTTTTCTGTTTCTCTGAAGAATGTCATTGGATTTTAAAAAATTGGTGTACATATTGGGTGTTATACACAACTAATGAATCGTTGAGCGCCACATCAAAAATCAACGGTGTACTGTACGCTGGCTAACAACATAATAAAAAAATTCGTGTGTGACTGTTAGTCTCAGGTTACAACATAATGGTTCAGCGGTTCAATATTTGTATATATTGAGAAATGATCGCTCTAGCAAGCCTAGTTAACATCTCTCACCATACATGGTTACAGAATTCCTTTCCTTCTCTCTCTCTCTTTTTAAAGATTTAATTTATTTATTCATGAGGCATAGAGATAGAGAGAGAGGCAGAGGCAGAAGGAGAAGCAGGCTCCCTGCTCAGCAGGGAGCCCAACATGGGGCTCAGTCCCAGGACCCTGGGATCATGACCTGAGTCAAAGGCAGACACTTAGCCAACTGAGCCACCCAGGCACCCCGAGAATTTTTTTTCTTATGATGACAACTTTTAAGATCTAGTTCCTTAGGTGTTTTTTTTTTTGTTTTTTTGTTTTTTTTTTTTGGTCTGTTCGTTTTTAAGATTTTCTTTACTTATTTGTCAGGGTGGGTGGGTGGGTGGAGAGAGAGAGAGAGAGTGAGAACACACAAGCAGGGGGGAGCAGCAGACAGAGGGGGAAGCAGGCTCCCCACTGAGCAAGGAGCTTGATGTGGAACTTGATCCCAGGACCCTGAGATCATGACCTGAGCCGAAGGCAGAGACTCAACCCACTGACCCACCCAGGAGCCCCTTGTTCTAAGTGCATGATTTTTCACCTTCTTGGTTAAGTTTATTCCTAAGTGTTTCATTCTTTTTGAAGCTAATGTGAATGGCTTTTAATTTCTTTTAATCCCTTTTCTGACTATTTCATTGTTCTCGCAGAGAGACACAACTGATTTTTCTGTTGATTCTGCAACCTGCAACTTTGCTGAGTTCATTTGTTTGCTCTAGAAGGGTTTCGGTGGTGTCTTGAGGTTGCGCATATATAAGATCACGTTGTCTGCAGAGACAGTTTCATTTCTTCCTTTCTGGTAACTCTTAATGTGGCTTATCACGTGCCTTGAATTCTATACGTAGAACCTGCTCTGCGTCTGGAGATAAATCCCACGTGGTCACGGTGTGTGATCCGTTTACTGTGCTGTTGGACGAGGTCTACAAATGTTTGCTTGAAGAATTTTGCATCTATGTTCATCAGGGTGTGTAATTTTCCATTTTTACATAGTATACAGATCTGGCTTCCGTGTCAGGGTAGTGCGAACCTTGTAAAATGAGTTGAAAGTGTTCCTTCTCGCTCAAATTTTTGGGAGACTTTGAAAAGCATTGATTTTAATTAATATTAATTTTTCTTTAAATGTTTGGTAGAATTAACCATACAGTCATTTGGTCCTTGACTTTTCTTTATTGGGAAGTTTTCATTTTCCATACACATTATTGCTCTGTTCATAAATTGTATTTCTTCACGACACAGTCTTAGTAGGTTGTGTGTTTCTGGGAATTTACCCATTTCTTCCAGATCTGTGGCTGTAACATTGTTCCTAGTAGTGTCTTATGATCCCTTGTATTTCTGTGGTATTGGTGCTAATGTATCTTCTTTGATTTTATATTTTATTTATTTGAGTCTTCTCTTTCTTAGTGTATCTCAAACATTGTCCATATTGTTTATCTTTTCAGAAAAACTAACTCCTAGTTTCACTGAATTTTTCTTTTGTCTTTCTGATTTTTGCTTTGTTTACTTCTGCTCTGATCTTTGCTATTCTTTTACGTCTTTTTTTGGTTTCTTGATGTATAAAGTTAGGTTGTTTATTTGAGATTCTTCTATTTTTTAAACATAGGTATTTATTGCCATAAACTTCCTTTTAGTACTGTTTTTGCTGCATTGTGTAGGTTTTGGTATATCATATTTCTGTTTTTGTCTCAAGATTTTTTTTGTTTCCATCTTGATGTCTCCTTTGACCACTGGTTGTTCAGGAACGTGTTGTTTAATCTGCACGTGTCCGTGACATTGTAGTCAGAAAGATGCTTGAGATGACTTCAGTCTTCTTAAATTCCTTAAAACTGGTTCCGTTGGCCCAACCTCGGATCTCTTCTGGAGACTGTCCCGTGTGTACTTGAGAAGAATGTGTGTTCTGTTGCTGGAATGTTCTGTGTGTCTCTTGGTCTCCATGTAGTTCATGTCCAACGTTTCCTCGCGGATGTTCTGTCTGGGTGATCCGTGCATGGTTGAGAGTGGGTGCTGGAGTCGCCTGCTGTTCTTGCACTGTTGTCCATCTGTCCCTTCTGATCGCTTCATGCTTCCTGTATTGAGGGGCTTTAATTTTGGGTGCATCTTTGTGTTTTTGCTTGATGAGGCATATTCTACTGTAGGACCCCTTCGATTCCGTTATGCACTCTTCTGCTAATCAGACAAGTTGCTCTCAGTTTGGGGCTACTCGGAAGAAGTCAGCTTTAAACATTTTTGCACTATTTGTGTGTGTGCGGGTGTGTGTATGTGTGTTCTGGTTTATCCTGGGTAAGGGGTAGGTCTTCTGCTCTGGGGTAGAATCGCTGGGCAGGTATATGGTGGACTTCATAAGCCACTGTCACACGGTTCTGTGAAGGTGTTACTGCATTTTCCAAGCCCACCAGCGGCTGCTAGAGCTCTGGGTGCTTCATGTCCTCATCAGCGTCTGTCTGGTGTTCTCGGTCTTTCGTTTGAGCCAGTCCGTTTCTTTAATGTTTGGTGATTCCGTGCATGCTGATCCCCGTGTGATTCCAGCTTACACTGCCCTGGTGGCTCATGACCTTGGGTGCATTCTCTCTCTCACCATCTCTCTCTCTCTGTTCTTTCCCTTCCAGTCCCTCCTCCCCCTCCTTCCCCTCCCCCCTTCCATCCCCCCTTCCTCTCTTCCTTCCCGCCGCCTCTATCAGTTCCTGAAAGAGGGATGTTAAAATCTCCGATGGGGATTGCGGATTTTTCTTCTCCTTGCTTTAATTCTCCTAATTCTCTCTTCATGTAATTTTAAACTGTTTTTATGTGCAGATGCATTCATCTTAGGAATGTTGTGACTCCCTGATGCATTGATTCTCTTGGCATTATGAAGTGTCTCTGTCTCTGTGTGTGCATTTTGCTTTAAAGCGACTTTCCCTGCTACTAATATAGCCACACCAGCCTTCTCCTTTCTTTTACTGCCCTCCTCTCTGTGTCTTTCATTTAAAGTGCATAGCTTGTCTACGGCATATGGTTGAGTCTTGACATTTTATCTTGTCAGGAAGCTATTTTTTAATTGGAATGTTTAGTTGACTTACATAAAATGTAATTATTGTATAATTGGGTTTCTTTCTACCTTTTTGTTATTTCTCTTCTATTTGATCCATATGTGCTCTTTTCCCTCTGTGTCTCCTTTCCTGCCTTCTTTTAGGTTAATGGAATAAAAGTTTTGGTGTTGAATTTTAATCCCTCCATTACATGCTTAGCTCATACTGCTTTGAGTGTGTGTGTGTGTATGTGTGTGTGTGCGTGAGATCTAGGGATTACAATACACATCCTTGACCACAGTTTACTTAGGCTTAATAGGATTCCACTTCGTGTAGAATCTTAGGAACCTGTAATACTATAATTACATATATAAACAGTGTATTACATGTATCCAGTATGTGACGCGTATATGTGTCCATACGTATAACGTTATATCCTCCCAGTCCGTGTGGCAGTGTTGTCGTGTACTCGTCATCAACATGTGTTATGAATTCCTCGATATTGAACTTTACAAAACTTTCACTAACTAGTCAGCATTTTTTTGGTTGAAGGAAGAAAAAAGTAAACTTTTTAATTTACCCGATTATTTCTCATTTCGAGTGCTCTTCATTTATTCCTGGAGATGGAGTTTCTGTCAGGTGTCCGTTCCATTTAGGGCTGCGGGAGACAAATTCTTCTAGCTTTCCTGTGTCTGAAAATGTCTTCATTTTGCCTTTATTTTTGAAAGATGGTTTCAGAGGAGACAGAATTCTGGGTTGAAATTTCATTCTTCCATTTTTTTCCCAGTAGTGTGTATACATTACAATACCATGTAACACTGCCGTGGTACTTCTCTGTTCCATATAATCTGTGTTACATACGACAGATCACGCACATAACAGACATGTGCACACAAACACACTGATGTGCACGCACATACACACAATCTTGGAGCTGAATCTACATCGTCTTGATACATCGTCAAAACAATTTCGACATCTAGATTTGTCTCCACCGCGTTGCAAGAATCACCACTTTTTAAACCCAGAACAGTTGCTCTCCTCTGCCAAGCCGCCTGCCTCTTCTCTCCTCCAATTCCACGCTTTCGGGTCTGTTACCTGCTGCTGCATTTCAAGTCTCAAATTCAAATACCACCTTCAGCGGTAAGTCACCAAACACCGGTACCTTAAACAAATAGGGTGCGTTTTTTTCTCCCGCGGGAAATCTGGAAGCAGAAGTCACTCCACTTGGTTTCTGGGAATCCATGACACCAGTCAGGCCTCCCCATCCTTCTCCACCATCCCCTCTTGTCATCTTTTCTTTTCTTTACTCCCTTCTTTCTTTTCTCTCTTTCTTTCTTCCTTTCTTCCTTCCTTTCTTTCTTTCTCTCACTGGTGTCTTCATGGTCACAGTACGAGCTGTCGAAGCTCCAGGCATCGTGGCCTGACTCTGTCGAGAGCAGGGAGACCCCGAGGGACCGCTCGTCTGTGCTTCCGGTCAGCAGACCCGGAGCCAGCCCGCCCCAGCCCTTGTCCATTTCCACTTCAGTTTCACTGGCCGTGACTCGCCGGAGTGGTTCCCCCCACCTGTCAAGGAGGCTGGGAGCGAGAATACCCGCTTCTTCTGGCTCTGCAGCGAGTGGAACGCAGGGGGATGCGTCTGTCCCAGCAGCGACGCAGGGGCATTATGCCTGTCTCAGCCCTCTGTGTCACGGGCTATAGGGAGGGGACACATTCCCTCGCTAGAACCCTGCTTTGCATTTGCAAGTTTATTCGTTTCCTTCTCAGGGTTGGAATGGCTCAAAGATGTCCCTATCGAGCCATGAGCTCTAGCCTTGCATAAAAATAAAATATTCTTTAACGTGGAACCAGTGATTTTCGGGTGGCCTCAGCAGAGGCACTGTGTCCTTGGAGGTCAGTTGTCATGGTGTCCTTTCGAGCACAGCCCGACGGGATGCAGGGGTGTCATTAGGATGTGCTCGGGTCGGTGCCTTTCTGTTCATTCTTGCCCGTCCTTCCCTCCGGCCTCTCCAAGTAACCTCCCAGTTATCCACATCTGCGCTCCTCGCGGGGCTCCCTGGCGCAGGGAGGGACAGTCCACCTATCCAGCTGCGGAAGCCACGGATGTCAGAACCTGTTTCTCTCCCGCCCTAACGACTCATCGCCAAGCCGTGTGGCTCTCGCTCCCGAATGCCTTGTGTACCGCCTTCCTCGCACCCCCCGCCAGTGGTGCCTTGTGTACCGCCTTCCTCGCACCCCCCGCCAGTGGTGCCTTGTGTACCGCCTTCCTCGCACCCCCCGCCAGCGGCCTGGCCCTGCACGTCAGGTCCCTGAGCCGGTGGTGGGTGCGGCGCACAGAGCAGCAAACACGAGCCGCTTAACCCGCACCTGGCTTTTTGCTCGTGTAAAACCACACGTCATGAGAAGTGAGCGTGGGGACAGGCCAGGCTGCCTGAGTGACGTAGACGCGTCAGTGAGTCCCCAACGCTGCCCCACTCCCCCCGGCTTGGCAAGACGGCCGTGACACTTCTTGGCGTCCCCTCTCGCAGACACAGCCGTATCAAGCAGAGGAACGCGTGTCGTGCTTATGTCACTTTTCGTGAACGAGGAGGATCGTCCCACAAGGTTCCCCTGCAGCTCTGCTCGCGCTGGTCCTGGCTGGTCACGGGCCGTGTTCGGGCTGGAGGCCGGACAGGTGACTTTCTGGCACGTGCGGCTGCACGATGGGGGCCGTGTCCACAGGTCAGGAGGAGGTGGGGATGGGGGTGCAGAGGGAGGGCGTGGTTTTGGGGGGCCTTCCTCCAGACCTACTGCACACACCCCCACACCCACCTCGCTCCTACCCCCAAGCCCTTCTCCCCGCACCCCTGTGGCCGGAGAGGGCTCGCCGGGCTGGCCCATCTGCGCACTCGTGTCTGTCGATTCCGCTCGTAATTATGTAAACTGCGTAAGGGAGGAGACCTTGCCTGTTCCGTTCACAGCTCTGTCCCCGGAATGTGGCCTCAGAGGTACCGATGTGATATTCAGGTGTCCGCGGCTGCGTGAGCAGAACGCACATCGGATTCCGTCCGTCCTGTCCTCGGGCCTCCGTGCTTTCCCTTGGCCTCGCAGCTGAAGTCGCATCTTCTGGAATCATAATGGCTTTCACAGAGAGGTCTGCGCCTGCCTCTCCGTCTCTCCCCCACATTCCCCCACCCCTCCACTCTGTCTCCAGCTTTCCGGAACTTTCTTCAGTTTCTCAGATACACCATGTGTTTTCTTCCCTCTATATGCTTCCCCCCGACTGCCTAAGAGCGGTTTTGGCTTCTCACTTTGCTTGACTAAGTCCTTCTCTAGAAGCGAATTTCAGTTTAAATGTCGTTTCTTCTGGGAAATCTTCCAGAAGGTTCTTTCACTAGGCATTGTCAGAAACCCCTGCGTACATCCCAGAGCACCCGGGAATTCTCCATCTTAGACATGGTTCTGTGCTGTTGTAGCTGCTTAATTGTGTTTCTCCACCACCATGATTTTTTTTTTTTAAGATTTTATTTATTTGGCAGAGAGAGACACAGCAAGAGAGGGAACACAAGCAGGGGGAGTGGGAGAGGGAGAAGCAGGCTCCCCGCTGAGCAGAGAGCCCGATGCGGGGCTCGATCCCAGGACCCTGGGATCATGACCTGAGCTGAAGGCAGATGCTTAACCCACTGAGCCACCCAGGCGCCCCACAACCACCATGATTTAAAACAAAACAAAACAAAACAAAACAAAACAAAACATAGCTTTATTGAGGTAAAGTTTCTATTCCATTGACCTATTGAAAGTCTACGATATAATTGTCTCCAATATACGCACAGAGTTACGCAGCTACGGCCACCCAGAGTCACTGCTGGAGCATTTTCATCACTTTCCCGTCCTCCCCAACATTCCCATTAGCTCCCACTCCTCCTCCTAATCCCACTGGCCGTGAGCAACTACCACTCTGCTTTCTGTCGCCGTGAATGGGCTGAGTCTGGACCTTTCACAGGCTGGGACTGAACTTCTGCGCTCAGAATTGTCCTGGTCTCTTCCCACTGGATTCCCAGGGCTGAGAGAGCCTGGCATGTGGTTGGGCCTCAGGAGATATTCATTGACTGAATAATTGAAAGTTTAGACTCACAAAGCCGGTTCCCCCCTTTCCTGTCGTTGACGGCACACATACATGGATTTCCTGCTGTTTTTATCACCCCGCATCGATGTTTTTTATGTACTTGTTTATCTTCCTAGATCAGGGGTTTCTTAAGGACAAGAGCCATGCCTGATTCATCTTTGTGTGTCTCAGCTGAGTCCTTGGCGTGCGAAGCGCTCGACAAATATTTGCAGAATGGGTAAATGAACGAATGAATCAGCTGAGACGCTCCTTCCCGTGTCATCCGTCAGGCCCTCCCCCAGGGACAGGTGGGCTCAGCTCATTTGTTTGCTAGAGCCGCCGGTGTTTACTAACAGAGGAGACCACAATTGCATACTTCCCGCCGGCGTTCCGGAAATATCCTGGCAGCCACGGTCGTCACCCCTGTCTGTGGCCGAGGCTGCGACTGGGAGATCCCGGTGTCCTCGAGGCCCTGCACACCGCTGTGTATGCACTCAGGGTTTCATCCAATGCTGGAGCTTTCAGGCCTGTGGCTTGGAGTCTCTGAGGGCTAGGGGGCCAGGGAGAGGGCCAGGTAGGCCAGACAGGCTTGTGATGTCAGGTTCTGTGATCAGGGGGCATTTTAGTAGGAGTTGGGAGTTTTTGATCTCTGTCACCCAGAGGACTCCCGACACAGAACGTTCTGCTCGAGCAGGGCGCCTGTGTGTGGTGGTGGCGAGTCTCAATGTGTCGGGACTCTCGGCCCGAGCTGCACCAGACCCTTTTCCAGAAGGTTGTCACTGTGGTAAAAAGGGAAGCAGCCGGTCCTGTTCCTACAGCCGGTTTCCAGAAGTGCCTCCAAGGCTGTTAGTGTGGGACGTTAGCCAGGCCTCATAGCCTGGGTCCTGGTGCCGCGGGCCGGGCCACCCATGATGTGCTGAAGGGTGCCTCCTGCCGTGTGGCCCGAGGGTGCAGGGCTTTTCCAGCCCGTGTCCAGCACACAGGGGTCCTCTCCAAGCAGCCGGCCCTGTTCTCCCCACACTAGTTTGCCTACAGAGCCCCTGTGTCTGCTTTCCCTGGGCAGCGATCGACCATCACCAGGTAAACCCAGAGGCCCATTGCTGGGCTCTGATGGCTTCACAGACCTCGGCTTTCCCTGGGATGTGGGCCTCTTCTGAAGAACCCCAGAAAGCGATTCCAGACCCGCTGTTGCCTGTGGTAGGCTGGAAGCCCTGCCTGGCCTGTCCCGCCAAAACGCTCACGTTCTGGTCCTGGAAACTGTGAATATGTTATACTGTCCTTCGCAGACGTGATTAAGAGATTCTTCTGGATGACCTGGTGGGCCCAGTGTAGTCACAAGGGCCCTTGCAAGGGGGACGCATTTAGAGAGCAGAGAAAATGCCACACAGATGGCTTTGAAGGTGGAGAAAGGGGTCCTGAGAAGCCTCTGGAAGCTGGAAAAGTCAAGGATTCTCCTCTGGGGCCTCCCGAAGGAACCATCCCTGCCAACACCATGATTCTAGCCCCGAACACCTGTTTCCAACTCCTGCCCCCCACCGAAACTTGAAGAGAATAAATCTGTGTTGCTTTAAGCCATGAAGTTTATAATAATTGGTGACAGCGGAAGTAGGATGACGGATACGTTGTCCCCACCTTGGTCGCAGCGGCCCCGAGCACACAAGCTTTCTGCTCGTCCGGGGGGAGCATTCACTTTGAACTCCGAGGGAGGCGGTGTTTGTCACCGTGGGCTGGCTGTTGACAGCGGGCAACAGCCCGGGAGGCGTAAACAACGGAGGCTTCTTTTCTCCCAGTTCTGGAGGCTGGAAGCCCATGACCAAGACACCAGCAGGTAGATGTGTGGGGGGAGCTCTCTTCACGGCTGCAGACGGCGGCCTCACCATGTTCTCATGCGGCCTTTCCTCTGTGTGTGCACGGGAGAGAGAGCGAGAGAGAGCCCTGGTGTCTCTGCCTCTCATAAGGACACCGGTCCCATTAGATTAGGGCCCCATGTTCTGACCTCCTTTAAGCCTGATGACCTCCTTAAAGACTGTCTCCAAACCTAGTCACGCTGGAGGTCAGGGTTTCCACGTAAACTTGGCGGGGAGGGCAAGGGGGTGCAGTTCGGTCTATAACACGGGGTCTCCGTGCTTGTATTTGTAGAGAAGGGGCCAGGGTTCCTCAGGCCGTTTTCATCCCAGGAGCCCAGTGCTCTTTGCAGAGGAGCTTAGCGTGGGTTCTGGGTGCTGGTGTGATGGCGGCCTTCGACGGAGCCCTGTGGGAGCGAACCTTGGGCTTCTGTCGTTCAGGACTCCACAGACTAAACTGAGGTGTTTGAGGATTTTTCACGGAGCTGGTTCGGTTGGTCCTTCCCTGATGGCAAGTGGAACCCCTCTGGGCCAGTCATCAGAAGTGTGTGCTGAGAACATCGCAGATCTCGGGTGAAGGCCCACTTGGTGCTAAGACGTTCATCATAATGCTGACCTGGTCCCATGTCTCCCTACTTCCTTCCTTCCTTCCTTCCTTCCTTCCTTCCTTCCTTCCCTCTTTCTCTCTTGCTTTTCTTTTCTCTTCCTCACTGCCTCCGTAGTAAACAGTTTGTCTGGTTCCTGGTCATGATTGCGTCTTTTTGGGAGCTCAAATCATTTTACATGTTCCTAAGCACAGTCTTTTCGGGTCCAGTCTGATGCTGTCCTGCCCACAGGATGGTCTGTCACCATCCCAGGCACACTGCCTCATGGGACCCCAGCCTCCCGGCCCCGCACTAGTGCCCCGTTCATGAGAAAGTTGCTTCTGGCCCCAGTTCACCCTCCTGGGCTGGGATGGGAACTGTTAGTGGTTCATGGCTCAGGCTGCCTAGGAGGCACGAAAGCCTCATCTCAGGAGGGCCGAGCACCGTGACTGTGGTTTCTGGACACCAACCTGGTGAGCGCGGACGGGCCCCCAGACGGACACCGGGCAGCGTGCGCTAAAGCCGCGGGTCACCTGAGCTGATGTCCCGTGACGGAAGCCACAGGCCTGGGGACCGGCAAAGGCCTCCCTCCTCTGAGACAGCCTCTTCTCTCACAACTTTCCGGAGCTTGGCGCTGACAGCAGGCAGACGGCTCCTGACCGAGATCCCGCCACCCGGAAGCTTCCAAGGACAGAGCGCACAGGAGTGAGGCCTCTCCAGTCAGCGCAGGACCAGGAGCCCCTCCCGGTGCGGGCGTCCGTCCTGGGTGTGGCGGACCCAGCACCGTAAGCCACACCGGCGTGGGGGACCATGGCGGCCTGAGCCTTGGACATCCCTCTTGGCGCACAGCTGAGATCTGCCGGTGAACGTGTCAGCCTGAACATTCACCATTTTAGGCTGATTTATGAGGAAAGGGGCTCAATTCCGCTAGCCTGGGAGCTGACGTAAGCGCCGGGTTTTTGTCCTGCTCTGACGGGGGGGGGTCCTCGATGTGTCCTCCGCTCGGAAGGGATGCGGCTTCAGGCACCATGAACACAGCTGTGCCCTCACGTTTATTTGTCCCAGGGCCCGGGGACCGTTTGGGGACAAACGGCGCCTTATTTGGAGTTGTTGATTCTTTCCCTCCCTCTCTCGTGGGGGGGGGTGACCTCAGATAACCTGCTGCAGCTCGGAAAGACCTGAGTAGCCCAGGAGAGCTTATCTGTGGCCTGAGGAGAGTTTCCATCCCCTTCGTCACCCTACTAGAAACTGGCGAAGATGCCAGGCCTGTGGGGTCCCTCTCTGTTGGCTGGTGGCAGGGTGTTGGGTCCTGAGGACCAGGATTCTCCTGAGGACCTCGTGCTTCCCGGAAGGCAACGCCTGCTCACCCTGGGATCGCCCCAGACTTCTGCCTCCGGGACTACACAGCGTTCTTGGAGTTACCCCCACGGCAGGGCTCCTGGACATCTGCGTCCTGTGGTGCCTGAGTGTTTCCTAAAAGGGAGACGGGTTGTGCCAAACCCGGTCGTTAGCACAAGAAGTGGGTGGGTCCTTGGATGGACTGTGGTCCCCTTAGAAGGCTGGCTCCTACCGGCGACCCTCAGGCCACGAAAGGTCCAGTTTCGTGAAGACAGTGTCTCCACGGGGCTCCCCTAGGAAATCAGACACCTACAGAAATGGGTGGCAAATGTGAGGGTGTCCCCCTCGAAGTCAAGTCCTGACATAAGCTGGTCCTCCAGTCACACTCAGAATGTCCTCAGCTGGTCTCTGGACGTGGGGACAGTGTTGGACAGGACCCGTGAGCGTGAGGGGACGCTGATGGCAGAGACCCAGGGGTGAGCGGTGGCTCTGTTATGGGTCAGACCATGTCCCCCCGAAAGTGATGTTGGTGTCCTCGCCCCTTGCCGAGTACCACAGAACGCAACTGTACTTGAGGATGGGGTCTTAACAGAGGTAATCACGTTAAAATGAGGTGTTTAGTGTGGTCTGTAACCCAGGATGACTGGCGTCCTCTTGAAAAGCAGAAATTTGGATGACGCATGTGGAAGGACACCGTGGGACGGCGAAGGCTACGGACCACACAGCACCAGAGATCGCAAGACTCCGTTAGCTCTAGAGGTTAGAGGAGAAGAGGGAACAGAGGCTCCTTCGCTGCCCTCAGACAGAACCACCCTGGGGGACGTCCGGGGGGCTCTGTTGGTGATGTGTCGACTCTTGACTTCGGCTCAGGTCATGATCTTAGAGTTGTGAGATCGAGCCCCTCAGTGGGGTCCACACTCGGTGTGGAGCCTGCTTGAGGTTCTCTCTCTCCCTCTGCCCCTCCCTGCCTTCTTTCTCTAAACAAAATAAAACAAAACAAAAGAACCAGCTTTGCCAACCCCTCGATCTCAGACTTCCAGCCTCTGGAAAGTAAAATTCTGTTGTTTAAACCGCACGATCCGTGCTGCTCTGTTCCAGCAGCTCCAGAAAAAGGAACCAGGGTCTTGCAGGAGGGGGAGCCCGTGAGAGGCCAACCAGGAAGCTGTCGAGGACTGGAAGTCCGTGTGCTCAAGGGAGACCTTGGTGTCCGCTCAGTGGGTGGCGCCTCGTGTTTCCGTCCTTGGGGTGGCCTTGTGGCGCAGGCCCCTGACATCATCGTTGTCTTCCTCGTCAACGTGTCACAGTTGATTTTTCCTGCGTATCTGCTATGTGTCTCGCACACACTCTACATGTCTTTTTTTTTTTTTCCTAAGTCATCTGTAAGCCCACGTGGGGCTCAGACTCACCGCTCTGAGATCAAGGGTCCCACGCCGGGTAACCGACCAAGCCAGCCGGGCCCCCTGTGCTGTACCCGTCGTGTAGCCTTCAGCTTTCACAGCCTACGAGGTCCATGTGGGTATCATCCCCATTTTACAAGCAGGGAAACTGAGGCACAGAAGGAAGGCCCTTGCCCAAGCGCGTGTGGCTGGTAGGTGGGAGCTTGAATGTGGCCGCTCCCGGCCCTGTCTCGGGCTCCGGGTCTTGCACAATCTTTCCCTTCCTGCGAGGTCGAGCCGCAGTCTCGGGTCCTTGTGCTGGCCGCACCCTGCCAAGGCTGCTTCCTCACAGGTTCCTGCCCGGCTCCTGTTCTCTGGGTCTCAGCCCGAGGGCTCATCTGCGGGGAGAATGCGCGTCCCCGGTCCTCTCCGCCCGATGCGTGTTTTATCTTTATTTTGTTCAACAGCCCTTGCCCCTGCCTGGGACCTCCCTCCTGCTCACGCTCGAGTCCTTGTCTGAGCCCACGGGCACGTTTCAGGAGAACCGGGACCTTCGCTGGCTTCTCTGGTCCTCTAGCCCAGAAACCCGATCGGTTCCTGCAGTGGAGAACGTTCACGAACTCGTGCCATTCATGGTTCAAACACTGTGGGCCTTTCCCGCCGCACGGGAGCCTGGGCTCCGTCTTGCCCAGGCAGCGGATTTGTGAAGGTCTTTGCTAAGTGGGAGGCCGCTTCTGTCTGTCCTTCTGACCCTTCGCAGTGCCTGGGAGCTGGGGGAGCTCAAACGCGGGGTCTCCCCCGCCCCCTCACTGTCCCTCACCCCCCAAGGGCCTGTAAGGGGAAAGCGGAGGCAAGAAGCTGGCTTTGTCATTGGACAGTTGTTGCCACCCTCCCCAGGAGGCGGGGAGACTGGGGCCAGTGACCGTGGCCTTGGGTCAGTCGACTAACACAGCGCCGGGTCAGACGCGTCCTCGGGGTTGCTGTCGTCCCAGCCCACTGGGAGCTACCGGGGAGGTGGGAATCCTCTACCTTTCCTTGTAGGGAGCTTCGGAAGGCGCCCCTGCCCCTCAGTGGGAGACCAGCTGCCGCAGGGCTGCAGGGCAGGACCCCGGCGTGAGGGACGGGCAGCCGTGCTCAGTCCTGCAGCGCCGGGCCGTTTGTGGAGAGGCGGAGCAGGTTCTAGCCTGTCCCGGGAGCTGACGAGCTCCCACCAGCTGCCTCCTGCAGCCCTGCGCGCGGTTTCCAGGCCCGGGCTGAGGCCGCCCCAGTGTTTGTGTGCAGGGTCAGCTCACACGTCTCGAGATTGTGCCAGCGCTGCCTCCGTCCATTCTTTTAGGCTGCCGTTGAGCAAACATGTATTGAGCGCTACTGTATGCAGGAGACAGCTGGTGGGCCAGTAGCTACGGGAGCAGCCATTCTGTTAGAGTCTTTCCCTGGAACGTGTCAGGGAGGGTCATTGGGCAGGTGGACAGCGTTAGGTGCCCTCGGCTTGGACTGACCACATCCTGTCCACAGGCTGGGGTGGAACCCCCCGGGGGCCTTCCTCCTTTGTCCACCCTCTGACAAATGGGAGCAGGGTGTGGGGTCTTCCTCCGAGGGGCTTTCCAGGGTTGGTGTATGAGCCGTAAGCTCCGGGGCGGTTCCGGCAGGAGGCCCAGAGGGCAGGTGGGGCTCTGGCCCAGGCACGTGTGAGCCCACGTCGCGGGCTGCTGCTCCAGGGTCCCAGAGGACAGAGGGAGCCCCTTCCCCTCCTTCCCAAGGAGAGTTTCGTAAGCAACCTGACTTTGGCTGAAAATCTTAAAAAAATAAATGGGCATTTGTCATTTGCAGAATACGAAGGGACAGAGAAGGTCTGCTCTTAATTCAGCAACAACTGGTGTCTGGCGTGAACCTTGGAGTGGGGATGGGGTTGCCGAGAGGTATGAAGATGGAGGGGGCGGCCTGATTTGGGAAGAGGCTGGCACACCGAGGGCGGGGGGTCTGACCTTGCCATCCCAGTGGGCTCTGCCCGTGTCTTAAAGAACCCTCATGCTGGCTGCATTGAGTGGTGGGAGCTGGTGGGGACGCTGAGGCCAACGTGAACTGTGCTTAGACGTGCTGTTCTAAAGCCACAGCTCTGGAGGGTGGAGGTCCTACCACCAATCAGGGAAGGGGTCGAGGGTGAGTTTTGGGGTCAAGCTACATAGGACCACACTGAACCTCTAGGTTCAGGTAGAAAGAGGAGAATGACCCAGAGCTTTACGGGTGTGGTTTGGTTTGGTTTTAGAGAGATGGGGGAGGGTGTGCGGGTAGAGAGAGAATCTCAAGCAGGCTCCATGCCCAGCCCGACCTGGGACTTGATCTCCTGACTCTTGATCAGAGTCAGACGCTTAACTGATGGAGCCACTCAGGCGCCCCTGTTTTTATTTCTGTTTTATTTTCATAGAATGTGTGAACAATCCTCATTCACTGCTCCAGAGTTTAAAAAAAAAAAAAAGAAAGAAAAGAAAAGAAAGCAAGCATCCCAACTCATGCTTCCATTGAGAGGACCTCATTTTCTGTGCGGGACACGAGAGAGGAGGGGTGGTGAGCGGGAGGGAGGGTGTCGCGGGGAGACAGGTCGGCTCCGCCGCCTGCAGTTTTTATCAGACTTATTGTCGTGAGCTAATTTTCATGTTGAAATGGCTTTTCCCCCCCCAAACAAATGGCTTTTTATGTGGTTGAATGGGGTGGCAGGCGCCTTCTCTGAAAATTAGCCGACTCCGTTCTCCGCCAGTGCTAAGGCACGTACCTTGGGAACCCTTCCAAGGGCAGAGTCTGTGACTGGTTTGCTCCTCACAGAGGAACTGGTTAATAAGAGTTGGGAAAAGACAGTTTCCAGAAGAATCGGGAATGAGAACCGATGGCTTGAGTCTTGTGAAAGTGGATTTCCGTCCGCTCAGAGAGTTCAGGGGGCCTCGGGGAAATGGACCCCAGAAGGGAGGGGGCATTTTGAGGGAAATTTTCAGTTCATTCATTGCCACCTCCCTTTTTTAAAGATTTTATTTATTTGAGAGAGAGAGAGAGGGAGGGAGAGGCAGAGGGAGAGAGAATCGGAAGCCGACTCTGCCCTCAATGCAGAGCTGGATGTGGGGCTCGATCCCAGGACCCAGAGATCAGGACCTGAGCTGAAAACAAGAGTCAGACACTTAGCCCACCGAGCCACCCAGATGCCCTATTTTGGTTTTGTTTTTTAAAATAGTATTTGGTTATAAAATATAAATCCAGGGGCGCCTGGGTGGCTCAGCAGGTTAAGCATCTGCCTTCGGCTCAGGTCATGGTCCCAGGATCCTGGGATCGAGGCCCGCATTGGGCTCCCTGCTCAGCTGGGAACCTGCTTCTCCCTCTGCCTGCTGCTCTCCCGGCTTGTGCTCTCTCTCTCACTCTCTCTCTCTCAAATAAATAAAATCTTAAAAAAAAATCAGACACACAGATGCATTTGCCAATAAAGTATAAGGGCCACCACCAACTGTCTCTGGGCATCCGAAATATCACTCGTTCTATGATAATTTATCTCTGTATTTTGTTGTATTTACTTCCTGTCTTTCTTTCCCTAGACATGGGTTTTCACTGAGCAAATCATATCGCTTATATAATTTCTATTCTGAGATTTACAGAAAATAGATTTTCTCACGTCATTTCGTAAATGGGGTTTTTGATTGTGCATTATGTTTGGCCATGTGGAGGTAATTAAATTGACATCACGCAGGGTTTTCTTTTGTTGTTGTTTTACCATTTTATTTTCAATAATTTCAGATAGAAAGAGTCAAAGATAGTGCAGCAAACTCCCATATATCTCTCACCCGATTCTCGGATTGTTGACGTTGGGCCATATGTACTTTACCATTCTCTCTCCCTCCCAAAGGAATGTAAATGTTTTCTTCGAAATCTTTGTAGAGTGAGCAGCAAATGGGATACCCCCGTATTCTTGGGTACTCTGTGCACGTTTTCCACAAAGACAGTCTCCTGGCTAACCATGATATCCTCAGCAAAATCAGGAGACTCGTGTCCTGTAGGGCCACCATGGAATTCACGGTCATCGTCGGATTTCCCGGTTATCCCAATTACCATCTCGCTCACTGACTCATCCAACCCGAAATCATATTTAGCATTTATTTGGGATGTCTTTCTTTTTCCTCCAATTTCCAAAGGTTCCTTACGTTTTGTGTTTGCTTTGTTCGTTTGTTTGTTTCTGCTCTCACCGTGTGGACATCTTTGGCATTAAAGACCACTTACCCTATAACGTGTCCCTCACCAGGTATGCCCGTGTTTTCTCATGGCTGAATTTAAGTTATCCAGCTTTTGCAGAAATATCACAGACGTAATGACGGTGGGTCCCTCTGGCAACATTGGATCAGGGGACGTACAATGGTGATCTGCC
The DNA here is from genome assembly GCF_002288905.1 of Enhydra lutris kenyoni. Lineage (NCBI taxonomy): Eukaryota > Metazoa > Chordata > Mammalia > Carnivora > Mustelidae > Enhydra > Enhydra lutris. The sequence goes on from NW_019154097.1 coordinate 41,920,456, forward strand.
CCATCACTTGTGATACTAACTTTGATCGCTGAATTCAGGTAGAGTCTGCCAGGCTTCTCAATGTAAAATGACTCTCTCACCTTCAGAATTAATAAGTACTTAGTGGGGAAATACTTAGAAATTCTTCAATATCTGATTCTCATGAGCTTTAATATCCATTAAGGATTCTTACCTGAATCAGTTTTGGTAGTGGTGGTTACCAAATGATTGTTTTTTGAAGCCCAACATTTCTTGTGCGTTTATTGGTATAACTCTATAAGCAAGAGATTTTTGTTATCTCCATCCGTCCATCCGTCCATCCATCCATCCATCCGCCTATCCATTCATTGATATCCATATTGGTTCATCAATTTCCATTTTATTCAATTGACCATTCTCTCTTCTGGTCATTGTTCATTTTCATGTTAGCAGCAGCCCGCATTCAGGCTCGCTGTTGGATCTTTTTAGTATAATCTCATCATTGAAAATAATGGTCACACAGCACAGAAGGCTTAAAAATTTATTTTCTACTTGGCAATAAATAATGAGCACTTTCCATGTTAGGAAGACTTTACAGTGTTATTTTTAGTCAGGGCAGAGTGTCCATCAAATGTGCTCCATGCTTTAGCTCTCCTGGTGGGCGAGAAGGTCTGAGGGAGGCCCCTCTCCCAGGAGACAACTGTCATTTTGTTGGACTGGGACACACAGTGTCACCAGCAACAGCGCACTGGGCAGGGACAAGTCCAGTGTGTTTGGGTACGAGTATTGGCCTCCAGCTTATCACTGATTGTGCTGCTACTACAGGGACTGTCTGCACAGGATGCAGAATTATTCACCGTGGGGCTACCCCTCATGTAAGCTCCAGCATCCTAGGTACCCATCAGCTGGAGATGGAGTGTTGTATGGTGGCTTAAATAATCTCAGGTTGTGTGGGTCCACCTGTGTGGATGTATGTGTGTGCGTGTGTACATGGGTTTGTATTCTCTATATTACGTTTGCATGCCCAGCACGCGTGAGTGCACACATGTACACACACACAAATGCACATCTCTTCAGAATGCAGATGAAAGTCCGGGACAGCAATAAGACTGGACCGAGGAGAGGAAACAGAAGTGATCTATAAGGGGCTTCAAACCAGTGGATGCAAATTACACTTCCGTGAAGCCGCGAAGACGTCTGAAGTAAATATGGTGTAACGTATAGTCTTGATAAGGGGCTGCGTTAGGTAAACACATGTTTACTGTAATATTTTCTTTTCTGGACTCCCATGTGAAGTCTTTTATGATAAGTAAAGATTTTTTTTAAAAACATGAGTGGGAATGATCAGTACTAAATTCGAGGTAGTGGGGTGAGGGAAGTAGGATCAGGGAGAGAGATCCAGGAGCACCACCTGGATACATAAAGCCTAACTTCTTTTTAGTTTTCTGAAAAAATTAAATCAGAATTACAAAATGTTAAGATTTGACCTAGTTTAGTTGTGGGTTTGCAAGGGTTCACTTACAGCATTCTCTAGGCTTTCCTGCATTTGTAAGAAACCGGGCCATAGAAATGAGAAAATAAGGTTCTAACTCTCTAGACAGGAAGGAAGTAATGGAATTTATAGCATGCATGGCATGTTAGCTCTGAGAAGCAAAGCCTGAGGCAAGGCTTAAGTGCTAATGTCTTTGCGGAGGTAGAAACCCAAGGGAACAGAATGAGGAAAAAGAGAAGTGAAAGAGGGAAGAATGAGAAGCAAACACCAAATGAACCATTGCTGGACTGGCCGCTGTTTTATGAGGTCTTAGCTATGCAGGATGTGTCCACATAGGAAATCCAGAAACACTGTCTGAGGACAGTCCACTGGAGAGAGGAATGGAGCGGGAATTCATTTCCTAGCCACCTCCTTCTCTGTTTTGTCAAAACTGACTTTTCGGGAAGTTAACACTCACGTCGTTCTGGAGTGGCTCCTCTAGCACTTCTGGCCACCACGAGGGAGGCAAGATTACCTACAGAGTGTGGCGCTTCATCTGAGTTAGGAACTGTGAGGGATGGCCTTGGGGCCGTCTGACCCTAAGAAACCTTCTCTGAGTCCCCCTGCTGGTAAGGGCGGCCACAAACCCAGTGAGTGAGTCTGATACAAACGCCTCATTTGTCGAAAACACGGGAGGACATGAGGATACCATTTGCAGGGAGGAGGGGTGAGGACTGACGACCTCTTTCTTTTCTGAGGAGCACTTGGGGGACTACAGGATTCACTGAGGTTTTGGGGATGGAGATTTGGGAGGTGGGGTTGGGAGTTTGGGGAGAATCATGAAGGGCTTGGATAGAGGCATGGGGCAAGGACTGTGTCTAGTGACAGAAGTGGAAGGTCTCCTTGGAAGGTGACTTCTGGTTGGGTTGAATGGAAGAGGGAGGCCTCGGAAGGGCTGATGGTCTGGAGAAATGCCCGGGGGCAATGGTTGTAGAAGGCCAGAGAGCAGGTCGATGGAGGGATGCTTGGAAAAAGAGGAGGTTGTGGTCCAAGACTGAAACTTTAGAGAGTCAGATTCAGAGCTGGAGCTCTTTTGGGCAAGGACGGGGATCAGAATGTGGCCATGGGTGCGGGGCACGGGGGTGAAAGATAGGGGGCGACAGCAGTTAAGGGTACGGAGGTTGCTTAGCCTAGCAGCCGGAGTCTGGAAATGGAGCAAGCGTGCGGTTCTGAGGCATGGCAGACGTTGAAAGGCGTTGAGAGGAATGATTAGTAAATTTAGCTCAGCTCTGCACTGGAAGGCCAGTGAAATGATGAGGAACCGTTTCAACGTTGAGTCACCAAGGGACCCAATTAGCAAATGGGGTCAGCCATTTTATCGTCGGCACGAAACCAAATCATCACCATATAATCTTGAATCCAATCAGCATCCATCTGTAAAGATCTTATGCATTCTCCCACTGCAAAATTAGTTTCCTCCCGTGGCCCCTCCCTACCCCCCACCCTACCACCATGCACCCCCCGCCCCCCTCACCCCTCAGCTTTCCACAGTTGTGGGTATTGGAGCTCGCATCACGTGGTGCTGTCGTGCCTGCCTGGCATTCTGCCTCTCTTCCCACCTGCCCTGTCACAAGTGCTTGCTGGGTCAGATCTCACCCTGCATGGGGTCCCCACGCAGCCTGGTCCCTGATGGCCCATGGGTGCCCAGCACATTGCAGCAAGAGGGCTGGACCAGCAGCAGGCGACTTGCGGACGGTGGGTCACTTTCCATTTGATGGTTGACACAAGCTCCTTGATGAGGTCATTTCCTGGTTTCCGCCCTTCCCCACATAAACTTCCTTTCTCCTCAAATTATGTGCTCCTTGTAGAATATTTGGAAAACCTTAATAATCCCTCCTAACCTTTAACCTTCAGCAACAACCGCTATTGATGACTTCGTGTATATTTTCAGTCTTGCACTTTATTTTTTTCTATGAGTAGCGAAGACGTTCATGGCACCCATTTCAAAAGGCAGGAAAGCGTGTGCCATGAGAGTCTCTCGTTTCCTGTCCTTCCTCCCTCTGCCCAGATCCCGTCTGCAGGGGAGTTATCTGATTCCTGTATATTCATCCAGAAATAGCCTTACTTTTACGAGCAAGTTTGTGTCTTTTTTTTTTTAAGTATATTTTCACACAAAAGGTAGTATTTGACAGACCCCTGTTTGCATCTTGCTTTTTTTTTTTTTTTAATGAACAACGTATCTTGCAGGTTGTTCCACATCGGGATATAAAGAAGACTCTTCCTCTTTTTCTGGCTGCATTGGTCTTCCGTTGTTTGGGTGTAGTGTATTGGTTTAGCCAATACACTAGTGGGTGTTTTAATTGATTCAGATCCCTTTAGTTTTCAGTGTTTTATGATGAAAAGTGCAAGTGGCATGTGCCCCATGGGGACCCATCACCCAGCCTTAACATGGCACCAGCCTTATTTCATCTGTACCCCATCTGCCGGCCTTCCTCCTCCCTCTAGGATTTTAAAGCAAATCCCAGACCTTACATCATTTCGTCTGTAATTATTTGAGTGTAGATTTCCAAAAAGAAGGACTTAAAAAAATCCTAATCTCTTACCTACCGTGATGAACCATAATCCCTTATGACCATTAAAATCGGATCTTTACACAAATATATAAATAATGTGGCAACCGAAGGCATGGCTCATGCTTCGTTCCGTCCGCGGGTGCGGCTATACCAGCAGGAGGATGCGTCTAGAGGGAGAATGGTTGAGGTAAAGTGTGCTCTGGTTTTAATAGAATCGAGATCGCCGTGCTGCACTTCAAAGAGATTCTACTAATCTGAAGTCCGGCCCTCAGCGTTTAGAGAGCCTGCGGCCCACAACTTTGTCTACACAGCATGCGCCCAGCCTTCTTGAGCTTTACCCGCCCGTGAAATATATTCTACAAATGTCTTGTTGCATTTTTCTCATCAGGAGTTGGGTTGAACGTTGTTTTATAGGCTTGAGAGCCATTGGTAGCTCCTTTCTTGGAAACTGCTCACATTTTCTGAAGATTTCTCTTTCGGTTGGTTGGCCTTTTTCTTACTGATGTACGGAAGAGCTTTTTCAATATAAAGGAAGTGGGCTCCTCGTTTGTGACAGGTGCTGTAAATATTTTCACCTTTTGTCTGATCTTTGATGGAACTTGCTAGAGTTTTTTGACATGACAAAGCTTTTAATATTTTTAAAGCTTTTAACGATTAGGTAGAATTATCGATCTTTTATTTTACAGCTTTTGGTGTTCCCTGCTTAGTACAGCCTTTTATCTGCTCTGAGATGATACAAAAATTTCCTGTTTTTTTTTTTCTATTACAATTAGGATTTCATTTTATATCTTTAACCTTTGATCCTTCTGGAATTTTTTTTTGGTCTAAAATGTGGAGGATGGTTTTATTCTTTTTTTTTTTTTCAGATATCTACTTAGTTGTCCTGACAACATTTTTTGAATCTACCATTTCACATTATTTGAAATGTCACTGTTGTCGTACACTGAATTTCTGTATTAATCCAGACCGATTTCTGCTTTTCCTATTCTTTTCAACTGAATGCCTTGTTATCTTACATTAAGCTAATTGCCTATTGTTTGTGGTTTCCCATTTTTATTATAAATAAGGCTGTGCTACCTGTCTTTGTGGATGAAACTTTGTACACGTCTTTTAGCATAAATTCTTACAAATGAATCACTGTGTCTAAAGGTATACAAGCCTTAAAATCTTTTTTTTTTTTAAAGATTTTTATTTATTTATTTAACAGAGAGAGAGATCACAGGTAGGCAGAGAGGCAGGCAGAGAGAGGAGGAAGCAGGCTCCCTGCTGAGCAGAGAGCCTGATGCAGGGCTCGATCCCAGGACCCTGAGATCATGACCTGAGCCGAAGGCAGAGGCTTTAACCCACTGAGCCCCCCAGGTGCCCTAAAACTTTTCCTTAAGATTTATTTATTAGAGAGAGAGAGAGAGAAAGTGTGAGCAGGGGCGGAGCCGAGGGAGAGAGAAGACCCTCAAGCAGACTCTGCAGTGGGCACAGGGCCCGTGTGAGGCTCAAACACGGGACCTGAGATCCTGACCGACGCTGAAATCAGAGGTGGGCAGCGTAACTGACTGAGCCCCCGGGCGCCCCTGGAAGTTTGTGGCTCTCGACCCCCTTCACTCATCTCGTTCAACCCCCAACCCTTCCTGCCTCTGGTGACCACCGGTCTGTTCTCTGTCTCTGTGAGTTCTGGTTGTGTTCCTGAATTCCGAAGCAAAGTGGGATTGTACGGTATTTGCCTTCTCTGTAGGACTGACTTCAATTAGCGTGAGGCCCTCGAGGTCCGCCCACGTCACTGCGACGGCAAGATTCCGTTCTTTCGGACGGTTGAGTCATGTTCCGTTGTACACACGCACCCCGGCGTCTGTCCACTGGTTCACAGATGGACACTTGCGTTGTTTCCGAATCTTGGCTTTTGTACATGAGGGACGACCTGTATCTTCTTGAGTCAAGTGTTTCCATTTTCTCTGGATAAATACCCAGAAGGGGGATTGCTGGATCATAGGGTCATTTTAGTTTTGATTTTTGGGGAAACTCCACTGTTTTCCACCGTGCCCGCACCAACGGACCCTGCCCCTCGCAGTACGCAAAGGCTCCCTTTACTCTGTAGCCTTGCCAACACGAGTCCTTCCTTGTCTTGTGATAACAGCCATTCGGACCGGTGGAGGTGGTATCTCATTGTGGTATTGAACGCCTTTCCCTGGTGACTGGTAACATGAAGCATGTTTTTATGTGCATATTGGCCACCTGTATGTCTTCCTAGGGCAGAAGCGTTTTTTTAACCACATTAACACAAAACATGCCACCTCACTCCTTTACTCAGCAACCTGCTATGACTCCCGCCTCACTCAAAGCAAAACCCAGAGTGTTAACAATGCCTACAAGTCCCTACACGATCTGCCTTCTCACTCTGGTCTGTGCGATATCACCGCTGACTTCTCCCCCCTTATGCCCTCCATCTCATGCTCGTCCCTTGGCCTCATCACCATTGCTGCCGCACACCAGGCACAAGGCCACCCAAGGATTAGCACGGACTGGTCCCTGGGTCTGGAACTCTCTTGCCCAGGGAACCTGCGGCTACCAGCCTTCTCTCAGCCCAAATATCTTCTCGTTGCTGCTCAGTTGCCCTGACCTCCGCACCTGCATTGCAACCCCCTGCCCGCCTCTCTCCAGTTCCACAATGCTGTCCGCTCTGCTCCTGTTTTCTCTTTTCCTGGCATCTGCCACTTTCCTACCCACCGTGTCACTGAGTCTGATAGACAAAACCCGGAATATGTTCTACCCATTTGCACTAGAAAATTAATGGGAAAAAATAGTAACCCTATTGGATGTGATTTTTGGCTATCTGTATTTTTCCTTTTGGGGAAAATCTGTGCCTTTGTCCATTCTTCTGTTGGGGCATTCTGGTGAAACTTTTGACATAGATTATCCCTTTGTCTGCCGTATGTCAATTAATTAGTTAATTAATTAATTTTCCAGGTTGTTTCTTTGCCTTGACTGGCTTTTTTTTTTTTTTGATATATCCATCTGCCTTCAAGTCTTTAGACCTTTTTTTGTTGTTGAATGTATTGTTTTAGTTCGCTTTTTAAAAACATTTTCTTAAATTTTTTAAAAAATATTTCGTTTATTTATTTGACAGACAGAGATCACAAGTAGGCAGAGAGGCAGGCAGAGATGGGGGGGGAAGCAGACTCCCCGCAGAGCAGAGAGCCCGATGCGGGGCTCAATCCCAGGACCCTGAGATCATGACCTGAGCTGAAGGCAGAGGCTTTAACCCACTGAGCCACCCAGCCGCCCCCTTTTTAAAAAAATTTTTCGGAAGTAGATTTGGGTAGATGTGTGATATACAATCAGAACTTAGTATTTTCCGAGTTCTCAGCTGATGGTTGCAGCCCCATGTACTAAGTAACGCAACTCTCTCTCCATGGGTTGAAATGGAACCTTCCTCGTGCCATTTACTTCCATGACCCGCAAGTCCATGAGCACAGGCCTGGCCCCTTAGCTTCCTTCCGGCAAACTCACCCGCTCTCCAGCAGAAATCAGGAATGGTGTGTGTGAGTGTGGGTGTGTGAGTGTGTGTACATGCACACACAGGCGCGTACACAAGCGTGCACGTGTGTGTTCTGGAACCGTTGACTTACTCCCTGGTGACTCACTTAGGATTACGTTTCTGGGTAGAATTCCTAAAACAATTTTCCTCCTTTTCTGAGCTGCCCTTTTCATTGTGAAGGGCCGGCCTGGGGTCCGTCTGCCTCTCACTGTTACTTCTCTCGCTGTGGAGCCACTGTGAGGCTTTGAAAACAGCTTTTTCAAAGGTGCAGACTCATGTTGATGGAGAACCAGCACGTCAAGACAAAATGAGAGAGTTGGTGATTTTAAGCAAATAAATTGCTTCCTACTGATAATGGGGTATTTGTGTGGCCTGCAACGGAGCACAATTTCTTCCGTATCCAGGCCTTTGTCAGTGATCAGGACGCCCAGTGGAGGAGGACGGAATGTGGCCGGGAGCTGCTGGGCGGGCTGCTCTGGAGCAGCTTGGGGGCCGAGGCAGAGAGCCTCGGCCATCGTCCCGTTTTCCAGGGAGGCTTGGGTCCCGCTGCCTTAACGTCTCACAGGGCTGCCTTTCCTCAGGCAGCAGGAACGAGACTTGGGCCACATTTCCATGTGTCCTTGCATGTGGGTGAAGGAAGGTCGGGTTTGATGAGTTCGAATTGAAAAATTACACAACCGAAGGGGAATCATTCTCTGGAGTAGAACCAACCTCTCCAATGCCCACCGGGTGTCCTTTGGCCCGGAGTCCCTGTGCCGTGGGTGACTTGGAAGAGGACTTTATGAGAATTTCTGTTTTGGGGTCCGAGCTCCCGGGGCAGAGTGTGCTGCCCACCAGGGGCAGCTGGGAGTCTTTTGGACCTCGTTTTAGGCCCAGGACCTGCCTTGGTCGAAGACACTGCAGAATGGGTGGGTGAGGGCTGGAGAAGTTAAGGTAAACATAGGGGACCGTTGCTGACCTTGTGCTCTGCTGGGGTCAGCCCGGAAGACTGGCGGATGCCTGTGGCCAGTGGAGCCTGTCTGTTGTTCCCGATGGGGCAGGTGGCGGGAGCAGGTGGTGGCCTGGGGGAGTGTCCCTAGGCCTATAAGGACCAAAGCTGTCATCCTGCAGGCGTCATGCGTTAAGATTGGTAGGGCCTGTAGGGTTTACACAAAGACTTTTCTTTGTGCTTCTGGAATGTGACGTCCCTCCGGGGCCCCAGGAGGGTGATCACTGAAGGGAGGTAGGTGCTCGGAGGAGAAGCAGGAAGCCAGCGCAGCCTGCCAGTAGGGCCGTGACGGAGGAGGGCCTCGGTTCAGGGCCGGCGGTTGGGACCTGAAGTTGCTGGAATCGGGCCATCTGCGGGCTACTCAAGCGATTTCACGTGTTCTGCCCGAAACACACACAGACGTGTGCCTTCCACGGGCAGGGTGGCCGCCTCACGCGTCTGTCGCAGCGTCCAGTGGCATTTGTGCCATGGGCCGCAGTCAGAGGCCAGGCGCCTTCCTCCAGGCTCTCCCTGCGGGGGAGAGGAGATGCGGCACCGTCTTCATGACGGAGGGCGCCGCTTTGGCGTGACCCGCTCTGTGGCTGTCCTTGTCTGTCGCTCTTCCCTCCCTCGTCATCGAAGGACGGGTGATGCGCAGGGCTCCCTCGGGGCCCCCCACACTGAGGACTGGGTCTTGCCAAAGGGCCCCCCTCATGCTCAGCCCTGGACCTGCCCCCGACTGTTCCCGAACCCCACATACTGGCCCGCGCGGAGCCTTCTTCCTCCACGTGAACCCACCGGATCTGGCGGGGGCTGACCGCCTTGCACAGGCACCTTCTCCTTATTAAAAACCAAACAAACGATCCAAGCCCCTCGTGTTTGCCCGGGCTTAGTTGTTGGTCTTAGGTTACAAAGTTATTTTCTGCTTCCTGCCTGGTCAAGGGGAAAGACTTGGTTCCAGAAGGACACCCTGCACAGGTCAGGGGAGAATCCGACTTCAGCCACTGAACCGTCCTCCATGTGCCTTTCCCACAGCGTGTTCCATGCGGAACCCACCTCTTCCCAGTCGGGCGTCCTGTTTGCTGCTCTGACTTGGTTTCCTGGGACGGGCCCCTGTGCCGAGAATGGCTCCTGACGCAGTAGGTGCCTAAGAAACATTTGTGGGGTTGAGCAGAGCTGAGGAATGCAAAGGGAGGTTTTCCGTCTCAAGAGAATTCCCCAGACCCCGCGGAGGGGATGGGGTGCGAGCCGCCCCCGACAGGGTCATGTCCTTTGCCTCTGGTTCATTTCCGGACCTTGGATCTTGTTCCCCCGGCCTCCACGCCGGTGCCAAATCCACAAAATGGTGTTGTTTTCTCAGACGTTAATTATTCTCTGGTCTCAGGATACTAAGGTTTATAGCACAGGAACCACACGTCTTAATGAAAAATTAATTGTGTCGACGATGACTGTGTTGTTCACGGATGAATGCCACGCGCGTTGCTGCTTGTGGTGTCCCTTCCGCACCAAGTGATCTGGTGCCTCCTTCCTGTCTTGGGCGATTTGCCTCTCTCGCTGAGAAGGTGCTTGTGGCTGTGTGGGAAGTGGCTTGTTCTGTGCGAAGGCACCACGCTTGTCCCCGTGAGGCTGTTCTGTCTGCTGGGCCGTGGCGATGGCCCGTGTCCTCCTGGGACAGACTGCCCAGCATTGTGCCCTGGGAGCAGTCCCAGGCCGGGGTCGGGAGCACGGCTCTCCCCCCCCCCAATTCTCTTCCCGTGTCGGGGGATCCCTCTTCCCCTCCGAGCTCGGCTCTGTTGTGTCAGTGCGCGTGCATGTGTGCGTGTGTGTGCGTGTGCACGCGTGTCCCTAGCTAGACACCCCCTTTGGGCCTGTGCTGAGTGTGGGGTTTACTCAAAGGTCTGTGACCACCTGCAGGTCTTTTCAGATGATGTCTGGATCGCCGTCCTCCCCTGGAAGCCCCCTTGCAGTCCTCTGGATCTTGACTTCAGGAACGAAAGCCTGTGAGTGACCGCTGGCTGGAAGGGGTCGCTGTCCACAGGAGACTGGGTTCTGTGCACAGACGTGGCCTGACATGGGGAATGGCAGTCCGTGGTCCTGCCTTTTGGAGAGTGTGATATTGTGATAAAATAGGAAACAAATATTTGATCTTCCCTGGTTCTGGGAGCTCTTAAAACTCTGGGGACCTCTGGAATGGTTGGAGTCTTTTGTCTGCTGGCGAGATGCCTGGTGGCTGGAGTCCTGGGAGGGTTTCAGGACCGGGGCTGGCTGCCGCAGGGGCCGAGGTGTGATTAGAGGGTTGGAGCTTTTAGCCCCGCACCCGGCCTCTGGGGAGGGGAGAGGCCTGGAGAACTGAGTTCCCTCCCCAGTGGCCTGTGACGTCAGCAGCGGCTCACGTTGTGGAAGCCCCGTAAAAACCCTGGACGGCGGGGTTCAGAGCACTCCCGGGCCAGGGAATGCACTGAGGGGCCAGGAGGATTGTGTGTCCAGAAAGGGTAAGGGGGCTCCACGCCCCCTTGGCCCCAAGGCAGCACCTCCTCTTGGTCATGTCGTGCACTCGGCTCTTCCTGAGTCGTGTCCCTTATCATAACCCAGCAAGTGTGAGGAGCTCTCCTGAGTTCCAGCAAACGGCCCAGTCCCAGGCGGGTTCGTGGGAGCCCCAGACCTGATGGCCACTGGTCACTGAGGCAGGCAGGGGTAACCTGCCTTTTGACTGGCGTCGGAAGTGAGGAGAGGTGTGTGGGGCCTGACCCGCGGGGTTGGCACATACTGTGAATGGCGAGTGTCATGGGGGACGAGATCACAGGCCGCTGGATTGGTGTCCAGAGAGCTGGAGGAGTCCCTGGCATGGGACCCCTCCCTCCCTTCCCCCTGTTGGTGTCAGAAGTGAGTAGAAGTGGATCCTGGTGGGCAACTTGGCCGTGTGGCTCAAGTACCTTAACATGTTCCTGCCCTTTGACCCGGGAGTCCCATCCCTGGGATATCATCTTAAGGAAAGGATTGTCCAAACCCACGAAAATCTCCCTACAGAGATTTCCAGGGCAGCATTTTCTACAGGTGGGGATGATGCGAACGACCCATGCTGGGAGTGTGGGGAGCTCACGGGGGCCATGGCGCGCTACAGACACTATGCCATCACCAGAAAGGACATCGCGAAGGCCAGTAACATGGACGCTCAAATGGTTGTGTGTTAAGTGGGGAAAAATACAAAGCTTCAGAGAGGGCAGGATCCAAATTTAATTAAGAATATTTGTGCATCACACACCATAAGAGACTCTTAATCTCACAAAACAAACTGAGGGTTGCCGGGGGTACGGGGGTAGGGAGAGGATGGTGGGTTATGGACATTGGGAAGGTATGTGCTATGGTGAGTGCTGTGAAGTGTGTAAACCTGGCGATTCACACCTGGGGCTAATAATACATTCTATGTTTATTTAAAAAATTATTTAAAAAAAAGAATATTTGTATGTCCAGAGTTTGGAATTAAATGCCCTAATCCATTAAACGTGGTTATTGCTGGCTGGTGAATTAGATTATTTTTTTTCTTATACCTTTTGGGGGTGTTCTTCATGAGAAGCGTGCATTGACGTGTAACCTGGAGATGCGGCATTCCTGGGCAGGTCCGGCTCTGGTCTTCTGACCCCAGAGGTCAGGTCCAGAACCCCTCAAGACAGAAAACTGCCCTTTCTCTCCCTCTCGACTCATCAGCATGTCTTTTCGTCTAAAGACCCTCCGGCCATTCTCACCTCATACATATTCACATCTAATTTTAAGATTTTCCTTTCAGCCATGCCTAGAACATTCTGTCCAACACGGGGTGCCCCTGGCTGGGATGGGCTTCATTGTTAATGTCCGCTCTAATTTGCTTTGTTCTGGTGCTGTTGGGGACTTTTCCATCAGCTTAAGCAACCCGGCATGCCGAAATCAATTCCGCTTTATCTGTGTAGGTATGAAATGTGGGGACAGATAAATTCTGTCCTAGCTCTTCAGTCCTTAGAAATGCCCCTAACTTCCTGACTGCCTTGTGCCACTCAATTTTAGGAGAGAAATGATTATTTTTCATGACCTCGAATCCTGAGTCTTTGGCTGATTTCACTGCTTAGCAAGTTACTAAGACGCTTTTCTTTCTGAGATGCCAGCTGGGGAAGGAGTTGGCTTTGCTTTTAAATTCAAGGTGCCATTTGGGTCACAAGGAAACGAGATCGGCCAGGAGCATGGGGATACCTGAGATAGGCAGCCTGGTGTCTCGAGTGTTGGGCCTTCGATGTTTTCAGCCCAGCCTCGTGTCAGCTCCTAGGGCTACCAGTGACTCAGGGCAAGTCTGAGGCCAAGGAACGTCCAGGAGTCCTGCTCAACCCCAGATTCTAGCCTCAGATCACAAAGGCAGTGATGCTGTCTGGGAGGGATGGTGACTCTTGCCAGCCATGTCCTTTAAAAAAAAAAATTATTTATTTTTGGGAGAGAGAGAACAAGAGCAGGGGGAGGGGCAGGGAGAACAGACTCCCTGCTGGGCAGGGAGCCTGATATGGGGCCCGATCCAGGGACCCTGGGATCAAGACCTGAGCTGAAGGCAAATGCTTAACCAACCGAGCCACCCAGGCGTCCCACCAGCTATACACTTTAGCAGGTGTATCTCAACAGCGGTCCTTGCCTGCAAGGACCTGGACCCCCAGAGTGCATCCCTTCTGCCTCCTTGCTCATGCCACGTCCCTGCTGAAAAGCCGTCTTTGTTGCATTGACTATAATTCTCAAATTATGCTCAGAGGCTGAGATCACCTTTGCCAATCACTTATTTAATCAGGTTCACTGTGGGAATTATAATTCGTAATAATAATATTTCATAAGCCAGTAGCATACAGGATAATGTCTCCTAATCACCCAGTGAAGAAATAACGTACTACGAGTGAGAGGGGAATCATGCTACTCGTCAGGCAGAGGGGAGAGAGAAATGAAGCCCAGATGTAGTTGGAGGTACGCCTTTCTGTGAGTTGGTTCTCCGCAGAGTCCGTCCTTCCAGCTAACGGGTGGGTGTCAGCTGCCAGGGTCCGGTCATTCACTGCACGGAGCCAGCAGGGGACGGTGCCTGTGTGGCAGGCAAGGTGGGCGTCTCGGAAGGTTATGACTCCAGGGACCGTTACACGGCTTGTACCACTGCCTGTGATGAGAGGCCTCGGCAAGGCGGGAGCAGACGTCCCTTCTCTTCTTGAGACGCCGCACGATGACCACCACCACTAGCCAAGAGTAGCCCGGCCACAGCAGTGGCCAGTGTCCCGAGATCTCCGGAGACTGTTCGGATCAGCAAAGAGCAGCCTCGCCCAGACCAAACACTGCGGTGGAGACTGAATAGATTCTGCATCTGGCAGGGGTTGGGATAGGAAACCCGTTGCTCTTCCTTATCGACTGGAGTTTGCAAATTAGTGCTGTGAATTTCAGCTGATTCTTCGAGGCCAGAGCCTTGGCCAACGAATATTGACTCTGGCTGGTGTCTGGTGACTGGTTTTCATCTGAGGCAAACGTCACTGGGGCGGCCTGCCCGACGAGTCTGTTCTGTGTGGTGGCCGTGCCTCTGCCGTTGAATTGCCCGTGTCCCTAGGCAGCATCATGGAACCGAAGCCTGGTTCTTAGGGGCCACTGTGTTGGGTTGCTGGTGGTACTGGTGATGGCTCTGACCTGCTGGTATAGTGAGAAGTGAATCCCTTGGGCTCTGAAGTGGGTTGATTTCTAGTCCGGCTTTGCAGGGCTCCAGAACATCGGGGAGGCAAGGCACAGACCCCGGCAGGAATGCAGACTTCGGTTCTGGGAGATTCCGTACACAGAGACTGGATTCCTTTGGCCAGGGGCTGTGTCTTAGGATGCTTCCTCTCCGACTCACAAAATGACAGTTGGCCAGCCCCTTGTCACCGTAACCCGGGCTCCTTCTGTACCTGCAAAGGCCTCTTGCTGGTGGGCGAATTGCCAGGCCGCTGTCTGACAGGGGCATGAGACGGACGCAGGGACCAAAAGCACAGCCTGTTTATGTGATGTGGGAGAACCAGGGGCTGTAGCCCAGGGAGGGGGTACATTCCAGCAAAAAGCACACCGCATCACAGGGGTGTTCCTGAAGTGTGACCTGTGGTCCCCACTCCCTGAGGATGTGGAGCGTGGCCAGGGCCCCTCCGTGTTGCCAGCAGGCTGCCTGTAGCCATAGGCCAGGGGATCCGGCCTGCTTCCCTCTCTCCGCTGGTTTTATGGGCGTATTTCTCACACCCTGTTCTGCTATTAAAAATAAAATAAAACGAGGCACACATCACATGTCTCCGGCTGCAAGACCCATTTCCTTCTAATAAGCTTCTCGTTTGCCTGGGCTTTCCCTGCCTTGGAAAGATTTAATGTCTAGAGGCCTGCATTATGGGTTTTTAGTTTCAACAACCCCCCCCCCCCCCGTTATTTTGAAAGAAAATGAAGTTAGGGAGCTTTTTCTGCCTCTAGCATGCACGCGTGCGCACACACACACACACACACACACACACCACACACACTCTCTACCTGGGAGCCAGGAGCAGAAATTCTGGGTAGACAGAGAAGTGCAGCTTTGTCCGACTTACCTGGGGTGGGGGGCCTGCACAGAAAACAGAACTCTGAGCTGGTTTGCACTGGGCTGGGCTGGGCTGGAGCAGGGCCAGAGCAGGGCTGGCCTGCCTACTTCCTGCAGTCCAGTTCTGGGGTGGGCTCTGTCTGACTCCAGCAGCCCCAGGGTGAGGTGACTACGAATAGCAGAGCAGTGAGATGCAGGGGGGCAGGAGGCAAACCTATCAAGGCCTTTATTTCCAGGCCAAGTTCACACACATCCTTGATGAGGCCTTTCCGGGGTGTCCAGTGTAAGGATATAGGTTCGCTCATTCGTGAGATCTAGGGCACATGCCAGGGGACCACAGGAAGGAGGCCAGACCCTGTCACCCTGTCAGCAGAAGGGGGTCACCCTGTTGGAGCGATCATAACAGCCAGGGAGCTCAGGACTGAGTTGGAGGGATGGCGAGTGGAGATGCGCCTTGGGAAAGGACAATGGGCCCAAGCTCAGTGTGCAGCCGGCCGTCCAGGTGGCCCGCTAGGACCCTGGCCTCCTCTTTGACTCCAGGCCGGGCCCCTGTTGTTATCTGAAATTTTTTACCGCTGCCAGCTCTGAAGTAGAGCCGTTCTAGAGAGGCTAGAAGGAGATCCAACCCTACCCATTTTTGTATGGGGCAACGGAGGCTCAGGGAGAAGCCTGCTCTGATTGCTGGGTGGGGCCAGACTGACCTCCCTGTGGGCTGACACCCCCCCACCTCCGGAGACCCTGCTTCTGCACCCCCTGCCATGGGCCCCTGGGCTCAGGCCAGGTGAGGCCGTGGTCTCTGCCCCGCTGTCCTTGTGTGTTGTGTGCTGTGACCTCACGCTGGGCAGTGGCTCTGAGCTCTTTCCGGCCACCTGGGACTTGGTAGGAAAACATACGGCTGCCCGAGGGAGTCTTGGGCACGTTTCATTGGTGAGAAAAGCCTAAAAGTACAGACAGCCCCCTTGAATCAGAATTAGGACCAGACTGAAATTTTTCCTTTATCCTCAACGGAAAAAAGAGGGGTGTTTACACAGTAGATTAATAGGGTATGAAGGAGAACACAGGCTTCCTGTTCTTCTCTTAAACACGTTAACAATGTCCGCAGATCCCCAGAAAAGGTCTGGAAGGACCTTAGGGATCCTCGCGCCAACCCAGCTCATTTTACACATGAACAATCCGAGGCCTCAGGGTTTGGCCGCGGCCCTAATGAGCTAATGCGCCTGGCCGGGAGCCTAGGGTCGCGGCTCACAGGCTGGTCTTCTGCTGGCGGAGCCCACACCGGTTCTCAGAAAGCACCCCGCGTGCAGAATCAGTGTCGATGGTGGATTTGCTGCTGATGCACCGTCCTTGCTTACGGAGGACGTGACCCCTTCAACAGCTGTCTGCATCTCCTCCTACAAAGAAGAAGGAAGCGGACGAAGAGAAGCCGTGACGTCTGCACCAACATTGAATCTTCAGACAGGATGGGCTGGTGTCATGAGAAAGGAATGACAGGAGCAGAAAGGGAGAGAATGTTGGCCCTGGTGGGCAAAGACATTCCTGTAGAACCCACGATCCCTGACTCAGCCTTGAAGGTCCGACAGGATTTGGGCCCCTAAAGAGGAAGGCGGGGTAATTCAGGGGCAGTCCCAGATGGGATAGTGCGGCCGTCTGAAAATCGGGCCCCAGAGGTATCAGGTCCTCAACCTTGGAACCTGCAAGTATTTCCTTGGGGAAAAAAAAAAGGCTTTTGCAGATGTTAGGTTGAGGGAGCTTATTCTGGGTTATCTGGGTCGGTCCTAAGTGCCACCACAAGTGTCCTCAGAAGTGGAGGGCAGAGGAGGGTCACAGGCAGAGGAGAAAAAGGCGACGTGGCCACAGAGGCAGAGACTGGGGTGACCTGGCCATGCGCCGAGGCGTGCCAGCTGCCACCCAAAGCCGGAAGAGGCAAGGGACAGGTTCTTGCCTTAGGAGAGCACAGCCCTGTCCCCACTGTGCCCGTGGTCCTGATTTTGTACTTCTGCTTCCAGATCGTGAGAGGAATTTCTGCTGTTGGAGCCACAACATTTGTAGGGGTTTGTGACAGCAACCCCGGGAAATTCGTGCAAATGGGAAGGGACCAAAGCTTGTTTCCAGGTGTTAACTGGGAGTACTGGGGGCTATTTCGAGAAGCAGCAGGGAAATGGGAGAGGGCCCGAGTCTGGGGCTGGTTTCAGGAGAGCCTGTCCATTTCTGCGTGGGTCTCTCCTGCCCCACTGGGCTGTAGGGGAAGACCAGCAGGCTGCTTGGTTCTCTGGGACACTCGCTTCGTGTGCCTCAGGTGCGGACGCCGGTCCTTGTTGAACATGTGACGAATGTTTGCGGCGGCCACACCTGCCCGCACCAGGTTCACCGATGAAGTTAGAGCAAGCCAGGTCCAGTGCTCAGACAGCTGTCACCTTCAGACTCTGACCTCGAATTCCCCATGCCACGCCTCGCGTGTTGGGTTTGGAAACGCTCAGCCAACCCAGAACCAGCGGGCGGGGGGGGGGGGGGGGGGGCTTGGGGGGAGGGGTGCTGGCGGAAGGCAGGACAGCTCAGGTTGGGGTCGGAGGAGGGGCGATCACCTGCTGAGTGGGACGGCCTTATTGATAGTGGAGTCCTCTGCCAGCGGGAGAAAATGTGATTAAAAGGCCTTTGGGCTTTTATGATGTTTTGATTGATCTGAGGTTGTTTATAGCCATGAAATTGCTGTAAATTAGAGGACAAAATAAAAGCAGCAAGCTCATAACTCCCGTCCTCCTACGGGGTTGTGGAGGGGAATCTCGTCCTCCTTTCCTGTAAACGAAGCGCCCAGGTTACGGGGCAGCCCTGTCCTCACAGCCGAAACCTAACGTGCTCACTCCTGCCCAGGAAGGGTCCTCAGCGAGCAGGTCTCCACTGTGACTGCCGTCAAATTGTGGTGCTTTAGGGATGCTCAGGGCTGGTTTACTTTTTTACTTTCCCCTCCTCTCCCTTCCCTTCCCTTCCCCCTTCTCCCCTTTCTTTCCTTTGTCCCTCTTCGGCCGCTCTTCTGTCTGATTAAAGGGCTCTGCCTTACTCGTGTCTGTAAGGAAGCGTTGGGCGCGTCGGTAGAGGATCGCCGGTGACTTCAGGGCAGTGGACCAAGCCGTGTGACCGTCCGACTTTCTTTGCTTTCTCTTTGCAGAGATCCGAGAGGCCTTTCGGGTTCTGGACCGCGACGGGAACGGCTTCATCTCCAAGCAGGAGCTGGGCATGGCCATGCGCTCGCTGGGGTACATGCCGAGCGAGGTGGAGCTGGCCATCATCATGCAGCGCCTGGACATGGACGGTGAGCCCAGGAGCCCGGGAGCGCGGGAGCGTGGCGCGTCCCCCAGATGAGCCCCGGCTCCTCAGCGGGGCCTTGGCGTTAAAGGGCCTTGCCCTTGTGGTCAACAGGCTTGGGTTCATGTCTTGGTTTACAGTGGAGGCGGCCTGGCCGGTGAAGACCACCAGGGATCCTTCCATCTCTCCTCCCCCTCTCGCACACAGCTTCCTGGGGATGGAATGCACGCGCCGCGACACTCCCCCGTTGACTCGGGGTGACTCAGTGGCTTTTAGCGTCTTTACTTGATTTGGGAAACCGACGCCCTAATCAATTATAGAACAGTGTCACCGCCCAAAAAGAAACTCTGCCTCTTAGCTGCCGCCTCTCATCCCCGTCTCCCCCAAGCCCTAGGCAACCACGAATCTGCTTTCTGTCTCCTCTCTGGACATTCCATATAAACGGAATCCTACGACAGGAGTCCTTTGTGACGGGCTGCTTGGACTTAAGATAATGTTTGCAAGTTTATCCATTTTATAGCATGTATTTATGTGTACGTCATTTTTTTAGGGCCAAATCATATGCCATTGTGTGCGTTTAAAAACAGCTTATTTTCTCTCTGTTTTACTTGCTGGGTTTCTGTATACAACTTCACTGGGGAAAAGGGTTTCGCTGTATTTTAAAAGTTCTAAAAAGGGACCCAGGATATCTTTAAGGTTCTTCCCTGTTGCAAAACACCAAGCCTGTCCCAAACCAGTTGTGACCTTCCCGACATTTAGATTTGACCTTGGCTGAAGGTCCAAGAAAAAGCTTTCTTACTTTGTTGTTGTTTTTTGTTTTTCTAACACACTCTCTCCCGCTGTGAAAAGCAGCCTGATCCCAGGCCTAAGAGGTCCAGAGTGGTGGGCACTGGGGCTCTCAGGTAGAGCACAGATTACACAAGGAAAAAGCGGGACGCAGAGTATGGGGTCAGGAAGTCGCTTGGACAGAAAGACTGTGGTTGGGAGATGTTTGCTTGGCCGGGCGGCTGACTGGAGGAGCCGGCTCTCTGGGTTGTCTTGCCGGAGTTGCTGGAAGGGTGCTAATCAGGGTGACCACGTGGTGCGTGCTGTCCCGTGCCAGCCTCCAAGTGCAGCCGTGGATGTTAATTTTCTGGTCCGGGAAAGGGGTGTTTCATCAGGGGTGTTCAGTGGCACGAGCAGTCCCAGCCTGTCCTTACAACTCGGAGTGACTGTGACTCACCGTGTCTCTGCAGGCCTGATGTCACCTTGCTTCACGTTTAGCGGCTTGCTTTGGATAGTTCCGAAAAGCTGCGGCGGAGCACACATCAGAGAGCAAATCTGTTCTCCGCGGACCCCCATCATCATTTTGGAGATACATTTCCAGAAAAAGTTTCCTCCTTAAAATAATAGAAGTCGTAATCTAAACTTCCGTTTACGGAACGAGGACTCTGTGCTTTTGATTCTCTGCCCACAACTCCAGTAAGAAAACCTTGTCGAATGGAGTTAACAACCTTTAACAGAAAGGGGCCCGCCCAGCTGCGGGTGTGACTCCTCTGAAATTGCAGGGTCTCCCTCCAAGTCTATGGTGTGTCTCTATGGATTCCCTCAGTGGAGCTCAACTCGCAGGGAGTTTTTACGTGTTGCAAATCCTCCCTGAGTCCATGAGGTCTCGGAGGCCCAGGGGCATCTCGTGTGTCCCTGATGTGCACGGGACCCATCAGGATCCGAGCAGAGCTCCATGGGGTGGGGGGGTTTTGTTCAAGAGCTTCCAAAGTTCTACCCATTGATTTACAACTTGCCATCCTCCCTACCCAAGCCAAAGGCAGAACATACCAGACCTTAAAAGGACTCAGCAGTTCTCTTGTAGGGGACTTCTATTCATTCCCTTAACAAAAGCTCAGCTTAAAAAAAAAAAAAAAAAAAAAAGCTGAGGTCATCAGCTGCTTCACGGTGACAGGGATGCCATCAGGTAAAAACACATTCCTTTTGAAACATAGCTTCTTCTGGGTTTTTTGGTTGCTGTTGCCTACAAAAGATTGATTTATTATAATTTTTTAAATGTGTTATTGAGTCCTACAAAAGGTTTAATATGGAGCACATGAACACAGAGCTGCGATGTCGGAAGAATTGCGCTGCTGGTTTACTGATCGCCCTAGAGCGACAAGAGCTCAGGGACAGATGCCCATTCTGAGGCTGAAATGGGTGTCTTTAAGAGTTCCGTGACTGGAGCTGCTAAGTGGGATTTTCGGGACGCTGCGCTTGGATGTGGACGGGCCGTGTCTCCCTGTCTTTTGCTTAATGGGCTTTTTGAGCTTCTGTTAAAAAAAAAGGTCCTAATTATATCCTTTCTTTCTAGCTTCTGTAACCGGGCGTTCTCCGCACACATCCAGCCGTACTGAATGAATCGTTCTTTGGTGTGAAACGTGTGGAATGGCAGAAATTTTGGTGGGGATACTGCCAAGAAATGGGGTGTTTGGTCTGGAGCTTGGATTCTTAGCTGTGGGCTGATGGAGCCTCTGGGCCCCCAGAGCCTGGTGTCTGGAGGGCGGGGGCGGGGGTGGGCAGGGCCTCCGCTCCCCCAGCTGTCTGTGATTAGGAGCAGGTCTGGCCCACACACCGACCTGCTCTTTCTGGGGTCCTTGCCAGTTTGCCCGACGGTGAGGTCATCTGGAAGAGCCCAGGCATGCCTGTGCACACGAAGTTGACACACGAGGCTTTCATTAGGCAGTTCCTTGAGAGTGGGAAGCCTTGCGGGCTGGCCGTGTAATAGTAGCCCCTTGGATGAGGGAGTGTGGTGGGATTTCCGGGACACGGAGCCTGCAGGAGCCAGACAGTTCCAGTCTGTTTTCCGGAGGACACGAGGGAAGGCAGGCTGTAGAGTCTGGGGTTGCTCTGTTGGCCTCTGGCCAGGTTGGCATAAGTGCTGGAACTGTGTGTGCATGTGCGTGTGCGTGTGTGTGCGTGCACGCGTGCGTGTACACACACATGTATGCCGTATGGGCAGAAGTGCTCACAGTGTGTGCTTGTGTGTATGCGTGTGTGTGCGTGCACATGTACACACACATGTATGCCGTATGGGCAGATGTGCTCACAGTTCAATAAACAGAAAACCAGAGTTTGTGCCCAACGTCCACTGCTTCCTCTTTGACGGCCAACGTTCTTTCTTGTAACTTTAACTCAGCTGCACACCTGCCCCCCGTCCTCGTGCTTCTTCTCCCCTTTCCAGCCTCTGCAGCTGCGGTGACTTTGGTCCTAGCACCAAGGCAGGAGCCGGGATGCCCCTTTCCTAGTGTCTTTTGCCAGGATCTCCCCTCCAGCCCGGAACCTGGAAGCCCGCAGCCCTCTCTGTCAGGCTCATGGGGAATCAACTTTGCTCTGATGAATCTAGGTCCTAGTTTCGTGCCATCCTTGGCGTAATGGTAAGACAGTCACAGTACAACTATCTGCGAGGCTGACCTCTGCCAGAGAAGCAGTGAGAAAGGTGGCGTGCAAAGGACTGTGCGCTCTGCCACATCCCCTTTCCTCTGTGTTTCCCTCAGCAGCCCCGGGGCCCCTCGAGCTGCCTCCTTCCCCCGGGGAATATGGCCTTGGGGTCTTCAAGACCCAACGGCTCTTCGTGACGGCTCTCCAGCTTTGAAGAGTGTCCCCTACCGCCCCACTGTGGCCTTCTGGAATGAATCTTGCCAGCTTTGCACATAGTTTCCTGAAACGGTTGAACCGGGAGACCTTCTCAGCAGCCTGTGGCCTCTGCGAGGGCCACACTGGCAGGTGGTCGTGCCGCCCTCTCCCCCCACCAGCTCCCCTCAGGGCTCCCGCGCTTACCCAGCACAAGTCCCGCTTTGGAACAAAGGCAGACCCTGCCTCTCCTCCTCGAGTTCCTTTCTGCCCCTCCAGGGTGCAGAGTCTCATGGAATCCGGCAGATGTGGGGTTTCGAGATGACTTCGTGTCTCGGACCAGGTTTGCGCCTTGTTTTCAGGCCCATCTCTGTCCCGACAGCGAACTGGACTCCGTTTAGTTCGATTTTAAAAGGATTTATCTGGGGGCCACTGTGTGTGAACTTGCTTATTTCTGTAGTTGGCAAGATTCACTTCTGGGTGGGTTTTTTTTTTTTTTTAAGATTTTTTTTTTTTTTTTGACAGACAGAGATCAAAAGTGGGCAGAGGGGCGGCAGAGAGAGAGGGGGGAAGCAGGCTCCCCGCTGAGCAGAGAGCCCGATGCGGGGCTCGATCCCAGGACCCTGAGATCACGACCTGAGCCGAAGGCAGAGGCTTAACCCACGGAGCCCCCCAGGCGCCCCTGAGTGGTTTTGTGACAAGCCGCTGAACCACCAAGAACGAACTGGGACAGGAGTCACACGGGACGGTTAGCAATGTCCCTGCTGGCAGCCACCTTCCTGTTCCTTACAGGCATGTTCTTTGCTGACTCGTCAGGATCAGGACCTCTCTGTTGTCACTCCCGACCTCCCAGAAGACGGAAAGTACCAGCTTAACTCAGAGGAGCGCTCGCGTCGCCCACGTCCGTGCCCTAGCTGGGAGGCTCTGGGACCAGGTCAGCTGTTCAGCGAGCGGGATGGCCGCCCTCTTTCCCACGTGAGGGGAGATGCTTGCCCA
Organism: Enhydra lutris kenyoni; assembly: GCF_002288905.1. Taxonomy (NCBI): domain Eukaryota; kingdom Metazoa; phylum Chordata; class Mammalia; order Carnivora; family Mustelidae; genus Enhydra; species Enhydra lutris. The sequence goes on from NW_019154097.1 coordinate 41,943,418, forward strand.
CGGGCTGCGGGCGTGAGGTGGCAGCGGTCGGAGCTTTCTAGCCAAAGGCAGAGGGTGCCAAACCTGGTGCACTTCGAAACACACCTGGGGGCGTGTTTGAAACAAACAGCACAGGCAGTAGAATCAGAAACCACAGGGTAGGACCCGGAGGCTGGGACCCCCTGCGACACTCTGACCAAGTTGTGGACAGCAGTGTGTCCAGGGACGTGACCGGGGGACCTTTGGCAGAAAGAAAAATCCAGAGCTTGTGAGAAATCGTGAAGCCTTGTGGGTATTTGTGTGAACAAGAAGGTCTGGGTGTGAGGTAAGTGCCTAGAAGGCAGAAAAGGAGCTTTTTCATTTGGGAATTTGTTGAAGGAAGAGGACCGTCTCTGGTCAGTCCGCCCTGCCCGAAAGCCAGGAGGCCATCCCAGACAGAGCTCCCGCCAACAGAGTCTCCGACCTTCTCCCTCCTCCAGCTCTGGGACCTGCAGAATAGGCATTGCCTCGGAGTTTGCTTAATATGCGGGATCCCAGGTCCATCCCAGGCATCCCAGGTCTGCCCCTGCGGATTCTGAGCCCACATTGTTTTTTTTTTAGGATTTTATTTGTCAGAGAGAGAGAGAGTGAGCACAAGCAGGGGAGCAGCAGGCAGAGGGAGAAGAAGGCTCCCCGGTGTGCAGGGAGCCCAATGCCAGACTCCACCCCAGGATTCTGGGATCATGACCTGAGCCAGTTCTGAGCCTGCATTTTAACAAAAAGCCCCAGGGGGTTCACAGACACAGGGAAGCTTGAGGGGTGCTAGTCTAGGGCACACTTTGGGGAGGAGGAAGCCAACCTCACCGTGTTTCCTTGTTGGAGGATCCCTTTGTGGAGTTCCGCCCCTCCCCAGTGTCCTGCCAGGAACTCAAAGCACGGGGATTGACGTTCACAATGCAGAGGTCTAGCCAGAGGTCAGTTCCAGGGACGTACCCAAATATTTGCATTTGTGAATAGGCATAAAGAGTATCACACTATTACAGATTTCACTCTGAGTTAGTGAATGATTGCTGAATGTGCTTTGATCTTGCGGTGCTACGTCTCACGGGGCGGTGGTAATAATGACCCACATCTGTGCCACACTCACCAGTGTTAGCAAACCCCATTAACAGCAGAAGGGCAGGAGAGCTCGCTAATGCACGCAGAATCTCCCCTGTGGGCCCCATTCTGCTCTAGGTACTTTGTTTAGTGACTTACTTGTCCTCATGTCAGCCCTGAGTACTGAGTAGTCTCACGCTCCTTTTGTAGGTGACAAAAATGAACAACAGAGGTTTCACGTTACTCTCCCAGTTCACGCTGATAGGACGACTCAACAAACCTAATATTGTAACCATATCTCTTTTTTTAGTTTTATTTGTTAAAGATTTTGTTTGTTTATTTGACAGAGAGAGAGCCCAAGTAGGCAGAGAGGCAGGCAGAGGGAGAGGGGGAGGCAGGCTCCCCACTGAGCAGAGAGCCTGATGCAGGGCTCAATTCCAGGTCCCTAAGATCATGACCTGAGCCGAAGGCAGCGGCTTTAACACACTGAGCCCCCCGGGCACCCTCTTAACCACTTATCTAGTAGATACATTCTCTTTTTGTGATTTTAGCAGGTACATGTCACTTGGGATGACAACGGGACATTGGAGCAGTGATGGAACAGGGCACACACATGCACGCACATACTCCAGATAAAATACCCAAGTATTTTAAACCTGTACATGAATATTTTGGTTGCCAGTTCCTGCTCCGAATCGTCTCCTGCTGTCACCTTCGGCTGGATGACAAATGCCGGCCACTCCTTAGGTCACACTTGCAGAAGTCAGGCCTGACCTAGAATAGAGTCTATGAATTAAAGATGGTGTCTTTGGGTTTCCTGCTGCTTTAAGGAGGGGAATCCTTTTTAGGCCCTCTTGGGATATACGGTGGTGATGGATGTTCATGGAAAAACCTACTGCAACGTTCCCATCTCCTTCAGAAATTCCTTCTCCCGCGTTGACTCAGGAAAAGTCTACCATCTTGGCCTTACCGACAGCTGGCCACAGTGAATCCAAGTTTCAGCTAAGACCGAACCGTTTGCACCACTTCTAGCTACTCAAGCCAGCGTTTATAATCAAAGCAATTGCTGGTATGAGTCCCCATTTCAGTAAAAGCCGCCCCAGCCAGTTTATATTCTTTCTCCCTGGAATCCGCAGGCTGCACCTGTCCCCTGGGGTTACGCTGTCACCTCTCTGTGCTCCCACAGCAGACTTGAAACTCCTGGGATGTGCTGATCAGACCATACTCATGGGTGTGTAAAGGCAGGAAAATGTGGTGGGAGTAGGTCCTGAGAATAAGCAGCCCCTTTCAAGAAAGCCGCCTCAGCTGTCTCTTCCAGGTCTTCAAGTGAGTCTTGGCTGAGCTCAGGGAGATGTCAGAGAGGATGTGTGGGAGACTCGAACATTCTGTGTTCTGAATCCACCCGGAGGTCTCCCTTCCAAGGCGTAGGCCCCACTCCTTTCCAATCAGTGTGCTGAATTTTACGTCAGAGACCTGGGAAGTCTGTGACCTCGACTTATGACTCTGGAGACCCCACAGTTAAACGTGGGGTCCTCCCTGCAGTTGTGGAAAGGGAGTGATAATTTGGGGCCAACCTGAAAACACCCTTGTCCTCGGACTGTGGCCAGAGCGGAGAGCATCTTTTACTGTTTCTCTCATTATTTGTCTTGTCTTTTCCTTTCTTTTCTTTCCTTTCTTTTCTTCCCTTTTCTCTCTATATCCTTCTTTCTTTTTAAAAGATTTTATTTATTTATGAGAGAGAGAAAGAATGAGCAGGAGTTGGGGGAAAGGGGAGAGGGAGATGCAGGTTCTCTGCTGAGCAGGGAGCCCAAAACTGGGCTCGATCCCAGGACCCTGGGATCATGACCTGAGCCGAAGGCAGAGGTTTTAACCCACTGAGCCCCCAGGCTCCCCTTGTTTTTTCTTTCAAGGGCACTCAGAAGCAGCTCTCGACCCCCAGTCCTTGTAGTCATTGTTGCTACTGTAAAGGTCAAACATGGGAGCTACATGGGTCTTCAAAAACCTTGCTTTCGGTAATTATTTTATCCAGAAGAAACCACAGGAGACAGTTAATTATGATGCCAGGCATGCCACGGATACTAGCATCCGATTTTTCGCTGGCCGGAGGGTCAGCGCTTCTGTTCTCAAAGAACAGAGATAAGCAAACCACTTAGGAATGTCGTTCACTCCTGGTACCCCACACTGTGTCATGGAGACAGAAGCCATGTTTCCTAGAAACAAGAGTATCATGTGGCACACGAGAACCTGCCTACAGCCCTTCACACACAAATAACATTTCTCTCAGGCAAGGTTTACCGAAAGGAATACGTGGGAGGGCCGGTCTCAGAACACCCTGACCGGTACTGAGTGTTATTCAACAAGTCATTACTAATAGGATTGATTACAAATAGGATTGGTTCCTTTTCCTTTTCTCGTTTTATCCCCTTAGTGAGAGGACATATTTTCCATAGGTTGATTGGGTTTTTCCTTTGGTGGATTGCCTCATTTTGGGGGGTGGGTGGGATCTGTTTCGGGAAAGGAGAGGCTACTTCATGCTGCCATAATAAATAATTCCCCCAAATACCGATGGCTTCATGTCACAACCTAAAAGTTGTCACTCCTGGGGTGTGACATGTCCCCTGTGGGTTGGCTGGGTGTGTCCTCTTTGTCCTTACTCAGGAGTCCTGGCAGAGCAAGGCTTCTGTCTGCTTCCATGAGAGCTGTCGCCAGGGAAGGAGACCAAGTGGACCACGCAGTGATCCCTGAAGTTCTGGGTCCCTTCTGGTCACTTTCTCATTAACTAAAGCGCGTCGCATGGCTGTGCCTGATATCAAGGGGTTTGGGGACGTAGAGCCCAACTACATGCCCAGAAGGGAATGAACTGGAAATATTTTGCTGAACGGCATTCCCAGTGACCTAAGGACTAAGGGGTTTTTTCTTTCTCTTTTCTTTTTTATCAGAATGTTACATTTATTGCGAAATTTTTATCTCGGGGGGGAAAAACTTTTAGAGATTCTATAAATAGGGGCAGAAACAATTGTCATGGAGATTTTTACACGTTCCTTCCAGAATGATCAAGTAGATAAAACCAAGTAACAGCTTGAATGACACTGAATATATGTGAATACAAGTAGGTCTGGTGTGCCTGTGTAATTCAAATTTTGTGCTCCAAAAAAGAGAACATCCTTCTTTTCTGACCCATTCTTGAACCTTAACAAAACTTGGCTACATGTTAGACCAAAGACAACCTAACTAAATTCCAAAGGACAGACATTATAGGCACATCCTTCGGCTATGATCCAATAAATCAGAAATCAGTAAAAGTTTGAATACGGATGCCACCCGCTTGGCATCTAAAAATTAAAAACCAAAACACTTTCAGTTTAATGAATAATTCCAAGAGTGGACTCTTGGGGAAAAAATGCAGTAAGTTGACAAATATGGCGTGTTTAATGGAGAATTAAATAGAGCCGTCACTAAAATAAGCAGGAAGTGAAAAAAATATGGGAGATTTAGAACAGAATACTTGAGGGATATTGGAGCGGCTCAGTGGGTTAAGCATCTGCCTTCGCTCGGGTCGTGATGCCGGGGTCCTGGGATCGAGCCCCGCATTGGGCTCCCTGCTCAGCGGGGAGCCTGCTTCTCCCTCTCCCTCTGCCTGCCACTCCCCCTGTTTGTTCTATCTCTGTCTCTGTCCAATAAATAAATAAAATCTTTAAAAAAAATACTTGATAGAGTTTTGTAAAAATACATTTGAACATCTACATGACATGGAGGTTTTTCGGGGAAATATACATTAGGGAAATGGATTCAAACCCGGGTAAGTAGTCTAAATCGGGAGTCGCATACTTGTAGCCTTCCCAGCCAAGTCCAGCTTGCAGCCCTGTCTTATTGGACTCACACATCATTTTATAAAGCAGAAAAATCTCCTATTAAAAATACGTACTTCTCTCTCCTCTTAAAATCTTGGAGCGTTCAACAAGACTAGATGTGAACACCTTCACTACAATAATGGGGTGGACGGGAGTAGCTGTCTCCTCCAGGCAGGCAGATGCCACAGTCTCTGTCCTTCCTTACTGTCTTACACGTGCCTTCCCCCTTGTGGTGGACTAGCTTGGTCCCTGTGGACTTTGCAGGGTGGCGCTCTGCCTGAATTTCAGACCAGGGAGTGATGAGGGGATTTTCCACTGCTATGGTGATTCATTCTTCCTTTCCTTCAATTTTTTTTTTTTTAAGGTTTTAAATTATTTATTTGAAAGAGAGAGAGTGTACAAGCAGCAGGAGTAGCAGAAGGAGAGGGAACCCAGCAGATTCCCCGCTGAGCAGAGAGCCTGACGTGGGGTTTGATCCCAGGACCCTGAGATCATGACCTGAGCGGAAGTCAGATGCTTAATGGACTGAGCCACCCAGGCGCCCAATCCTTTCCTTTAGTTTTAATTCCATGTTTTGGGCTTTGTTTTGTCTTTCTGTGCTTTTTTCCTGTTTAGCTTCTTTGTTGTCATTTCCAGCAACTTCAGTAGATTATTTTAATTTTTTGTTATTTAATAATTAAGGAAGCTAAGGCAGGAAATTTGCCACTGAGAAGAGCTTTGGGGACGTGTCTCATGTTTTGGTGGTTTTCTTGTTCTGCGGTTTGCTTTACTATAGTTTCTCACGCATTTGCATCCCATCGGTTTCTCTGCGGATTTTTTTTTTTTTAATTTTATTTATTTGACAGACAGAGATCACAGGCAGGCAGAGAGGCAGGCAGAGAGAGAGGAGGAAGCAGGCTCCCTGCTGAGCAGAGAGCCCGATGTGGGGCTCGATCCCTGGACCCTGGGATCATGACCTGAGCCGAAGGCAGCGGCTTAACCCACTGAGCCACCCAGGTGCCCCTCTCTGCGGATTTTTTAAGCAAGTGTTTTATAGTTTCTAGGACGCTGGAATTTTAAGTTTACGTTGAAATTTTCTTTTTTTATTGCATTGTGGAAAGTAAATATGACCTGCCATTTGGGAGGACTTTCCTCGTAACCGAGAATGTGTGCTTTCCGGCCCGCATCGCTGCGGTGGTATAAGGCTTTCATGTCCGCACAGCAGCTGTCTCCCTGCCCCTGGTACCGCCTCACCTGTGTCTTGGTTCTTTTAACTTAAGATAAGTTTGATGTGTTCAATTCTGTCACTGCTGTTACCTTGCTTCCTTGGTTTACTTCCAATAGTTTTTTAAAGATTTTATTTATTTATTTGACAGAGAGAGAGAGAGATCACAAGTAGGCAGAGAGAGAGGAGGAAGCAGGCTCCCCGAGGAGCAGAGAGCCCGATGCGGGGCTCAATTCCAGGACCCTGAGATCATGACCTGAGCCAAAGGCAGAGGCTCAACCCACTGAGCCACCCAGGTGCCCCCCAACAGTTTTTTACTTTCAATTTTCTGTGCTCTGTCTGCCCTCAGAGTAGTTTTTATCTTTTATCCATGTAAATGTTCTTTAAATGCTTTTGAGTTAGACTTCTGCTTTCTGTTGATCTTTGCCACGTGACGTTTGTCCGTGTTTAGGTGACATTTATGGTCAAGTGTGTCCTAAGGGGATGTTCACAGTCAGGCGGCTTCTTCCAGAAACACAGCCCAGTGCACTTTCGGTTTGAAGTTTTCACACAGCATATGCTGTGCTGTTTTAATTTCTTAATTATTCTGAGAGTCTTTTTATGGGCAAGCTTAACCTTGTAAGAAACAACCCGTCCTTTATTTCAAAACTTTTACATTGGGTCTTAATTCTGTCATTCTGTGTTACACGTCCTATTTAATTTGTCTTTTTTAACTGCAATGGGTTTTTTAATTTTTAATTTTTAAAATTGAAGTGTAACTGATGTACAACATTATACTAGTTTCGCATGTACATCACGATTCGATATTTGTATGTATTGTGAAATGATCACTGCAAAGATCTAGTTAATGTCCATCGCTATACAGAGTTACAGTTTTATTTTCTGGTGATCAGAACTTTTAAAATCTACTCTCTTGGAAACTTAAACTATGGGGGTGCCTGAGTAGCTCAGTGGGTTAAGGCCTCTGCCTTCGGCTCAGATCATGATCCTGGGGTCCTGGGATGGAGCCCTATGTTGTGTTCCCTTCTCAGTGGGGAGCCTGCTTCTCTCTCTGCCTGTGCTCCCCCTGCTTGGGCTCTGCCACTCTCACTCTCAAATAAACTCATTCATTCATTCATTCATTCTTTAAATTTTTCGAGAAAACCCCATACTGTTGCCCATAGTGCCTGCCCCATTTACAAGCCAGCTCATAGGGCAAGAAGGTCCCTATCCTCGGTACCTCCAGCAACACTGTTGTCTTGTTGATAATAGCTCTGCTAGCAGGGGCGAGGCCTGCCTCCCTGTGCATTGGGTTTTTGCTGTTGAGGTGCATGAGTTCTTTTCTATATTTTGGATACTAACCCCTTATCAGATTTACGATTTGCAAATATTTTCTCCCATTTGGTCCACTGCCTTTTCATTTGTGGATAGTTTCCTTTGCTGTGCACAGAGGGTGTTGATTTGTATTGTTTTGTTTTCCTCTGAGTAGTCTCCCAAGGTGTGTGGGAGGCAAAGTTCTTCCTTTCCCTTCTTTGAGTGATGTCAGTGAATGTGTGCTGAGCTTGTATCTAACATCAGTTACAAATTAATAAGTTTTTTTTATGGAGGATGAGAAATTCAGTGTTTACCCCCTTTCTCTTTTCTAGTCTTTGTTCATTTCAACATATGCTTATTATACATGTACTCCCCCTCTTAGTTTTACAATTTCCATTATTTTCACTTTTAAAGAGTATTATCCATTTTACAACCATTTTGAAACAATTATTTTGCCTGTACACTTAGCTGATTTGAGGCCTCACCCCCATCATATTTACCTCCTTTTCTATTTCTTTTTTAAAATTAATATACATCTGTTCTGATGTAAACTTTCCAAAATCTCTTTATTTACTTATTTTTTCTTCAGAAAGTTCACCTCAGCCCTGCATCTGCGGATGTTAACTCTGAGGACATTTCTCTTGACACAAAGGACAGCTTGATTTCGGTACAGAGTTCTTGAATTTTGACCTTTTCAAGCCCAGGGATTTCTGCCCCATTATTTGGGGGTTTTACTGTCAGGAAGCTTGCGGCCACCCTCCTGTTCGGTCCTGGCCAACAGCCCACTCCGGGGCGATGTCACCGTCGTCACTGACGGGGGAACTTCTCACCATCCGTTGCCTTCCTGGGCGGTCGCTGTTCCCGGAGGCTGGAGCAATGCTGGTCCCAGTTACTCCGAGCCTTGTCATGGGACTCTCGCTCTCCGTGTTCATACTGAGGTTTTTTTCCTAGGAAACATCTTTTTGGACCATTGTGTTTTCTGGTTTTGCTCCATAGATGTTCGTCTCTCTTCTAGCCTCATGGGGAGGTTTGGTCCTGGGCTGTGATCTGCACATGTTCCCTCATACGTGTCTGTTCTCCATCTCTCTGTCTCCCTCTCTCTCCCTCCCTCTATCTCTCTCTCTCTCCCTCCCTCTCTCTTCCTCCCTCTCTTCCTATCCATCCGCCCCCTCTCTCTTTCTTCACTGCTTCAAGGCTCTCCAGTGATCACCGATTTCCTCTCTGCAACCACGTGCTCTCCATTGGTGCAATCTTTCCTCTCGCGCTTCTAGTTGGGATGGGGTCACATCCTGCCAGCCTTGTTGAGGAAGAAAACCGGATACCTCCCAAACTTTCTCTGGTAAATCTGTTGACCCTGACGCGGTCATGGAGTTTTGGGACAATTGCTGGTGACTCTGGAACCACCGCATTCGTTCACGGGTCTCCTGGTTCTCCGAGTAGAGGCCGATCCAGCTCGGCCTGGGCTGACTTGGGATCAGGCTGGACTAGGTGCCAGCAGAGATGAGCTCGGGATGGCAGCTGGTCCCCTTCCATGGCAGGGACTTATATTTAGGAACCCAGCAAATGGAAGGGAAAGCTCTGTAGGTGTCTCTTTTGGTCCCACTATGCTTGAGGTCCCTGTAAGAAATGCTCCCTCTAAGAAATGCAGTTTCCTGGTCTGTACTCTGTGGGATCCGTGTTTTGTTTTGTTGTTGTTTTCCCTTATTTCAGTGGGCATAGCTGTTAGATCAAATAATGCTGGTAACCTCAGACATTTTTCTTCCTTGTGTCTGTTTTTAATGGAAACGTCCCCAGAGTGTGAACTTAAACTTGCAAATGACCTCGATTGCTGTTTGAGGTGGATATTAGTTCATACGGTAAGGTGATAACCTATTCTTGGAGTTCCTTTTTTTCTTTAAATCACTAGCAACTATTAAGTAACTTTACGGCATCTACTGAGGTCATCATATAGTTTTTATTATTTTGCCTGTTGTGATATACATTATTTAATTGGCCTTACTAAAATTAAGAAAACTCCTGCAGTTCAGGGATGAGTCCTCCTTACTTAAAATGAGTTTCTCTCTCAATATCCTATTGTGTTTGTCTAGCCGTGTTTTATTTTTTATTTAAGTTTTGCTTATACACCTATAAAAAATAATTGGTCCATTGCCTTTTCTTTCCATCTGGCAGGTTTTAATATCAGGGTTTTGCTGAACTTATAAAGGTATTTGGGGGTTTTCCATCTTTTTATGTGGTAGAAGAGATGATACAATAATCAGTTTTAAATATTTGAACACATTCCTGCAAAATCATGTAAATATAAAACAGTGTGGGGTGGTTCTTCCCCAGTACTTAGTTTCTATCATATGTACTAACCTATCCAAATGATCCCTTTCCTGTAGTCAATTTAATTTTTTTTTCCCAGAAATTGCCCATTTCTGGGGAAAAAAAATGCCATTTCATTTGGATTTCAAATACGTTAATATAAACTTCTGCTTTCTTACTTAATATTTTACTGTCCTTTAATTCTATAAATATATCATCTTGTGATGTCTAATTTTATATATGCTTCTCATATTTCTTAATTTGATTTCCAGGTGATTCTCCTTGCAAATATATTTTTTCCCCAAGAATTCTTTTTTGTCACTGTCTTTATATCTATCTATATATACATATATAGCAATGGACCAATTATATATATATATATATATAGTTTTTTTTCTTTTGAGACAGTGAGAGGACATGAGAGCAAGGTGGAGAGGCAGAGGGAGAGAGAGACTATCAAGCAGATGTTGCACTGAGTGTGGTGCCTGATGCAGGGCTCGATCTCACAACCCTGAGACCACGATCTGAACGGAAGTCAAGAGTCCATCACTTAACTTACTGAGCCAAGACCACACATCACTGGTCTTGATTAGATTTAGTTCAGTTTTTGGTTGAGGGGTTTACATTGGGGATTTTAATTCTGTTAGTGGATTTTAGTTTAGTTGTATTTTTTACTCATTTCCCCTAGTTTCCTTTTCAATCTCAGCCTATGCCATCAGATTTCTATTTTTTAATTGATGCGTGATTCAGACACTGCACAATTCTTGAGTGTTCAGGTTGATGAGTTTTGACAGTTATCTACAGCAGTGTAATGCACACTCCAGTGTAATATTGGAACAAAAAAATTCCTTGACAAATAGTTTTTCCCACTCCTGTGATGTATATATTCATTTCTCTTTTTTTTTAAATTAACATACAATGTATTATTAGCCCCAGGGGTATAGGTCTGTGAATCATCAGGCTTACACATCTCACAGCACTCACCATATCACATACCTTCCCCAATGTCCGTAACCCAACCATCCTCTCCTACCCCCTGCCTTGGCAACCCTCAGTTTGTCTACTGAGATTAAGAGTCTCTCATGGTTTATATCCCTCCCAATCCTACCTTGTTTCATTTTCTCCTTCCCTTCCTCCCACGACTCCCCACCCTGCCTCTCAACTTCCTCTTATCAGGGAGATCATGTGATAATTGTCTTTCTGTGATTGACTTATTTCACTCAGCAAAATACCCTCTAGTTCCATCCACGTCATTGCAAATGGCAAGATTTCGTTTCTTTTGATGGCTGCATAGTATTCCATTGTATATATACACACCACATCTTTCTTATCCATTCATCTATTGATGGACATCTAGGCTCTTTCCATAGTTTGGCTATTGTGGACATTGCTGCTATAAACATTTGGGTGCACATGCCCCTTTGGATCGCTACGTTTGTATCTTTAGGGTAAATACCCAGTAGTGCGATTGCTGGGTCATAGGGTAGCTCTATTTTCAACTTTTTGAGGAACCTCCATGCTGTTTTCCAGAGTGGCCGCATCAGCTCGTGTTCCCACCAACAGTGTAAGAGGGTTCCCCTTTCTCCACATCCTCGCCAGCATCTGTTATTTCCTGACTTGTTAATTTTAGCCATTCTGACTGGTGTGAGGTGGGATCTCATTGTGGTTTTGATGTGTATTTCCCTGATGCCGAGTGATGTGGAGCACTTTTTCATGTGTCTGTTGGCCATCTGGATGTCCCTTTGCAGAAGAATGTTCATGTCGTCTGCCTATTTCTTGATTGGGTTATTTGTTCTTTGGGTGTTGAGTTTGATAAGTTCTTTTTAGATTTTGGACACTAGCCCTTTATCTGATAATGATGTTTGCAAATATCTTCTCCCATTCTGTCAGCTGTCTTTTGGTTTTGTTAACTGTTTCCTTTGCTGTGCAAAAGCTTTTGATCTTGATGAAGTCCCAGTAGTTCATTTTTGCCCTTGCTTCCCTTGCCTTGGGGGTTTTTCGTAGGAAGAAGATGCTGTGGCTGAGGTCCAAGAGGTTGCTGCCTGTGTTCTCCTCAAGGATTTTGATGGATTCCTGTCTCACATTGAGGTCCTTCATCCATTTGGAGTCTATTTTTGTGTGTGGTGTAAGGAAATGGTCCAGTTTCATTCTTCTGCATGTGGCTGTCCAATTTTCCCAACACCATTTGTTGAAGAGACTTTTTCCATTGGACATTCTTTCCTGCTTTGTTGAAGATTAGTTGCCCATTGAGTTGAGGGTCCATTTCTGGGCTCTCTACTCTGTTCCATTGATCTGTGTGTCTGTTTTTGTGCCAGTACCATACTGTCCTGATGATTACAGCTTTATAATAGTGTTTGAGGTCTGGAATTGTGATGCTGCCAACTTTGGTTTTGTTTTTCAACATTTCCCTGGCTATTCAGGGTCTTTTCTGGTTCTGTATAAATTTTAGGATTATTTGTTCCATTTCTTTGGAAAAAAAGGGGGGGTGGTATTTTGATAGGGATTGCATTAAATGTGTAGTTTGCTTTAGGTAGCATAGACATTTTCATAATATTTGTTCTTCCAGTCCATGAGCATGGAATATTTTTCCATTTCTTTGTGTCTTCCTCAATTTCTTTCATGAGTACTTTATAGTTTTCTGAGTACAGATTGTTTGCCTCTTTGGTTAGGTTTATTCCTAGGTATTTTATGGTTTTGGGTTGATCCATTCATTCTTTAGTAGGATGCTCTTTAGTCTCCATGTATTTGGGTCCTTTCCAACTTTCCTCTTGTGATTGAGTTCTAGTTTCAGAGCATTGTGGTCTGAAAATATGCAGGAAATGATCCCAATCTTTTGATACCGGTTGAGACCTGATTTTTGACCCAGGATGTGATCTATTCTGGAGAATGTTCCATATGCGCTAGAGAAGAATGTGTATTCTGTTGCTTTGGGATGGAATGTTCTGAATATATCTGTGATGTCTGTCTGGTCCAGTATGTCATTTAAGGCCTTTATTTCCTTGTTGATCTTTTGCTTGGATGATCTGTCCATTTCAGTGAGGGGGGGGTGTTAAAGTCCCCTACGATTATTGTATTATTGTCAATGTGTTCCTTTGATTTTGTTATTAATTGGTTTATATAGTTGGCTGCTCCCATGTTAGGGGCATAGATGTTTAAAATTGTTAGATCTTCTTGTTGGATATGATATAGTGTCCTTCTTCATCTCTTATGATAGTCTTTGGCTTAAAATCTAATTGATCTGATATAAGGATTGCCACCCCAGCTTTCTTTTGATGTCCATTTGCATGGTAAATTGTTTTCCACCCCCTATTTTAAATCTGGAGGTGTCTTTGGGTCTAAAATGAGTTTCTTGCAGACGGCACATCGATGTGTCTTGTTTTTTTTTTTTTTTTTTGTCCATTCTGATACCCTGTGTCTTTTGATTGGGGCATTTAGTCCATTTACATTCAGGGTAACTATTGAAAGATATGAATTTAGTGCCATTGTATTGCCTGTAAGGGGATTGTTACTGTATATTGTCTCTGTTCCTTTCTGGCCTGTTACTTTTAGGCTTCCTCATCACTTAGAGGACCACTTTCAATATTTCCTGCAGGGCTGGTTTGGTATTTGCAAATTTGTTTAGTTTTTGTATGTCCTGGAAGCTTTTTATCTCTCCCTCTATTTTCAGTGATAGCCTAGCTGGATATAGTATTCTTGGCTGCATATTTTTCTCATTTAGTGCTCTGAATATATCATGCCAGTCCTTTCTGGCTTCCAGGTCTCTGTGGAGTGTGTGTGTGTGTATAATTATAAATTATATAATATAAATATAATTATATATTATATATATAACTAAACTGGTGAATAGAATAGAGCCACATACCTGATTTTGAGTGTATTTTGTTCTGTTAGAAGAAACTGTCTCCCAAAATTTTAAAGAAAGAAAAACTTATATATATACAAAAATAAGGGTAAACATGGTGGAGGGATGGAATATGACTGAAAAGATGAAAATTTAAAAAGATTTTTAAAAAGGAATTGATAAAATAAGTTGGTTGAAAAAGAAAAAAAAAAGAATATGATCAGGCTGGAGACGAGAACAAAACAAAATACTAGATTTAGGGTATATTTTGAGCTGTTAGAAGAGACTGTATCCTAAAATTTTAAAGAAAGAAAACCTTATATGTATTCAAAAATAAGTTTAAATACAATGAAGGGATAGAATATGACTATAACAATGACAATTAAAAATATTTTTAAAAAGGTATTGATAAGATAATTAGAAAAGGGTTAAAATAGGAAAGAGGAAAAATTTAAAAAGATAGAATAAGAAAAAAATAAAATTAAGAGAATTTAACTTTGAAAGACTAAAGGATCATGGGAAAAGAGCCATGAATTCTGTGTGTTGCTTTTCCCATCTCTGGACTTCCGCAGTTCTCCCCGATCCATGAGCTTGGTCTTGGCTGGATGTTCGCGCTGATCCTCTGGGGGAGGGGCCGTTGCGGTTCTCAAGCGTCTTTGCCGGAGCCGGAATTGCACCGGCCTTGCCAGGGGCCCCACTAAGTCATCGGCGCGGTTCGCGCTCGGAGCTTTTGTTCCCTCAGCGCTTTCCGTACTGCTTTGGAAGACGGGAATGAAGATGGCGGCCGCCCAGTCTCCGGCCAGGAGGAGCCAAGAGCTCGGGCCACTCCTCAGCGCGCCCCGGAGAAAAGCCGACGGTCCCTCCCGGCTCCCGGGTCTCCGCCGCGCTCTGAGCTCCCCGGCCTGTGACCGCGCGTCTCCGTCTCTGGCACGGCCCCGTCTGGCGTCCGCAAACCCGCAGCTTCCCGCCGCGCACTCCCGCCCGCTCCCCCCGGAGAAGGACGGTGAGTGTCCCCGGATCCGCCGCCTGTGGGGTCCCTGCGCGGAGAGCCACGGCCTGACTGCGCCTCGGTCCTGGGTGAAGGGGACCCGAGCTGAGAGCCCCTCCTCGGCCTGTGTCTGCGGCCGCGTCCCCGCTCCGGTCCCTGCGCTCCGCCGCCCTCACACCCCCGTCCTTCTGGGACCCCCAGACCTGAGACCCCGCTGTCCCCGCCAGGACCCCGCTCCCATCCCGCCTCTGCAGCGACGTGCCCCCGCCCCGTGGAGCTACATCTACGCGGTCGCACTCTGGGCTCCGCCCCGCCGCCGGCCCGGAGCCGCCCCTCCCCCGCGGTCCGTCCCCCCGCACGTGGCCGGTCCCGCCTCCCGGAACGTGGTCGGTCCCGCCTCCCGGAACGTGGTCGCTTTTCTGCTCCCGGAATCGCTGCTCTTGTTCTCTCCGGTCTCCGGGCGGGTTTGTCGGGGTTCGGGATGGTCGGATGACCGTGTGGCTGGTCTCCTGCGACCCAATGTCGTCTCCGTCCGCTGCTCCTCCGCCGTCTTGGCCCGTCCTCCTGTTCATTTCTTTTTTTTTTTTTTTTTTTTTTTTAAAGATTTTATTTATTTATTTGACAGAAAGAGATCACAAGCAGGCAGAGAGGCAGGCAGAGAGAGGGGGAAGCAGGCTCCCTGCTGAGCAGAGAGCCCGATGCGGGGCTCGATCCCAGGACCCCGAGATCATGACCTGAGCCGAAGGCAGCGGCTTAACCCACTGAGCCACCCAGGCGCCCCGACTCCTGTTCATTTCTTAATCGTGTCTTTTGATGAGCGACACCATAAGTTTGATGAAAGCCAATTTTCCACTTTTGTCCCTTTGGAGTTTAGTGCTTCTTGATTCCCGTCTGAAAAATACTTGTCTGCCTCCGTGTCCTAGAAATACTCGACTGCGTTTTCTTCTAGAAGATTCGTGGTTCTCGAATTCGCTCACATTAGGTCACATGGAGTTAATTTTCGTGGTGGGAGCACAAAGGTCAGTGGAGGTTCTGTTGGCCTTGGGCACGTGTTCGGTTGTTCGACGCACACTTTGTTGAGAAGACTCCGGTTTTCTCTTTGAATTGACCTGGGAGCGTGACTGGATATTGACTGGGCTTCAGTGTGTGGATCCCGGATTCCCTGCTCTGCTCTGTCGGTCTGTGTCCCGTCTCCTGTACGCTAACCCCGTGGGCTGATTCCCGTAGTTTCGGCTGTCTTGAAATCGGGAAGTGTAGGTATGAAGTATATTTCCAGAACTGTGATGGTTATTCTAGATCCCTTGCATCTCCACACAAATTAAAAAATCTGCTTGTCAGTTTTATCAAAACAAGGGGCACCTGGGTGGCTCAGGCAGTTAAGCGTCTGCCTTTGGCTCAGGTCATGATCCCAGGGTCCTGGGATTGAGCCCTGCATCCGGCTCTCTGCTCAGCAGGAAGCCTGCTTCTCCCTTTCCCACTCCCCTGCTTGTGTTCCCTCTTTTCCTGTCTCCCTCTGTCAAATAAATTAATAAAACCTTTAAAAAAACCACAAACGATCTGGGGTTTGTGTTCCTGTGAAATCTATGGATACGTGTTGACAGAATGAACATACTAACAATAGTGAGATTTCCAGTCTGTGAAGGGTATGAAGGGTATGTCTTTGCCTTTTTTTAGCTCCCAACGATGTTTTGTCTGTTTCTTTTAGTTTTTTAAAGATTTTTTATTTATTTATTTGACACAGACAGAGAGAGCGATCACAAGTAGGCAGAGAGGCAGGCAGAGGAGGAGGAGGAGAGCCCGATGTGGGGCTCGATCCCAGGACCGTGAGATCATGACCTGAGCTGAAGGCGGAGGCTTTACTGAGCCACCCAGGCGCCCCCTCTTTCTTGATCTTAGGGAAAATCTTCCACCACTTAACATGTAGTTAGCTGTAGGCTCTTTGTTGGATGCTTTCATCAGATTGAATAAGTTCCCTCTACTTCAGATTGCTAAAAGTTTTCGTCTTGAATAGGTATTGAATTCTTTCAAATACTGTTTCTACATCTGTGAAAATGATCATTTTTCCCTTATGTTCTCTCAGTGTGGTAAATTATATAGATAGAATTTCACGCATTAAACAAACCTCATAGTCCTGGAATTACATTATACTTTGTCATTTTGTATTTTCCTTCTCAGACACTGCTGGACTTGATTTGCTAATTATTTTGTTAAGGATTGGTGCATCTGTGTTCATGAGGTATATTTATTTGTAATTTTCTTACAATGTCCTTGTCAGGATTTGGTAATCGGTTTATGCTGGCTTCATAAAATGAATTGGGAAATGTTTTGTCCCCCCACCTTCAATATTTTGAAGCAATTTGTATAAAATTGGCATTTTTCTTTAAGTGTTTATTTAAAGCCATGTGGACCTGGAATTTTCTTTGTTAAAAGGATTTTTTTTCTCTGGCATTGTATCATAAAAATATTCAATCTTGCAGAAATATTGAATGATGTGAACACCTGTATACCCATTCACTGATCTTACAGAGATAAATTCGCTTAATCACATACCTGTTCATCTCTCGATGAGAAGCTTTTTATTATTAAGTACTTTCTTTGAAATCATAGAGCTATTTAGATTTTCTATTTCTTTTTGCATTAGTTTTTGTCGCTTTTGTATTTTAAGAAATTTGTTCATTTTAGCAAATTGTCAAATTTATTGACATAAGTTTTTCTTCACATTTCTGAATTATCCTGTTAATGTCTGCAGGATCTTTCATCCTTAATATTCTTTTTTTTTTAATATTTTATTTATTTATTTGAGAGAGAGACAGTGAGAGAGAGTATGAGCGAGGAGAAGGTCAGAGAGAGAAGCAGACTCCCCGTAGAGCTGGGAGCCCGATGCGGGACTCGATCCCGGGACTCCAGGATCATGACCTGAGCTGAAAGCAGTCGCTTAACCAACTGAGCCACCCAGGCGCCCCATCCTTAATATTCTTAATTGCTCTTAGTCTGTTTTCTCTTGATGAACCTTATAAGAGGATTTTCTTTCTTTCTCTCTCTCTCTTTTTTAAAAAAATTTATTTATTTATTTGAGAGAGGGAGAGTGAGAGACAGAGCATGAGGGGGGAAGGGTCAGAGGGAGAAGCAGACTCCCCGCTGAGCAGGGAGCCCAGTGCAGGACTCGATCCTGGGACTCAAGGATCATGACCTGAGCCAAAGACAGTTGCCTAACCAACTGAGCTACCCAGGCACCCAAGAGGATTTTCTTAATACGTTTTAAAACTAACCTTGACTTTTGTAATTCTATTATTTGTTTTTATTTTGTTGATTTCCGCTTTTGTTTTTAAATTATTTTTTTTAAAGTTATTTGGATTTAATTTGCTCTTCCTAACTTCTTAGAATGAACGTTCAAATCATTGGTTTTAAACCTCTTTTCTAATTCAAGTATTTAAACCCTCAAAGCTTCAGCCACAATCTATAAATTCTTTAAAAAAATATTACAGTATACATCATTATATAGTCAGAAACTTGGGTCTGATTTGATAGACAAAAGAAGTGAGAGAGACTAGCCTTGATGGCTGACTCCCTTCATGTGGTAAGGAAGCATATACCCATTTTACAGATGAAAAAAACAAGAGCTTATTAGTTCATGTCTTGCCCAAGAAATCACGGAGCTGGTAAATAATGGGATTTCATCTCTAGCCTTTCTGGCTTCCCACTCTGCGGCCACCCAGAAAAGACAGATCCTGGATTGTTGTAATAACATGAATGACAACAATGCTAACAATTACTTGCTTTTACAGAGTATTTTAAAGTTCGGAAAGTGTCTTCACACCTCTTTCCTCTCATTGGCTTTTCCAGCATTCTTGTAATGACCAGTATGGGTGGGTGTGGGGCTACCTCATTGGATTGTGTCTTGGGAGGAAAGGGGACTAGAGAGAGAGAGGAGGCCACACCTGCTTTTCCAAGTTGCATGAAGAACGCTACATTGTCTCCTGACTTTCAAGGTGTTTCTCATTCCATAAATCACGATGTGTTGCTTTTCTCATCATCAGCGTGTAGTATTTTCTAATGCCCTTGTGTGCCTTTCTTCCCTCCTTCCCCCCTTCCTCTCTCTCTCTCTCTCTCTCTTTCTTTATTTTTTGCATTTTTCTTTACTTTTAACGTCCTGGGCTGGTTAGAAATATCATGCTTAGTTTCTAAATGATAGAGATTTTATAGGAATCTTATCATTAAATATGAAATAGGTATATTGTGGGTATCATTTCCATCAGAAGACATTGCTTGCATGAATTTGATCCTTTGAAATTTACCATGTCTTATTTTGTGGCCTAGCCTTTGGTTCCTTGTGCTCTTGAATATGTATTTTGTATTGCTAGGTGTGGTATTCTATAAATGTCAGTTACTTTAAGCTGGTTGGTAGTGTTGTTCAGATCTTCTGTATCTTTATTGAAATTTTTTTCTTTTATTAGTTACTGTCAGGATGTGTTAAATTCCCCAGTTATTGGGATGCCTGCGTGGTTTAGTCTGTTGAGTGGCTGACTCTTGATTTTGGCTCAGGTCTGGGAATTCTAGAATCGAGCCCCACATCCCTCTCCGTGCTCATGGGGAGTCTGCTTCAGAAGACTTTCTCTTCCTCTGCCCACCCCCTACCTCTCTCTCCCTCTCTATATTTCTCTCTTAAATGAATAAGTAAATCTTAAAAAATAAATTTCTCCACTTGAGCTTATCTATTTCTCCTTTTAGTTCTGCACCTTTTGTGTGGTGTATTTTGATGCACTTTCATGAGATGCACACACGTTAGAAATTGTGATATCTTCTTTATAAATTGTTTCTTTCATCCATTTCTTTATAAATCTTCATCATAATGGAATGTTTGATCCTACTGTTCATATTGAAGTCTACAGCTGTAGTGTATGGCCTACTTTCTCAGCTGTTTTACTTTCCACTTGTTATTTCCTTTATATTTATTATAAGCTGCAAAAATTGGGTCTTCCTTTTATCCAGTCAGCTAATTTTTTAAATTAGTGTCTATTTATGATTAATGTAATTATTGGGAAGGTTCCGTGTAAGTCTGTCATATTGATGCATGTTTCCTGTTAGGAACGCGTACTCTGTGTTCTTTTTCTCTTTTCTTTCCATTTTTGCTTGAACGGAGAGTGTTTAAGTCATTCTATTTTTTTTTTTTTAATTTATTTGACAGATAGAGATCACAAGTAGGCAGAGAGGCAGGCAGAGGGAGAGGAGGAAGCAGGCTCTGCACTGAGCAGAGAGCCTGATGCGGGGCTCGATCCCAGGACCCTGGGATCATGACCTGAGCGGAAGGCAGAGGCTTTTAACCCATTGAGCCACCCAGGCGCCCCAGTCATTCTATTTTTTCATTATTTTCCTTCATATATGTGTATTGAGTGGTCACTTGAGAGATTACAACATGCAGTAACTTAGCACATTTTTCTTCAAATAATTTTAGGTGACTTCATGAACAACGCAAAAACCTGACGACATATAGATGTATGTTTATGTATTTTGCTCCTCCGTATTCTGTATTACATGTATCACCGCTTTACCTTTTCTGGGGCTCGTTCTTCCTTCTTGCATATTTGAGCTTGCCTTTGGCTTCATTTCCTTTCAGCGTTGCAGTATTCTCTTGAAGCCTCATAGCTGGACTGCCAAGCCTTCTGAAGGCCGCCAGCTCTTTGGACACTGGAGACTTGTCCCTGCACTCCAGTTCCACCTGCGTATTTTTCCTGAGTATTTTGGAGCTCTCTCTCCCTTCTGCCACCTGTTCCTGGTCCTTGGAGAACAGGTGTAGACGCTCCATGAAGCCTGGATGGCCTCAGGGGTTTTTCTCAGGCCTCTCACCCTGCCCCAGCCTTTGGCCTACTCACTGCTTCCACTCAGCAAAGGTCCATGGGATGGAGTTGTGGTGGCGAATCTGTCCCAGGAGCCCACATGCGATGTCCCGAGTGTGTTAAAAGTGAGGCTAATTCCTCCTTCATCCCACATCTGCCATGAATGAAGATAGCTGGGAGTCTCTTCTCTCCTAG
Organism: Enhydra lutris kenyoni; assembly: GCF_002288905.1. Classification (NCBI taxonomy): domain Eukaryota; kingdom Metazoa; phylum Chordata; class Mammalia; order Carnivora; family Mustelidae; genus Enhydra; species Enhydra lutris. The sequence goes on from NW_019154097.1 coordinate 41,963,984, forward strand.
GAAGGGCTCATCACTTTCTGGAATTTAGTTCATTTATATGTCTTTGATTCCTTAGCTCTCTGATGGAAGGGAGGGAGGGAAGGAGGGAGGACGGAAGGAAGAAAGTTGGTTTGTGACGTATCCCACTGTTCTCATGATTAGGTGAGGAAGATGGTCTCTTGTGACTTTCTGCATCCCAGCCATAACGGCAATCTCTCAGCTTCTTTTCACTTGTCTTTCAGAGCCGATATCTTCTAGGAGTTTCTGAGAATATGAAGTGGATTCATTCTAAACCTTTCTTGTGGTTTCCGGTGTAAAATTTATTTCCTGAGTATGCTGCTCCCCACAGATTGCTTTTTCAATGAAAAATGCTCTCTTACATCCTACAGATATAACAAACAGTACCACTGCCATAAATTGGTCCTCCAGTGAGCAACGAAGGCTCATTTGGCAAATGAGAGGGTACTGGATTGCCCTTAGCCCGCAGGATCTGAGATCATGTCTCAGATCTACTCAGCAAGGCTCTCCTCTCATCCCCAGATGAGCCAGAACTCCTCCAGGGGACGGCTTTCCCGTTCCAGGTTCCCCTGCCCTGCATTCTGTCCCAATCATAGCCAACTATGTGCCTGGTGCCTGCTCTAGGGCACCCCCAGGAGGCACTTCCTCACCCGTCCGCTGACCCCTCTCCTGTGCTAGATGGCCCAGGGACGCTCCCCGCTCCCCTCACGCACGTCCCCTGCGCTCCACATTCAGAGCTCACAGCCACTCCGTCCATTCCGCAGACCGCTGCTGAACACCCTCTGTGCGCCCAGTACTGTCCTGGGCCCTTGGTACAGGTCTGATCTGTGAAGGACACAAACAAAATCACCGCCTGCGCTGAGCTGGCCCCCCGGTGGGGGGGAAATCCTCATTTGACCTCCCTGGGTTCCTCTAACCCTCGCGACCACCTTATGAAGCAGATTCCTGGATTGTTTTCATTTGCCAGAAGAGGAAACGGGAGCACAGAAGAATTTGGTAAATTGCTTGGGGCCCCGCCAGAGAAACTGCAAGGAGGGGCTCTTTCCTGCCTAGCCCCCACCCCATCCCATGGTCCCCATGGAATCTTCTTGCCCAGAGGGCCCACCTCTGGGCGGTGCCTTCCTTCTCTGTTCTGGCTACCGCTCCAGAGCTTCATTTCTTAGGCTGAGATCTGAAAACAAACATTTCACCCAAATTTTACTGCACATATGCTTTTCTGACACCCTGGCCCTTGCTCCCTGAAGCCTCAGGAAAGGGCACACACTTCGCCTGACTGGCAAGTGATGACTGGATTCCTCCCTCATTTGCATATCTAGACATTAGCTAGGATTGCCATGGCAACCGTGCCTTCCACACACAGACCTGTGGGCCCAGCACACCTTCGTTTGGGAAACAGTCTGGAAGCCAGAACTACTCCTGTAGCGCTTGATGACTGGAGAGAATTCTAGGGGACAAGAACCTAGAGGTTTCCGAAGGTCTGCAAGTGAGAATTACCAATAGTCTGCAAGTGGACCAAGGAAGGAGGGCATCTTGCTGGAAAATGGCGTGCAAAACCACGGCTTGGGTTCCTTGCCTGCCTGTCCTCAGTGCGGGGTAGCCCAATGCAGACGCAATGCGTACAGTCTTACTTTGCTGCTGTTGTCTTTCCCATCTGTGTGAAATCTGTGACACACACATGAACACGCGTACACACATCTCTACAGATTTTCCAGGGAAGAGGAGATTCCTCTGGGGGAAAGATGACTGGGGGTAGGGAGAGAGTGAGGGGATGGGTCTGGAGACTTTGGAACTGTGCCCTAAACTTCTCCACACCCCTTGCTGGTCAGGGTCCTGACCCAATCCAGTGGCCTCCGAGTCTCCTTCACTCAATCCGGAAATGGTTTGACCAAGCAAATAAGAAGTTTCCAAGGCATAGCGAACAGCTTTTATGGGGCAGCTGCCTGATGCTGTCTTCTCAGTCCTCTTGGAGAGGAGCGTGACAGTTGGAGAGACACAGCTCAGAAACAATGTCCTTGCATTTGTTGGACACCAAGGTTGCTACAGTTTTGCCCCGGGAAGTGAGGTCGTCAGCCACCTCAGTCTTTCTATCCTTGAAGACTTTTCACATGTTAGCCTGGCACAGAGTCTGGCTGTGTTCGTAGGTGCTCAGAAATTCTGGAATGAATGAATTGGCCTTATCCACAGTGGGCATTTTCTTTTCTCTCCTCCTGACACCGCACCAGGCACGCTAATCACTTTTGGCCTAAAGGGCTCATCCCCGTGCTCTGGAGAGACCGCTGCCCTCTGATCCTTGAGTACCTCGTCGGCCTTCCACGTTCTTGTGTTCATTCTCTCTGCTGACCTTAACTTCTACTTTTAGATTTCTCTGTTGAAATCTTATCTCTGGTGGCTGGAGACATCAGTGTTGGCTCAGGGGCCTTTAGGGACATGGCAGGGGAGCCCGGGATGCAGGGCAGGAAGACCCAAGAGAACTATTCGATCAGACTGTCCAATAGAGGGACACTCTGCCAGCGTCCCAGGGAGTCTGAATGAATCGGTGCAGGGACAGAGCTGGTCAGGTGCTGGGAATGGACCTGGGGGAGGGGCACTCATTCCCCACCCAGTGTTTCCTAAGGACTTTCTCTGTGGCCATTCCCCTTCAGGGTGGGCTACAGACTGTTATGGCACAGGTTCAACAAGTAGACAAAAAACTATAATAAAATAGTAAAGCTCCATGGTCTTCTAAAGATACGGAAACTGCTTCAGCTGAACTCAAGTGTGGAATGTTTCCCGTGCATGGCCTGACCTTCCAGCCTGATTGACTTTATTCCTACTTCTCATGGTTAATTTTATATGTCAACTTGTCTGGGCCACAGGGTGACCAGATATTTTGAGGTGTGTCTGTGAGGGTGTTTTCAGATGAGATTGTCATTTGAATCAATAGACTCAGTAAAGCAAACCGCCCTTCCCAATGTGGGTGAGCCTCGTCTAATCAGCTGAAGGCTTGAAAGAGAACAAAAAGGCTGATCCTCTCATCATGAAGGGGAAATCTCTTCCAGCTTGCTGCCAGAGCTGGAACATTGATACATTCCAACTTCAGACTCCAGCTGAAATCACAGCTCCTTTTGGATCTTGAGCCTACTGGCTTTTGGTCAGAAGCTATGCCATTATTTTTCTGGTTTTTGAGCTTTTATATCTCTATAGCTAGATATAAAAATATAATAAGTCTCTCTCATATCACACATGTATTTTCTATATAACCATCCTATTGCTTCCGTTTCTCTGGAGAACCCTGACTATGCAGATACCAAAGATGGTCCTAGAGAAACAGAATTTTAAAGATGAGTTTCCTGAATTGATTCTGGAGTTTGAATCAACTCTCTAATCTGATTAGATGTAAAGACGCTAATGAAGATTTCCAATGATAAACAGAGCACTGATGGTCCGTGGTGTGATCTGTTAATGGGGATTTGTAAAATATCACCATTGAATCCTCCTAATGAACCACTTGTAAGAAGCAAGGGCGTGGCTGATAGTATATGTGAAACTTTCAAAACCTTTTTGGCAAACTAATGAGTATAATGAGATTGGCTGCTTGTTCCTAATGTTGCTGGACAAAGCAGGGAGAAGCCAGGGAGCTCAGGGATTCCAATTCTCAGCTCAAGAGCCACATAAGTGATCTGAGAGCTTCCATGTGTGCCCTGAAGAAGAACCTTATCTCTTGTAGTTGAAGGGCTGAGGTTGCTGAAAATGAAACCCAGGATCTCATCCCGTAATTGGCTGAATTATATTGCAAGTTGCATTTCTGGCTTCATAGAATGCCTGCTATTGAAGTAAGGGCATTGACTGGGAAGGCATGGGGTCCTCAGAGTTGGAATGGGGATGTATGGGAAGATCCTGATGAAGCTGGAGACACGGTGCCCCAAAATTCTGATGAGCTTTTTTTTGCCAGTGGAAGAGGCCTCCCCATCCCCAGTGGGAGCAGTATTTCCCCCAGGGGATTAATCCTAAATTGTCTGAGGAAACCGTAATGCCTTCCCTTGAAGCAGCTGTCATGCAAGATGATGTCATCTCCTCAGGAACTGGCCCCACCCACCATCTTTGCTTCTGGACCTATAATTTGACTTGAGTCCTAACAGCATCCTAAAGACAAGGTACAAAATGTGACCCATCAGGAAATGTGCTGCAATCCAAAAGAACTTCTTGAGTTTTCTAATTTAAAGACAGAATTCTGGGGAACATGTCATGGAATGGAAATTAAGGGTGTGGAAAATGGTGGAAGGAACATAAAATTGGATTAGGCCCACTAAGCAGAGATTCTGCATTTAATGTTGCACTTGGGGAGTTAGAAAGTGCTCTAGCAAATTGGTTTCTTGGATGGAATAAGGACCAGAAGGTGGCCTACCGTGGGCGAGATGAAAGGCTGGTCCTCCCTTGATTTAATGTAGAGGAAAGCACTGAAGGGCTTAGGGATCTGGAATGCTACAGGGTATCTGTCATTTAAGAACTACTCATCAGCACTGGGACAGTCCAGAAGACATACCTTTCACATGTATTGTGAGGAATACGTTTATGTGGGGATCGCAGGCATCCCTGAAGATCTCTGTGATCGCTCTTCTTGGTGGGCCAAACCTTAGAGTGGGAACTGCAGTCAGTGAATTGGGAAAACCCAGGATGATGGGGCCAGAGGGTGGCACTCAACTGCCAAGGCAAGGTGGGCCTGGTTGCTGTAAGAGACAACAGAGTCAAAGAAGAATCAGAATAGTCTGGCTTACACAGCTTGTTGATCATAAAAGTGAGCTAGATGGGAAGCCTACTAAAGTCCTACTTGATCTGTGTAAGCAGAAAAGTTCTAGATCAAGTGAACAAAAGTCTAACCTGAATCATAAAAACAAAGTTATGGTCCCTCCATCAATTCCCAGATGTGAGCCAGTTTCCAGACCTAGACCCTTTAAATGAAGGGGCGGCCGGGCCCTCTTGAGGAAAGACCTCGGTACACCGACAGGTTTGTCCTGTTGATGCTTCTCCCAGCCTTCTCTAAGGGGACCCACGGCTTTTTACCAGGGAAACCTTGTACTAGGGAAAGGAAACAATCAGTCCTTTTAGAGACAGGGAGCACTGGCTCTGGGAGAACCAAAACGGCATGAGGTCCGCCAGTTACAGTAGGGATTGAAGGGGGGTCAGGTCTGTCTCACAGTGGCTCAGTGGATCTCTGAACCTATCCTGTGGTTATTTCCCCCATTTTGGAATGAATAATTCCAAATAATTCCACTTAGCTGGTGGCCACATCCCCACTTTTTTCCCTGACTATAGAGTGAGGGTTATTATGGGAGGAAAAAAGTGGAAGCCTCTAGAACTGCCTCTACCTAGGAAAATAGTGAAGCAAAAGCAGTACTCAGTTCCCGGAAGGATTACAGAGATGAGTGCCACCATCAAGGTCTTGAAAGATGGAGAGGTGATGACTCCCATCCACCCCAAGCCCATTCAACTCACCGATTTGGCTTATGAAGAACACAAATGGATCTTGGAGCATGACAGTGGATTTTAATAAGCTTAACCAGGTGGTGGCAACAATTTCAGCCACTGTACCAAATGTGGTTTCATTATCTGAGCAACTTAACACATCCCCCGGTACCAGGTGTATAACTAGTGATCTGGGCAATGCGTTTTTCTCCATCCCTGTAACGAAGGACCACCAAAAGCACTGCTTTCAGCTGGCGGTGCCATCAGTGCGCCTTCACTGTCCTAGCTCAGAAAATACTAACTCTTCAGCTCTGTGTCGTAATTTAGTTTGTGGGAATCACGCTCATTTTTCGCTTCCACAAGATAGCCCATTGGTTCATTGTATTCATGTCTCTGTGCTGATTGGACCTTGGGAGCAAGAAATAGGAACTGGTCTAGACATACTGGTTAGACATTTGCATGTCAGAGTAGAAATATGGGATATAAATCTGAGAATTTCAGTGGCCCTCTACCTCAGTGAAATTTCTAGGGGTCCAGTGGCGCAGGACATGAGGTGTCCATTTAAGGTGAAGGGTACGTTGTTGCATCTGGCCTTTCCTATGACCAAAAAAGGGGGTATAGTGTTTAGGGGCCTACTTTGGATTTTGAGGCAACATTGTCTTCTTTTGGGTGTGTTACTACTCCAGCCTCTTTGCTGAATGACCTAGAAAGCCGCTAGTTTTGAGTAAAGCCAAGAACAAGAAAAGGCTCTCTGGTAGGTCCAGGCTGCTGTGCTGTGCTGTGCTCTCTTGGGGTAAATGATCCAGCAGATCCAGTGGTTCTTGGAGTGTCTGTTTGGAGTCCTTGATAGGCCCTGAAAGGTAAATCACGGCACAGGCCCTTAGGATTTTGGAGCAAAGCCCTGCCGTCTTCTACAGGGAACCCCTATCCCTTTGAGAAACAGCACTTGGCTTGATAAGGGCCTTAATAGAGACCGAATCCTTCCCCTGGGCCACCACATTACCATGCAACCTGAGCTGCCCATCAGGGACTGGGTGTCATCTGACCCACCAAGCCATAGAGTTGGGAGGGGACGGCAGCACCCACCATCAAATGGAAGTGGTATGTATGTGCCTGGGCCCAGACAATTCCTGAGGACGAGTGTAAGTTATGTGCATCAGTGGCCCAGATGCCCATGGTCCCCAGTTGTGCTACACTGACTTCTCTCTCCCTGCCTGCCTCTGTGGCCTCATGGGGAACCCCCTCTGATCAGTTGACAGAGGAAGAGCAGACTTGGTTTGCTGATGGCTCTGCACAATAGGCACATGCCATCTGAAAATGGATGCCTGCCGCTCGGTAGCCCCTCTCCGGGTCATTCCTGACGGATAGTGATGAAAGTGAACCTGCTTGTTGACTTTGCTCAGGAAGAAAAATGAACAGACATATGATTATACACCAATTTGCAGGCCTTTGCCAGTGGTCTGGCTGGACGGCCAGGGACTTGGAAGGAACATGGTTGGGAAATGGGTGACGGAAATCGGGGGAAGAGATATGTGTGTAGACCTCTGTGAATGGGTAAAAAGCATGAAAATATTTGTATCTTACGTGAATGCTCAGACTAACCTCAGCAGAGGAGGATTTTAATGACCAAGTGGCTGGGATGACCCATTCTATGCATATCAGGTAGCCTTTCCCCCTGGTCATCCCTGGCATCACCCAGTGAGTTCATGAAAAAAGTGGTCCCAGTCGCAGGGATGGAGGCGTTCATGGCCTCAGCAACGTGAACCTCCCCTCACCTGACCTGACCACAGCCACCCCGGGTAGCAGGGACCAGTGCCGAGCCCTTGATAACGGCCGCACTCCCTGGGAGACCGGCCAGCTACCCGGTGATGGGTTGATTCTACTGGATGGTTTCCATCACAGAAGGGGCGGTGTTTTGTCTTTACTGTTCAGTAGACACTGGATACACATTTCCCTTCCCTGCATGCAGTGCTTCTGCCCCAACTGCTGTTGTGGACTTAGACGATGCTTTACCTACCGTCCCAGTATCCACACAGCGCCGCTTCTCATCAGGAACTCACTTTGCAGCGAATGTGGTGGGCAGTGGGCCCATGCTCAAGGAATTTCCCACCATCCTGAAGCAGCTGCTTTAATGGAGCAGTGGATTCACCTTCTGAAGAGTCCGTTACGCTGCTGGCTGGGGGGCATCACCTTTCAGGGCTAAGGCGGGGTTGTCTGGAAGGCAGTGTATACTTCAATCAGGAGGTGTCCAATATTGGACTCTGTTTCTCCTATAACTAGGATGCATGGGTGCAGGGATCAAGGGGGTGAAAATAGGAGTAATATAATCCACTATTTTTCCTGTGACTCTGGCCCAAGTTTTGCTTCCTATCCCCATGGTCTTATGCTCTGCGGGCCCGGAGGCCTTAGTTACAGTTGGAGGAGAGCTTCAACCAGGAGACACGGCAATGATTCCATGAACGGGGAGTTAGGACCGCCACCAGCCACTTTGGGTTCCTCATGCCTCTTAACGAACAGACAGACAGTGGTGTTTAATCCTGACTACCATGGGAAAATGACTGGACAGCTGTTCGTAGTGGGGCTGAGGAAGATTATGTGTGGAATACGGGAGGTCCCTGAGGGCTTTCTCGGTGTTACCATGCCCCGTGGTTAGAGTCCGCGTACAACCATAACCGCACAATCCAGGTGGAGGTAGTACTGGTCCCAAACCTTTAGGAATGAAGGTTTGGGTCACCCTACCATGCACAGAATCATAGCTGATGGGGTGCTTGCTGAAGGCAAAGGGGGTTCAGAATGGGTAGGAGAAGAAGGTTACTGGCTGTGACCACGTGACGAGCCATGGAAATGAGGACTGTAATTGTCATGAGGATTTCCTCCTTATTTTGTTATGGACGTATTTGTGTGTGTGTCATGTATGTATATAATACGTATCTTTGTTTCTCTCCTTTCTTACTCCCTCATCATGTAATGCAAACTTTATGGGTCTTATTTCGTAGTATTTGAGTATCGTTAGTGTTCTATTGTAGAATGTTAGTTTTTGGACATCAAGAAGAGTAGACATCATTCAGGGGCATATCTCCTCTTCTGGAGAAAGGTTAGGACACTTTTGGTTGTATGTATCTCTGATTTTCAGAGGCTTCCTCACCCCACCCCATCAATCCTCCCTGCTTGGCTGGACGTAATATCTTCTTCCTTCAGTTTTCATAGCGTTTAATTGATAACTCTCATGCACCTGTTTGTTTATAGATTTTATCTCATGAGACTACAACCTCCTTCCAGGTGGTCTCCTCCAGCAGCATTTGCACCCACCCCACCCCGCCCTGGCTCCTAGCACAGTGCCCTACACATGGTAGATATTCTGAAAGTATGTGTTGATTAACAGAGTAGATGAAAGTCCACGGACTGGGCACGCAGGGTGTTAGGGAACCGAATCTGAGGCCGGATTGGCCATAAAACGGGCAGCTGTGCCGATTGTGGGGGGTAGGGGAACAGGCCACACAGAGTCAGTGATGTGGGCCCTGGGGGTCCTGCCCCCATGACGAGGGCCCACCCCGTCTCTGAGGTCCAGCTTCGACTGCATGGTCCCTCTGGGAACAGATTTGGTTAGGCCTCCACATGTGATCTTTTCCTTTGCTGAGCGTCTAATGGGATTTTGGCATCTGCTCTCTGCTTCATGTTCTTGACAACCAAGGGCTGGTTTGACTGCCTCATCCGGAAAGACCCATGTGGTTGGCGGATGTGGTTGGTGGTTACATTCACGTCTTGTGTTCCCTGCGGGGAGCTCAGCTCCTTTATCTGTGTGTGTCTGTCCGTCTGTGACATGTAAGTGACATGTACTAGGTCCACGGCGTAGTAATATACATATGTGTGCACTGTGAAATGATCGCTACAAGTTCATTTAACATCCATCACGACACAGTTAATTTTTCCCCTTTTTTCTCATAATGAGAACTTTCACGACTTACTCTCTTAGTGACTGTCAAATCCACAACGCAGTGTTCTTGACATCGTGTGGCAGATGACATCCCCAGGACTTAATTTATCTTGTTTAACTGTAAATTTGTACCTTTAGCTCTGCCTTCCTCCATTCCCCTTCTCCCTAATGTCCCTCACCTTTGGTAACTTCCAGTCTGTTCCCGGTATTTTGCTTTTTTAAGATTTTTCAGTGAGATTCCACATACAAGTGAGATTCCCTGGGATTTGTCTTTCTGTGTCTGGCTTATTTCACTTACCATAATGTCCTCCGTGTCGTCACAAAGAGCAACGTTCCTTTCTTTTTTATTGCTGAATAATACTTCACTCTGTGTGTGTCTGTGTATACACCACACACACACACACACACACACACACACACACACACACACACGTGCTGTTGATGCATTCGGAACGGCTAGCTTTTTAAGGGCAGGGCCCTGTCCTGTTAGGATTTGATTCCCGTGGTTCTTAGTTGACTCCTTGCCCCTCGTAGGTGTTCTGCAGATACGTGTGGAAAGAGACACTGAATACAACTTGAATCCCCTCTTGTGTTCCTAGAGAAGCACTCTAGAGACACCCTGGTCTCTCCTGGTGAAGGTTCAACACCTACACTTCTCATCTTAAAGCCACCGGGAAGAAGAAACAAAGCAGAACTCATCAGCGGTTCCCCATCTGCTTCTATTTTGGCCTTCGGGGCAGGCTCTGTCAGGCACCAGGGCCGGGAGTGCCTCTGTTTTATTTCCCAGCAGAGCTCTATGAGCCAGACTCTTTTTTCTTCTTTTAAAGATTTTATTTATTTATTTGACAGACAGAGATCACAAGTAGGCAGAGAGGCAGGCAGAGAGAGAGAAGGAAGCAGGCTCCCCGCCGAGCAGAGAGCCCAATGCGGGGCTCGATCCCAGGACCCTGAGATCAAGACCAGAGCCGAAGGCAGACACTTAACCCACTGAGCCACCCAGGCAGCCCACTAAGTTAAAGGTCTTGAGCTGGGGAAATGATCCTGTATTATCAGGGTGAACCATATGTACAATCACATGGAAGTAGAGGGTCATTTGGCCACACGGAGAAGGCCATGTGCAGACGGAAGTGGAGACTGGGGTGATGTAGCTGCTAGCCAAGGAGCTCAGCAGCCCTGAAGCTGAAAGAGGCAAAAGGAATAAATTCTTCCATAGAGCGCGCAGAGGGGAGGCTCTTGATTCTGACCCAGGGGTACGGACTTCAGACTCCTGGCCTCTAGAGCTGTGAGACCATCAGTTTTCCTATATTGAAGCCACCAAGTATGTGCTCACATGTTACAGCAGCCACAAGAAGCTAATACAGAGTATCACTTCTCATAGGCACCTACCTAGGGGGGCCTTGATGGGGGTCTTCCCGAGGAAGCCCCTCTCGCACCCAGTACATTCTGTGGCAGCCCATTCCACGATCCAGAGTTCTGATGGTCGGGATGGTTCTTACAAAGTCTCTAATTCAACGCATATGCCCTCAGCCCCTCCTCGGAGCCCCCCGCCATCCCCCCGTGTTTGCTCTGGCTCCTCTGGTTGACTCACTGAATTTTCTTTGATAGGGATGTGATTTTCACCATCCTCGAAAATGGTGCTGAGCCCTACCAGAACTTCGAGTCCGTCTTCTTCTGAGAGCTCTCGGTGTGTCTGTCCCCATCTTTTCCACCATCATCAATATAATAACTGTGATGTTAAAAATAGCAGTGTTCTGTGTTGACATATGGTTTAACCTTTTTGAAGGTTTTATTACCATCTGTGTAAGGTAGCTCAGTGAGTGTTATTAGTCCAAAAGGGAAATGTGGACAATGAGACACAAGAGGAGGGATGATTTGGCCCAGATCAAGTGATTAATGTTGAATCCATGATTATAATTCAATATCCCTTCGACTTCATCATGGTCTCTACCACAGGCATCCAAAGCAGTACAGTCCAGGGGTTATGGAAAAAATCCAGTGAGGCTCGAAAAGAAAATACTAGAACGTATTTGTATCTTTTTAAATGTAAAATGAGGAAGAAAGCTGAGCTTTGCTAGTATTTGGCAAGTAAATAGTACATGCATAGAATTAATGAATAAGTGAATGTCGTGAATGTTTCAGAATCTTTTACTGATACACATACAAAAGTGTATGCTTTTAGAAAAGTAGAAAGACTGCTGTTCTTCCCTACCGTTCTCCTTTTTTAGCCAAAACCGATGATTTGAGATTTGATTTAGAATGGTATTTTTTGCATGAATGTGTGGACGCAGATTGGCCGGTGATGAAGAGATTACTAAATTAGTCTGGTTTAGCTCACCATCTAGTAGGGGAACCAGGTATGTAAACAGCGACTACTGTAGAGGGCACAAAGAAGCAGGGAGAGATGGAAAAATCAGAAAACTTTTGCAATTTTGAATTTTGAAAAACTAAGATTACGCCACAGTTTGTGGGATGGAATAGAGTCAGCTGCTTTTCCTTGCCCTTGACCCCTGGTGTTTATTTGCCACTTTATGCAGATTAGGGAGGTAGCAGAAGGTGGCCTGAGGTCACGCTGGCTGGACCGGGGCCTGTGTGGACGGCATGCTGTCATGGACACCTGGCAGAGGCAGGCCCTTCAGTGGACCACTGGGCATCTCATGCTGACTCTGCCTTAGCAAAGCACCTTATTAGCCAATTCCCTTATACTTCTGGGGGGCAGAGAGACCTGATACAGTTTTTTACTTTTTACTGGAGGCTTAGGAGAGCCTTGGGAAGGGGAGTGAGGGATCCATTTCATCTCTGTAGCTGGCAGGCTCGGCTTGGACTTCTGCCTGTATTTCCTGTCCCCATCACCATGCCGAAACATGGAAGTCGCCTGTCCTTCTGTTTCAGACTGACCGATTGATTGATTGGAGAGAGAGCACGAGCAGGGCGAGGGGCAGAAGGAGAGGGAGAAGCAGACTCCCCGCTGAGCAGGGTGCCTGATGTGGGGCTCCATCCCAGGACCCTGGGATCACGACTGAGCCAAAGGCTGATGCTTAATCGACTGAGCCACCCAGGCACCCCCATCGTTCTGTCTCAGACTGGTCTTCCTTGGGGGGAGTAAGTACTTAAATAGTCCCCCCCTTTTTTTTTAATTTATTTGACAGAGAGATCACAAGTAGTCAGAGGCAGGCAGAGAGAGAGGGGGAAGCAGGTTCCCCGATGAGCAGAGAGCCCGATGCAGGGCTCAATCCCAGGACCCTGAGATCATGACCTGAGCCGAAGGCAGAGGCTCTAACCCACGGAGCCACCCAGGTGCCCCTTAAATAGTTCCTTCTTTAGGGTCTCTTAACTTCTCTGCCTCGTTTTCTTATCTGTGACATGAGGGAATAAATACAGTTCCTATTTCATGGGGTTGTCATGAGGATTAAGTGAAATGGGTATTTGAATGTTTTAGAACAGGTACCTGTCCCATGGGTGGTCAGAAGGGGTAAGTCGTAATATCTCTAGTGTTATCACAGTGACCAATAAAGGTGTGGACCCAATTCTGACAGGGGTCTAACGCTTTCCCTCTGGTGGGAGCCATTTGGAAGTAGGCTCCTGGAGTTCCCTGAACCTGAGCCCCTCGAATACCGAGACCTCACACCCCTTTCCACTACTGTGACATCCGTAATGACCCTTAGGATTCCTTAAGAAGTTTCTAGGTGTCTTTAGCTCCCCAGGACAAACCAGTGCCCTAGAAAGGGGCTTCCCAAAGGTTCGTCCTTTCTGACTCCTGGCACCCCCTGGCCTTCGCAGCAGTCAAATCACAGAACTCCTCATAATTGTATGATTTCTATTGAAGATGCGAATCCCTGTTGAAATTCACAGAGTGATTGTCCCCAGGGGCAGAGCAACTGAGGTGTGTTGTATCTGTAATACGGCAGTAAGCAGAAAAGGACAGTTGGTCCCTGGAAACCTTTGCTTTTCTTGAAAAAGATGTATGTACCAAAAAGTGGGGGAAACGGGGACCCTAGCTGGGGAGTACTTGGTTTTCACCAAAGCATTTGAGCAGTTTACTCAGAGTATGTCAAAGGTGCCAGAGGACAGGATGGAAGAATGGAGGCTGGGTGCTCCTGAATTAGGTAGAGTCATAACCGGGAAAAGCTGTGCTCCGGCGAGGGCTCCCAGGAACATGCCGCAGGGCTCTGTCTCCGGCTGTCTTCCGCTTCCCAGTTTCGGCGCTGATTTGCTGCAGCAAGTGCGTGATGGAAGCAGGATCCAGAAAGATCTTGACATGTCGGAACAATTAGGCTGAATCCAACAAGCTGAAACTATCGGGAACAATTGTTAGGTCTTTCCCTGGCATCAAAACGACCAGCTCGCAAAGAATGGGAGATGAGAAGCATGACAAGAGGTGGGCGACCGTCAGCAACAGGGGTTTACTTCTAACTGTGCTGCCACCAATGCAGCATCGTGACACGGGAAATCATTCTGCCCTCCGTCCTGGCTGCTCAGACCACGGATGGAGTGTGGGGTTCAGTTCTGGCCTCTGGACCTGAAGATCCCAGAGAACATGTGCAGGAGGGAACCCGGACCCCAGGCAGACTCTGGGTCATGTTCTGTGAGGAGTCACAGATGGAACCAGGAACCTTGCTCTGGAGAGAAGACTCTGTGAAGACGCAATGTTGCCTTCCAACATGCAGTTGTCCCTTGATATCTGAAGGGCTGTCATGCTGAAGTAGGGAGTCCAGCGTTCTGGGGGGCCCCGGGACTAGAGCAGGGGCGAATGTGGGGGGGAGCCACTGCCTCGGAGGCAGAGTTCGATGTGACGTGAGGAGTACCTTAGCCGCCGGTACTTCCAGCAGGTGACTGGACTGCATGGGTGGGTGCCCCAGCGGTGGTGGCTACGAGCTGCCAGACAGTCCCATTAAAGGGTAGGCTGTGCTGCTGATTTCGAGGTGGTTCATGGGTTTTGCTTTTTTCCAAAAATCCAAATGGATAGGTGACAAAGATCATTAAAACGTAATAGCCCTATGTGGCCCCAGAACCACATAAAAATAAAAGCAGGGTCAGGACCCCCCCCCCTGCCCCGAGAAATGAGTTTGGGATCAGCCAAACGCCAGGGTAGGTGCTCACTAGACGGCCAGGAGTCCTGCATCACGGAGCGTGAGGGAGATGAGCTTGTGTTGCAAGGTTTGATGCCAGGGTTTGCAAATGCCCCTTCCTGTGTTAAAATAATGTAGTTACTGCAAAATGCACCATTTTCATGGGGATTACATCACCGTACCTTGTCAGGATGAGCTGGCCACAAACCCTTCCCCACCTAGCTGGCTACGTTAGCCCGTCTAATAGAGGTTTTCGGCGCTGCCCATCTGGCAAACGAAAGCGCCCGCCAGAGTCATTCGTTTCACATTACCCTGATTGGTCCTGAATGGTTTTCTCAGTACAAGGTTCAGTTGTACCTTGACGGTTCATAGAATCTTCACAGAGTAAAACGTCTTTTTTAAAAAAATTTGCTATTAAGAAGGCGTGGGTCTGGTAGTTCTATAAAAGCTGGGGTTCAGGTAGACTCTCCAAGGTAGACTTTTTCAGGCGTATCTATATAAAATGACATAGCTTTATTGACTCCTGTGTTAAGTCTGGAGGTAGTTCCTGGCTGGCTAATTCAGCTACTCAAGATGTCAGAATTTTAGGGGGGGCCTGGGTGGCTCGTCAGTAGTGTCTGCCTGTGGCTCCTATCATGGTCTCGGGGTCCTGGGATCCCCGATGGCCTTGGGCTCCCTGCCATGCGGGAGGTTTGCTTCTCCCTCTCCTTCTGTCCCTCCATCCTGCTCATGCTCATGCTCTGTCTCTCTCTCTCTCTTTCTCATAAATAAATAAAATCTTTAAAAAAAAAGATGTTGGAATTTTAAGTTACAGCTCTGCATCTCTTGGCATCTCTTCATGGACGCAGCGTCTGCCCCATATCCCGTCTTCACAGCACAACAGGCAAGGCAACGTGTATCCCCTTTTAAGAGAGGACAGCTTTTTCCAAGAGACCCCCCAACTCTCTTCCTTTACACTGTGTCTCGTGTCACGCCATTTTGAAAGATTATGACGTGGTTTTGCCGATGTTGAAGGCTTCCGATTCATGCCGTCTGAGAGCTATTGCTCTAGGTTTATTTTTTCTTATTTTGATTTTAAATTAACATACAGTACAGATTTGTAATTAACATATACCTCTGAATTTTAACACACGTGTGGATTCATGTAATACGCAGAAGAGTCTACTAATACATACAGAAAGCTTGATCACGCCAAAACATTTCCTCATGCTGTCCCTCTGTGTCTAAATTCATGACACGTATCAGGCTCTGGTTTGTTTTTTGTTTCTTATCTTTTGTTTTTTTCCTCATCATGTCTTTGACTGTTTTTGGTATCAGGCTAATATCAGCCTCAAAATAAGAAGTGTTCCTCCTCTTTTATTTTCTGGAAGAGATTGTGTAGAATTTGTATTATTTCTTCTTCAGATGTTTGGTAGAATTTGCCAATGAAGCCATCTGGGCCTCAAGATTTCTCTTTCAACAAGTTTTAAATTATGAATATAATTTCTTCAATAGGACGATTTAGTTTTTATGATTATGTCTTTCACCTTAGGTGAGTTTCGTGTTGAGGAACCCATACATTTCCTTTATGATGCTTATTCAGGTTGGTATATCTCTCCCTGCACTCACAAGCCCCTCCGACATGTTATAATGTTTGTTCTCAGTCACCACACATTCTTAAAGAACAAAATGGGATAAGAACAGGCTATCGTATTTACCCAGATTCCTTCATTCCCGATGTTCTGAGTTTCCCGGTGGAATCTTTTTCTCTCTGAGGAAGTTCCTTTAATAATTATGTTACAGTAGGTCTTCTGACAACAAATTTCTCTGCTTTTCATCATCTGAAAATGTCTTCATTATACCTCCATTCCTGAGGGATGTTTTCACTGGATCTAGAATTGGGTTGACTGTTCTTTGCTTAGACTTTTAAGTCTGCCGTTCCGTTTCCACCTAAGCCTTCATGTCTCGTGATGGGAAATCTGTGGTCATGTGAGTCATTGCTTCTGTATTGATAATGCTTCCTTTTTCTTTGGCTGCTTTCTGGATTTTTTTGTTCTTCATCTTTACTCATCAGAAATTTGATTATGGTCTATCTGGGCATGTACTTTTTTTTCTTTTAGAATTTTTTTCTATTTGGGATTCATTGAATTTCTTGAAACTGGTTGTTTATTTCTATCAACAAAGTTGAGAAATTTTGAGTCATTATTCCCTTACATATTTTTTCTTCTGTGTAGCCTTTTAAAAAAAAGATTTTATTTGTTTATTTTAGAGAAAGAAAGCATGCACACAAGAATGTGGTAGGGGGAGAGCAGAGGGAGGGGGGAGATACCTCAAGCAGACTCTGCACTGAGCCCAGAGTTGTTGTGGGGCTCAGACCATGACCCGGGTGGAAACCAAGAGTTGGACACTTAACCAACACAGCCCCCAAGCACCCTCTCTGTAGCCTTTCGAATCTCCTTGTGGGACTCTGATAGTCCCTGATAAAATGGACATTAATCACAGTAAGGGAGAGGGGAAGGACTCATGATTTTTACTGATCTGTGAACAAGTTCATTAACTCTTCTATCATTCCCATTTTGTAATTGAGTTTATCTCTAGAGATCTTGTTGTGATTGGCTCTTTTTTTTTTTATAGTTTCAAAGTCTTAGTTAGAGTCTTCTTTTATCATCTACTTCTTTGTTGAAACATTTGTCTCTGCATTGCTCTCAAGAACATTCACTTACTGCAGGAGTGTTTTGCTAGAGCTTCTCCCGACCCACTCACTCTCCTGATAATTCTAACACATGTGTCATTGGCCTTCGTAGACTGTGTTTTCTAATGCAGGTTGAGGCTCCCCTGGTTCTTCCTATGCTGAACAATTTTGTATGTGCGCTGGACATTTTGAATATAGTGTCACGAGACTCCTGGCCTTTCAAAAATTGTGGGCAGAATGTTGATAATCTTGTTTGATTAGGCAGTTAATTGGGTTGGGCGTAAGCCACACATTCTGACCAGCTTTCTCTGGGTTGTGGTGCCAACGTCTGTTCAGTTTTCAAATGCTTTGCGTTGCGGTTCAGGTCTGTTCTGATCGTGTACCACCCACTGGCCATCCTGGGACCTGAGTAGCAGTCAGTCCTGTTTTCCAGTTCAAAGTCTACGGGCTGCTCTGGAGTCAGTAGCATGAGCAGCGTGTGGGTGAGCCCAGGATTTCATAAACAAGATGATGGAGTAGCTTTGCCGAGCTCTTCACTGTCCCAGATCTCCCTGATCCCTTCCAGTTCTTGTCTTTTTTATCCTACAGCCGGAAATACGGGGCTCTCTTTGTCCCATTCTGCTACACAGTTTCCATGGCTGTGCCAGCTTCTTGGTCCAAATGACAGGAGAAAAGAAAGAGGAAAAAAGCATCCCCCCCCCCCCGCCTTCCTGAGACAAAGGCTCCTCTGATCAGACGTAAGGTTCTTCTCCCTTAGAGCTTCTCGGTGCCCACAGGTTACTATGGATCAGGCCCGACCGAATATTTCCCCCACTGTCTCTGAGCATCAGCAGACCGCTTTCCCACCCAGAAGTCAGAGTTGGAGGGTTTCCTGCAGCTCCTGCTGTCCGCACCAATGCCCACCACCAGGCTGCACACTGCATTGCTTCTAGCTTAGGGACGACAGAGGGAAAATACAGGAAACCCTTTGCTGTTTTGGTCATACTTCAAATTCAGGTCTTTTTCCCCAATTCCCCTGCTAATGTTTCTTCTCAAAATCTTAAATACTTCCCCACACTGTAGTTTCATAGCCACATTCGGTACAAGACATAAGGTGTAATGTTGTTCCTTCTACCCATAACCAGAAAAAAATTGCACAAAAGTTTTCTTCAGCCTAAGCGGTTAATTGAATATCATATTGTATATTAAGTCACTATACCTGAGCTATGGAGAAATCGGGTGTCACTAAAATACTGAGCGAGGGACACCTGGATGGCTCAATGGGTTAAGCCTCTGCCTTCAACTCAGGTCATGATCCCAGGCTCCTGGGATCAAGCCCCGCATCAGGCTCTCTGCTCAGTGGGGAGCCTGCCCCCCCCACCTCTCTGCCTGCCTCTCTGCCTACTTGTGATTTCTGTCAAATAAATAAATCAAATCTTTAAAAAAATAAAATACTGAGCAAATGCCACAGGACCCCCCACCCAGAAATAGGGATAGCAGCTGTTAGGAGTGTTCACGGCCTGTACCCTATGAGCACCTGGGGCCGTGATTGACAGCCTTCACAGTCTTGACACCTATCTCAAATCTATTACAATTCAATTTGTTTTCTTAGAATAATATTTCAAAGTTAACTAATTTCCAATTTGTTTCCTTTAAATTTAACTCAACGTCCTGATTTTACTAGATTTTTCCTTTCTGGAGGCTTCTGTCAATGCCGGGGTCCTCAGGGAGCTCCCTACGTACTAGTCACATCAGGATTTTTGGTTCAGTCTGTATGTGTTTCCTTGGCGTTGCTCTAATACATCATCCCTGCGGTGGCATTGCTAAGGAGGAGACAGGGTTAGTGTCAGAAGGAAGTACCCCCTCCTGACCCAGGGTGGGAGGTTAGTTCATGGGAAGAAAGGAACAGAGAAAGACCCTGCAGACCACAGACTGGATGGCATTCCTAACTGGTTCCTTCATTTCCCTTGATAAAGATTTTTTTGTAAGAGACCTTATCTATTTATTTGAGAGAGAGAGAATGAGAGCATGAAAAGGGGGAGGGTCAGAGGGAGAAGCAGGCTCCCCGCCAAGCAGGGAGCCCGATGTGGGTCTCGATCCCAGGATTCCAAGATCATGACCTGAGCTGGAGGCTGTCGCCCAACCCACTGAGCCACCCAGGCGCCCTATAGAGATTTTCTTAAGAGATAATTTAAAAGAAAGAAATTCTGTAAGTCTTGTATATCCTAGAATTTTTCTTTTTTTTTTTCTTTTTTCTTTAAGCTATCTTATACACTCCTAAAGTCTCCATTTTAAAAATTTAAATGAATTTGGATATTCACAATCCAGGAAGCATAGCATTGAGGCCGAAGTCCTCATTGAAAACCTTGAGTCTTCAATGAAACGGAAACACGGAAAAGTGGTTGTTATCTGCCCCTGTTGGCAGCTGGGTTTTAAAGCCAGACAGTGCCGGGGGCGGCTTGTTTTCAATCTCTGTTTGTTTCATGCGGAATGGCAGAGCCCCTGTACCTCCCTGGCCCTTGTGTCCCAGTGTTTCTCAGGGCGCCCAGTGCCCGTCATCTACCTGGGACAATGCATTTTGTTTCCCGTAGGGAATTCCGTGATTTTCAGCGATCTCAGCGCAGAAGTCATCTTTCAAAGTCCTACCCGCACCCCCCCCCACCCTTCTGTCCAGTGAGTGGACACAGTGCCACAGACATGGCCGTGGGTGTGCTGCCAGATTCCGGAGGGTCGCAGCAGCTGCGCACAGTAGTTACTCCGACTCTGCACTCGAGCGAGCTAATAATTACTGGAGGAAGAACCGCTGAGCTTCGCATCACCCAGGGACTCGTTGGGATGAGATGTGGAGTGTATAGAGATACTCAGTGTATTGTGATTTTTTTTTCTTCCTAAGTGTTATGGCGATAGGGCCTCAGAAGGGCAGTTTTCTATACAGTTCTAATTTCGCGTGAAATGATATGTGTGGTGGCTGTAAAACATTGTGTCCAAGATGGGTTGGTGCCAGGCAGCCTCTGACTTCTGTACATTTTGGAAGGTTGGAGTCTGTGTTCACAGAGGATGTCCTCCGGGTTCAGCGGGTTCTGCAGAGCCATGAACCCTGAAAAACTATTTCCTATATTTCCCATGGACATTCGCCCCATTAAAAAAAAAAAAAAAAAGAACTTACAGCTTTATTATAGCCGTATGACATGCTACTACAGAAACCATCAGATCTTCCAAGAATAGGGGACTGACGAGAAAACAGTAGTTTTCTGTAGAGTGTTGGGGGTTAATTATGTTTTAAAGATTTTTAATAACCTGCGAAATGTCCACCAGAGAATGTCCAGTGGAAAGGACTGGAAAATACGACTTCAATGATTTTATTTATTTGCTTAGAAGGAAAGACTGCAGTGTTATCTCTGGGTGGTAGGTTGATTTTTAATTGTGTATTTATATTCTGTATACTTTTCCATTTTTTCCCCATTATAAATAATGCCATGACAAATAGCACGGGGCAGGGTTTTCTCTCCAAATTTCTGATGAAGTTTTTAGGACAGAGTCCAGAAAAGGAATTACTGAATCAAAGGAAAATGATATTAAAAAGGGAACCTTTTATCTCAATGGTATTGCCAAATTAGTATCCAGAAAGTCCATGCCAACGCCTGTTCTCATCAACGTGAACGTCAAGTCTCAGCAAACTCCGTCTTCGCACTTAAAAATACAGTGTTTGCATCCTGGGGATGTGGGAAATGCTATCTCATTATTGCTTTAATTTGCATTTATTTTCATACTGTTGAAGTTGAACATTTTCCACCTGTGTAACATTTGTATTTTTCCTTTGTGAATTATGTGTTCACATCCTCTAGCATTTATGCCTTAATGAGTTCCTCTGTGTTTGAAGAGTAGTACCCTGTTCCCTATTCACTGCGTACCGTTTTCCTAGCTTATTGCTAAATATTTAATTTAGTCTCTGATGTCTTTAACACACAGAGTATGTTGGCAATTCAATGCATCTTTACTTTTTCGCTTTTCTTTTTTTTTTTTTTTCAATTTTCAACACAGATGAATCTTTAAAGATTTTACTTATTTATTTGACAGATCACAAGTAAGCAGAGCAGTGGAGAGTGGGTGGCGGGAGGGAAGCAGGCTCCCCAGGGCTGCGGGGCTCGATCCCAGGACCCTGAGATCATGACCTGAGCCGAAGGCAGAGGCTTCACCCACGGAGCCACCCAGGCGCTCCTACTCTTCTGCTTTTCTTTTATTGATTTTTAGCTTAGAAAAGTTTCTCATTTTACCTATGTATTCTAATGTATGTCTTTTGTGTTTTCAGTAAAATACGAAGTGAGGAGCAAAACTGGTTTTCTTTGCAAAGGCTTCTTTTCCCAATACCATTTGACAAGGAAGCCTCTCTCCTACTCAGTTGTTCCGACTTACTGTTTGTGTTCACCAGGACTTAATCCTGGACAGTCCTGTTGTATCTCCCGTGCATTCTTAAGTCAGTACTTTCTTTCTCTAATACATTTTCTTACTCGATAGGACATACCGTTCTTAATTATTTTTAAAGCTTTTCTTGGCTAGTTCATTCTTCCGGATGACCTTAAGCATCATCGGGAAACTTCCCTAAAATATTCCACAGGGATTTTTATTGAAATTGCTTTAAACATCTCAATTAATTTGGGAAGAATTAACATTCTTACAGCAATCTTTCCGTCAAGAAGGATAGGATTGTATGCCATTTTCTTTAAAAGTTTTTTTTTTTTTTTTAACGTTTGTTTGTTATATTTGTTTATGTAATCCCATCTCTACAGCCAGTTTAGGGCTTGAACCCACAACACTGAGATCAAGAGTTGCAAGCCCTTCCGACGGAGCCCGCCAGGTGCTCCCGAAAGGCTTTTTAAATATCTCGCTAAAGTTGTATAGGTTTCTTCGTATGAGTCCTAAATATCATTTTTAAGTTGATTCCTGGTCATTTCGTCCTTTCTGTGTGATTAGAGAGGTTTTTCTCTTTGGGTAATGGTCATTTGCTCGATTATTTGCTGAATCACGGCTGGTTGACCACGGCTGGCTCTGTGATTAAAATTGAGGAGTCTGGAGGCCGCAGGCCAGGCTTCAGCGCCCAGCTAGGGCCACAGGGCGTCCCCTCTCCTACTTTCTGCGCACGGACGCAAGTTGTGAAGTCACAAGGCCCATCTCCTAAGTGTGCCTTGGCAGTTACGCGAGTTCCTTCATGGACTCCCAGGCTCTCATCTGCTCTGTTCTCTCTCTGGGATCCCTGTCCTTCTAATACGCCCTGTCCCAGGCTGTCCCCCAGCACTCCACACTGACCACCCGATTCCAGTGTGTCTGTGAGTTTGCGTCTGGGAAATTGAGCTCTTAGTCCCGGAGAGCCTGTGTGTCTCCTGATTTTACTCTCCGAGAGCTCACGTTTCCTTCCTTTCTGTTTTCTTTCTCCTCTTAAATTCTTCCTCCTCCCATTGTAGTTCAGGGGGAGCCAAGGGCCCCAGAGGCTCTTTGGGTCCCCTCCCTCTTGTCATCACATCTCCCTGAAATGAGCTGCAGTTTCTTTGCCTGTAGTTTTCTGCCTCCTCTACCAAGGGCCTCTTGGGCAATGGGAAACGCACAGGTGGGGGGGGGGCTGATTTCGGTCTTACGACTGAGCAGAGAAGAGGTGCCTTTCTTCCACTGAAGCTCCAGGTAGAAGCCCATCTCTCCGGGGGAGCTCCTGGCCCCTCACGCGTTTGGGAGTCAGTGGGGTCAGGAACCACCCACCAACTGGCTGCGGTGAACACTTGTGGCCCTTTCCCCAGGGGCCTCCCAGGGGAGGCAAGCAGACGCTCTCCACCCTCCCTCCATCTCCCCTCTGGGCGCCCCACCTGCCCAAGCCTGTGCCCACAGCAGAGAGGACTTGCCAGGAGGTTGGGGGGGCCAGTGACTTAGGAGCCCGTGCAGTTGGCTTCTCCGGAAGTCCCTTGGCTCTTCTGTTATGCCAGAAGATCTAAATGGTGACGGCTGCCACACAAGAAAGCTACTGATTTTCTAGATGTCTGTACCTTGCCACTGTTACCACACTCCCCAGAACAAGAGTTGTGTGTTTTGTTTTGTTTTGTTTCTAGACAATCACACTGCCCTCCAAGTGGTGGTCATCTTGTTTCCCCCATTCCTGTGGTCCTGTTTTTTTACTTCCACTGCACACCGTATTGTCGGCCAGCATACTGAGAACAGTTAGAATAAAAATGATAGCGAGCATTCTCTTGCTTCTCTGAATGGGGATCCCTTCCGTGTCTGCTGTGGTCTTGAGGTAGCTCACTCTTACTTTTTTAAGGAAGTATTATTCTCTGCCCAGTGTAAAATGTCCTGAATGGATATGGTATTTTACTCAGATCTGTAGAGATCAGCACTTTTGAAAGTTGTATCTATTGATGTGATTGGTCATATTAATTGATTTCTCTAATGTTAAATTGGACTCAAGTCTGGCATAATCTACATCCGGCTGTTATGGTAAGCTGGGCTTTGGTATATTTTAAATGAGATTTTCTAGTTTAGGCTTCAGGATTTTTATACATATCCATGAGGGAAGTTGGTCGGTTGTTTTCCTTTTGTGTATTTTAGCATCAGACTGTGCCGCTTCTGCTTTACCTTGGAACAGTTTATGTGATGCGAGGAATATTATTTCTCAACAGCATGAAGAAACGAATGTGATTATTCCTATTTGAGAAGATTTCAGGTATTTTATTAGGATTGCTTTAAGATTT
Source organism: Enhydra lutris kenyoni (assembly GCF_002288905.1). NCBI lineage: Eukaryota > Metazoa > Chordata > Mammalia > Carnivora > Mustelidae > Enhydra > Enhydra lutris. The sequence continues at coordinate 41,987,804 of NW_019154097.1, forward strand.
CTCAAACCTTTTTCCATTTCTTTTCAATCTTTACCTAAATCAGTATTGAGAATTACCCCCTTTGAATACAAACACTAGCTCCATATTTAAAAGACTCCATCAGAAAACTGCTAGAACTAATCCGTGAATTCAGGAAAGTTGCAGGTTTTGAAGTCAATGTACAGAAATCTGTTTCATTTCTTTTTTTAAAAAGAATTTTGTTTTTTGAGAGAGAGAAGATGTGCATGAGCGAGGGGCAAGGGAGAGGAACACAAGCAGACTCCCCACTGAGTGAGGAACCTAAATGGGGCCCATCCCTGCACACTGAGATCATGACCTGATCCAAAGTCAGACTCTGAATTGACTGAGCCACAGGCGCCACGAAATCTGTTGCATTTCTATACACCAATGAATGAAACATCAGAAAGAGAAATTAAAGAATCAGTTCCATTTACATTTGCACCAAAAACAATAAGGTACCTAGGAATAAACCTAACCAAGGAAATGAAAGACCTCTACTGTGAAAACTATAAAGCAAGAAATTAAAGATGACATAAGAAATGGAAAGACATTCCATGTTCATGGATTAGAATTACAATGTCTATCCTACCCAGAGCATCTACAGATTTAATGCAGTCCCTGTCAAAACACCACCAGCATTTTTCACAGAGCTAGAGCACATAATCCTAAAATCTGTATCAAACCACAAAAGACCCCAACTAGCCAAAGCAGCCTTGAGAAAGAAAAGCAAAGCTGGAGGCATCACAATTCAAGAGTCCAAGTTATATTACAAAACTGTAGTGATCAAAAGAGTATGGTCCTGGCCCAAAAATAGACACATAGATGGGTAGAACAGAATAGAAAACCCAGAAATAAACCCACAACTGTATGGTCAATTAATTTTCCACAAAGCAGGAAAGAATATGCTATAGGAAAAAGACTGTCTCGTTGAAAAAAAATGGTGTCTGTGTGTGGAGGGGGGCACGTGAGTGGCTCAGTTGCTTAAGCCTCTTACCCTTGGTTTTGGCTCAGTTCATGATCTCGAGGTTGTGAGATCAAGCCCTGCATCAGACTCTGTGCCCAGCATGGAGTCTGCTGGAGAATCTCCCCCCACCCCATGACTTCTCTCTCTCTTCCTCTCTCAAATAAATAAAATCTTTAAAAAGATGCTATTGGGAAAACTGGACAGTAAGATTCAGAAGTACAAAACTGGAGCACTTCCTTACACCATACATAAACATCAATTCAAAATGGATAAAAACCTAAATGTGAGACAGGAAACCATCAAAATCCTAGAGGAGAGCACAGGCAGTAACTTCTTTGACATCAGCCTTAGCAACTCCTTTCTAGATAATCTCCTGAGGGAAGGGAAACAAAAGCAAAAATAAACTATTGGGACATCGTCAGAATTAAAAGCTTCTGCACAGCGTAGAAAACAGTCAACAAAAGTAAAAGGCAACCTACAGAATGGGAGAAAATATCTGCAAATGACATGTCTGATAAGGGGTTAGTATCCAAAACACACAACTCAACACCAAAAATAATGAATAATCCAATTAGAAAATGAGCAGAAACCATGAATAGATACTTTTCTAAAGCAGACACACAGATGACTGACAGACACATACAAAGATGCTCAACATCACCGACACTCAGGGAAATGCAAACCGAAGCTACGGTGAGATGTCGTGTCGCCTGGTTAGAACGCTGAAGTCAACACGGCAGAGAGCAGCTGGTGCTGGCGAGGGTGCGGACAAGGGCAGACCCGCTTGCACTGTTGATGGGAACGGAAACTGGTGCAGCCACTCGGGAAAACAGCATGGAGGGTCCTCAAAAATTTAAAACTAGAACTGCCCTTGTGATCCAGCAATCGAAGTTCTAGATATTTACCCAAAAAACACAAAAATACTAATGCAGAGAGATACATGCACTCTGACGTTCATAGAGCATTATCCACATCAGCCAAACTATGGGAACGGCTCAAGTGTCCCTCAACTAATGAATGGATAAGGAAGATGTGGGAGATACATTCATACACATACAAACATAAACACACACGCACGCACACGCGCACGGTGGAATATGACTCAGCCATAAAAAAGAATGGAATCTTGCCATTTGCGATGACACGGATGGAGCTGGAGGTTATCATATTAAGCAAAAGAAGTCAGTCAGAGAAAGACAAATACCATATGATTTCACTCATGTGGAATTAAAGAAACAAAACAAATGAGCAAAGGGAAAACGAGAGAGAGAGACAAATCAGGAAACAGACTCTTTTTTTTATTATTAACATATAATGTATTATTAGCCCCAGGGTTGCAGGTCTGTGAATCCCCAGGTTTACACACTTCACAGCACTCACCATAGCACATAACCTCCCCAATGTCCATAACCCACCATCCTCTCCCTACCCCTGATCCCCGATAACCCTCAGTTTGTTTTGTGAAATTTAGAGTCTCTTATGGTTTGTCTCCCTCCCGATCCCATCTTGTTTCATTTTTTTCCTTCTCCACTCCCCAAGCTTCCCACTCTGCCTCTCAAATTCCTCATATCAGGAGGTCATATGATAATTGTCTTTCTCTGATTGATTTATTTCGCTCAGCATAGTATTCCATTGTATATATATGCCACATCTTCTTTATCCACTCATCTGTTGATGGACACCTGGGCTCTTTCCATAGTTTGGCTATTGTGGACATTGCTGCTATAAACATTCGGGTGCACATGCCCCTTCGGATCCCTACATTTGTTTCTTTAGGGTAAATACCCAGTAGTGTGATTGCTGGGTCGTAGTGTAGCTCTATTTTCAACTTTTTGAGGAACCTTCATGCTGTTTTCCAGAGTGGCTACACCAGCTTGCATTGCCACCAATAGTGTAGGAGGGTTCCCCTTTCTCTGCATCCTCGCCAGAGTCTGTTGAGGAAACAGACTCTTGAGTATAGAGAGTATGGTTACAAGGGGGGAGGAGGATGGTGGGGTGGATGAAATTAGGTGATGAGCATCAGACATTGTATGGAAATGTTGAGTCCCTATATTGTACATCTGAAATTAATATTACACTGTATGTTAATTAACTGAAATTCAGATAAAAACAGCAAAAATTTTTTAAAAAGCACTAGTTTCCCGAGAAAGTTTCTTTTAAAAATATATTAGCTTTATACAAAGTGTCTCATGATTTTTATTTCTTCTATATTTGTTGCTACATATCTTTTCTCAGTTGTAATTTTATTTGAATTTTTCTAGATTCGATATGCCAGTAATGTATGTGTTTTATATTTTTTTCCCAAGAAATTTGCTCTTTTCTTTTTTATACACTGGTTACCATATGTATGTATATGTGTATTTTCCAATTAATTAAATCTGCCCTCACTCCAATTTTACTATATCTTACCCCATTATCTTTATGTCTAATTTCATTTCTAAATTTTTCTTTGAATACTTTCTTTCCTGTTTTTCTACAATCTTTTAAAATACTGAAATTATTTTTAATGCTTTGAATTTACCTCTGAGGAAAGCTTTGATTAATCCCTACATGTTTGAGATATGTAATGTTCTTGTTATTTCCTTTAAAATTTATCTTGAATTTGTATTCTTTTTTTTTCTTTGGATTTATATTCTTTTTTGGTCAGGAAGTGTGTTTTTCAGCTGCAGAGACATTTAGGGATTTCGGATTAAATATTAAATACTATTAAGTCTTTGTTTCTTTGAGTTTGGGTGGGAAAATATGGCCTCCTAGTATCAGCTGTAGAGAGTTAGTTGATGTTCTCTCTGTAATCTTGCATATATTCCTGTATTTATAAATGTTTCACAACTATTTGAGAGGTATAGTGTTTGTTTGCTGCAGCATTCAGTATACAGCTGATGACTTAGTTATGGCAATTGTATTTCTTAAATTATCATTTTGAAAGTCCACATGGCCTAAAGCAAAGAGCAAATGTTGTGGAGTCAAGGTCAACCAGGGTTCAAGCCTGGGTTTTGTTACAGTCAGTGGAGCAATCTTGTATGGGTGACATTATCTGGACCTCCTTCCTGCCTTGGTGAATGGTGACACCTGTCTCTACCTTTCAGTGTTGTTGAGAGAAACAAGTGAGTCAAATCCCTTAGCAATGTGCCTGGCCTGCAGTTGGTCAGAATGAATGGCAACTATTATTAAGTTTCATCTAACTCTTAACTGCTGGGCTATCAGGTGGTCTTAGCTCTCTCAGCTCAGGAAAATGTCTTGTTATGATACTTTTGAGTATTCTTCTGCTTTTCTTTCTTATGAAATTCAAGTCTCCAATTTCTGTCATTCATCTCTGTCATTTTCTCTTTCATCATTTCATTTCTCTCTTATTTCCCTCTTTTTTTTTGTTCTCTCTCTTTTTTATTATGTTATGTTAGTCACCATACAGTACATCATGAGTTTTTGATGTACTGTTCCATGATTCATTGTTTGTAGAATACTCAGTGCTCCATGCAATACGTGCCCTCCTTAATACCCCCTCCCTTCCAAACCCTCAGTTTGTTTCCTGGCATCCATAGTCTCTCATGGTTCCTCTCCCCCTCCATCTCCCCTTCTTCATTTTTCATTTCTTCTCCTAATGCCCTCCATGCTATTCCTTATGTTCCATATCCAAGACCCATAAAGAACTTCTCAAACTCAGCTCCCTCTGTCTTTTTTTAGAGTAAGTTAGGTCTGTACATTATTTGTACAGTTGTCTCTGCAATTGCTCCCACCCATAATATATTTTCCAAATAACATTTATGTTTGCCTACATAAAATGAATACATTAGTATTCTATCTTTAAGTAACACAGAGGAGTGTACTAATTAGTAGTAGTACATTAAGTAGAGAGTTGAAGATGTGCAGGTTTTGGCTTTCCCAGTACACAGTGACCTCTCTTGTCTACCCTTTCTCATGTGTGCACCCTGCCCTTTCTTGTTTGTTTATCACACTATGTATAGGCATTATTCCACTAATGTATTTTAGACTTTATAACACACACCCCCAAAACCCAGTAGTTAACAAGAAAGAACACAAGTAGATATGAATGGAGCATGTAACGTTTTTTCAGGCCCCACAAATGTTCTTGAATATCCTTTGCTTTGTTCTCACCATGGAGACCACTGTCCTAGATTTTATTAAATTGCTCTTCTTTTTACTACTGCAGAATTTCCTTTACAATGCCAGACACACACGTGTGATTCCTTGTCTCTTTTCCCACCTGAACACACATTTCCAGGAGGACAGTGGTGAGGTCCTCTGAGTTCACACCCTTGACTTCCTTATTCTGCTGTAATCAGTTGATATTTTTCATTCTAATGTAAAGTGTCAATAAAAGCATCTTTTTCTGTTTTCATTTTCCTGTATTATCTAATATTTGTAAAAACTTTGTGCTTGGTGTTCAGCTCCCACGGGACACTGGCTTTCCAGATGCTGGGTTGCTGGAAGCAGGCACACTGCTCTGGGTTGTCTGGGCCTCAGTTCTGCTTTTACCAATGGGGTGAGGATGGGATGATTCATGAACTAGGAGGGGTGCCGGGGCGGCTCATTTTTTTAAGCGTCTACCTGGGACCTGGGATCGAGCCCCACTCAGTGGGGAGTCTGCTTCTCCCTCTTCCTCTGCTCCTTCCCCCTGTTCAGCTTCTCTCTCTCTCTCAAATAAATAAATCTTTAAGAAAAGGAGCTTAATGGCTGTAAAATTCCATGAATAGAAGCAGGGAATGAAGGGACAGTGCTAGTCCCGTCAAAATGATGGCTGAGCCATGGTGCTGCACAGAGTTAAGCATCTCAGATCTAGGAAGAGCTCCCTGTGTCACCAGCAGATGCAGTATCTACGTTAGAAACTCTGAATCACGAGAACCCAGCATCTTTTCCTACTCAAGGTGGAAACGTTGATTTTGATAAAACATGGCAGACTATCCTTGCAAGGTTAATTAACCCTTGAATAGCATCCAGGAAATTGGACCCAGGGAGGGATTCCATCATACCTAGAATGGATCAAGAGTGGCTCGCTGTGGTCAAACTGTTCGTATATATGATATAGTTTATGGCCAACACCTGCTTTCCTTCTGGGAGTCTGGAATGTTAGTACATGGCAGGCACAGAGGACCTACATGACCAGTCCCCAGTAGATACCTTGAACACTGGGACTCTAAGGTTTCCCAGTAGACAGGATTTCACACATGTTGCCACTACTCAGTGCTGAGGGGGGTTAATAAAGATGTCGTGTTGACTTTGCTGGGAGAGGATTCTGGAAGCTTCTTCCTGGTCTCCTCCAGACTTCACCCCGTGCATATTTCCTTCCTGATGATTGTGTTTTTATATTCTTTTGCCATAAAAAATCATAGTCAAGAGTAGAACTATATGCTGTCCCGGGAGTCCCCTTAACAAGAACTTGGGGGCAGGTTTTGAGATCTCTAGTATATATCTCCCCTTCCAGACAGCTTGCTGCTCTTGAGTCCCTTCTGTGTAAAGCTTCCGATGCTGTTGTCAGGTTTTGCTGCCACAACCCCAGGTTCAGTAATGAGCCATACGATGTCCCTTTCTCACCAGTCACCCTACCTGGCCCTCTGGCATTTCACATCACAAGAGACTAACTACATGCCCCTTATTGAACATCTCCCTTGATTTCTTGGTCCCCTCTCCCTCTTTCTTGGTTCTGCTCTTAGACTCTTCTTTTCCAGTTCCTTCTCCTCCTCCCTCTTATGTAGAGTGTAAGATATCAAGAACCTACTCTTAGGTTTCCAATTTAAGCTCCCAAACACAGGAGCAATACTCTAAGCGCCAAGTTTCCTAAGAGCCCACTGTTCTTTATGCGTTAGCTCAGGCTGCTAGAACAAATTACCACGGACCGGGGGCTTAAAGAACAGAAGCTGATTTCTCTCGGTTCTAGGATGATCGAGTTCAAGGTGGTTGAAGGGATGGGTTTCTGGTGGGAACCCTGTCCTTGGCTTGTAGACAGTCGACTGCCTTCCTGCTGTGTCTTCCTGTGGCCTTCCCCCTGCACATGCTTTCCTGCTGCCTCTTCCTCTTCTTGTAAGGATACCCGTCCCATTGGATCAGGGCCCACCTTTAGGCCCTTATTTAACCTAAGTTATCTCCTTAAAGGCCCTGTCTCCAAACACAGTCCTGTTGGGGGTCAGGGCTGCACATACGAGTTTTGGGGGGGTGGTACAATTCAGTCCCTAACCCCTTATAAGAGGTTGGGTTTGAAGTATTAGGCAAAAGAATTTCATTGGAGAGAGTTGATGGTGGGTTCTGAGCATTCATTAACCTTCCTGGAATGGGAGGAGGTGTTTCTCATTCAGTTTGAGCGAAAGATGTTTCCAGAGAGCTGTTTCTGGAGATGGGCTTGTGTTTGCTGGAGTTTAAAGAATATAGGGGCTGGTGTTTGTGCCACGGATGAAAGACCTACAGGCCGGGGCTGGCCGGAGCTGCTGCCTGATTTGGGTGGCCAAGCAGAGACAGCTGGGGGGCATTGGAAAGAGTGCCTAACACAGGGGCAAAGTGGCAGTTGGTTTGGGGTTACCTTGACGACCAATGAGAGCCAATAGCATCCTAGTGGAGAGAGAGACCACCAGAAAGCCCCAGGTCTTTATTTATCTATTTTTTTCTTATTATTTCACTCCATTGTGAGTGTTTCAGCTGGTTGTTCCTAATGCAGGTTGTGTAGTTCTGACCCCCTCCCCCTGCTTCCTGCCCTAGTTCAAGTGTGTTCCTTTGACTTACATGGCAGTGGGAAACAACAACACACAGTCCCTAGTAGGTTAGCTTCCTGCACTTCCTGCTAAGTGGATCGTGATGTTTGGAAGCTTGAGGAGGGAGGATGAGGCCAGGTAGGAGTGAACGGCACCCTTCCATGCTGCACTTGTTTGCTTGCTCGAGATTCCAGAAGCAACTTAACCAAGAGAGTTCTGCATTCAGAGTCGGCTACGGTCTGTGAAACGCAGTGGGTCTGGGAAGATGCCTACCCTTGTCCCTGGGAGCATGAGAATCCAGAATGGCAGTCTGATGTCACTGTGCCAGGCCTGGACAGACCTTGTTTATTAGAGTAATTCTTTTTAGTGGATGGGGTTTTGGAGGCCTGGAGGGCTGTATGTGAGAGGCCTGGGTCCTCTGGGAATTGACCATCCAAGGAGAATCACCAAGACCTCGAAAACACAGGCAGAATGGCAGTTTGGGGGAAGAAATGGCTTTTAGGCAAGGGTCATTTGTATTAAAGCCCCTGAAGGCCATCTCACCCAATTTCCCACTAAATTTCTTCCTAAGTGGCCAGATAGGGTGACATATGGTACTTTCGAAGTCTGCAGACTGATGCGAGCCGATGCTGGGACTTAACGTCAGCATCTCTGATGCATATGAGAGCTGGGACAACGCAGAGGCTAGTCTCAGAGGTCCCAACCTGAGTCTCTTGACTGGCATATCTTAGCTGTGTGGACACGATCTAGTTACTTTTAACCCCTTCCTGCCTGCATTTTCTCATTAGGGAAGTGTGGAAGAGGAGAATCTGTTCATAACACTGGCACAGAACCAGACAAGATGATAAGTACGAAGCTCTGAGCTCAGAGTCTGGTATATTGCACGTCTTAAAGAAATCCTGCTTATGGACGATGACTCTTTTAAATGGTTAAGAAAGACCTCTAATGGTTAACCTGGGGCCCGCCAGCTAGACCGGAGGGAGCAATTTGGATTTCACTTTGCCCCCATATCCTAGGCGGCCGAAACACTCCAGGCCAGGCAGTGCTGGGGTCATGGGAAAGAGTGTCCCAGACAGAGCCCAGCGGTGGCCCTGCTCCCCCAGAGGAGGCCCAGGTGTCTGCCCACAGTGTGTCCAAGTGCACACATAGAAATCCACTCCCAGGGTGGAATCCCAGCTCTGTTCCCTGTGTGAGTTTCTGCAAGCTACAGAACCTCTCTGGGCCTCAGTTTTCCCATTGGGAAAATGGGCTGCTGGAAGCCTTCAGTGAACTAGTGTACAGATGTTTCTGTAAGCAATGCCCCCACATTGGGAGTGCTCAGTCAAAGGTAGGTATTTCAAACATCATCTGACTTTTAAGACCTTGCTTCTGCTTGGGGCTGGTTTTCATACAAGGGACTTAATGAAAACCCCCCCTCTGAGATTCTATTTGTCTCATTTCTCTGGGATGGATAGAGTGAGGGGGTGGGGACATGGGGGCCACATTTCTGGGAGCAGCATAGGTAGCTTATGGGGTGTTCCCAGTTCTCTTTGTCCATTAAACTAGGATCTGTTTTCTCACCTAAATCTGAATAGAAACTTGTACTACTTGTTGGACTGGGGTTGAGCTTTTCATCAGGACGAAGAGTCTGTATTTATAGATCTGCAGAAAATGTTCTGCATACCCACATATTCAGGAGCCAGAGCTGAGAAAATCCTAAGAGAGGTGTGGGGGCACCCCTGGCCTATTTCTGCAACTGTGGGCCTGTAGGAATCTATCTCCCTTTGCTCCGTAACAGCAGGGGGAAAAAAACAAGGCAGGGGGATCATTTTTTTAAATTAACATATAATGTATTATTTGCCCCAGGGGTACAGGTCTGTGAATCATCAGGCTTACACATTTCACGGCACTCACCATAGCACATACCCTCCCCAATGGCCATAACCCCACCACCCTCTCCCTACTCCTCACCCCCCAGCAACCATCAGTTTGTTTCCTGAGATTAAGAGTCTCTTATGGTTTGTCTCCCTCCCGATCCCATCTTGTTTCATTTTTTTCCCTCCCAATCCCCTGCCCTGCTGCTCAAATTCCTCATATCGGAGAGATCATAAGATAATTGTCTTTCTCTGATTGACTTATTTCACTCAGCATAATACCCTCTGCTTACCCTCTAGTTCCATCCATGTTGTTGCAAATGGCAAGATTTCGTTTCTCTTGATGGCTGTATAGTATTCTGTTGTGTGTGTGTGTGTGTGTGTGTGTGTATACACACCACATCTTCTTTATCCATTCATCTGTTGATGGACATCTAGGTTCTTTCCATAGTTTGGCTATTGTGGACATTGCTGCTATAAACATTCGAGTGCATGTGCCCCTTCAGATCACTATATTTGTATCTTTAGGGTAAATACCCAGTAGTGCAATTGCTGGGTCATATGGTAGCTCTATTTTCAACTTTTTGAGGAAACTCCATGCTGTTTTCCAGAGTGGCTGTATCAGCTTGTGTTCCCACCAATAGTGTAGGAGGGTTCCCCTTTCTCTGGATCCTCGCCAACACCTGTCATTTCCTGAATTATTAATTTTAGCCATTCTGACTGGTGTAAGGTGGTATCTCACTGTGGTTTTGATTTGTATTTCCTTGATGCCGAGTGATCTGGAGCAGTTTTTCATGGGTCTATTGGCCATTTGGATGTCTTCTTTGCAGAAATGTCTGTTCATGTCTTCTGCCCATTTCTTGATTGTATTATTTGTTCTTTGGGTGTTGAGTTTGTTAAGTTCTTTATAGATTTTGGATACTAGCCCTTTATCTGATATGTCATTTACAAATATCTTCTCCCATTCTGTTGGTGTCTTTTGGTTTTGTTGACTGTTTCCTTTGCTGTGCAAAAGCTTTTGATCTGGATGGAGTTCATTTTTGCCCCAACTTCCCTTGTCTTTGGCTTGTTTCTACGAAAAAGTTGCTGCATCTGAGGTCGAAGAGGTTGCTGCCTGTCTTCTCAAGGATTTTGATGGATTCCTGCCTCACAGTGGGGTCTTTCATCCATTTTGATCTTTTTTTGTGTGTGGTGTAAGGAAATGGTCCAGATTCATTTTTCTGCATGTGGTTGTCCAATTTTCCCAGCACCATTTGTTGAAGAGACTGTCTTTTTTCCATTGGCCATTCTTTCCTGTTTTGTCAAAGATTATTTGACTACAGTTAAGGGTCCATTTCTGGGCTCTCTATTCTGTTCCATTGATCCATATATCTGTTTTTGTGCCAGTACCGTACTGTCTTGATGATTACAGCTTTGTAATATAGATTGAAGTCTGGAATTGTGATGCTGCCATCTTTGGTTTTCCTTTTCAACATTCCTCTGGCTATTCAGGGTCTTTTCTGGTTCCATATAAATTATTTGGATTATTTATTCCATTTCTTTGAAAAAAATGGGTGGTATTATGATAGGGATTGTGTTAAATGTGTAGATTGCCTTAGGTAGCATAGACATTTTCACGATATTTGTTCTTCCAATCCATGAGCATGGAACGTGTTTCCATTTCTTTGTGTCTTCCTCAATTTCTTTATGAGTACTTTATAGTTTTCTGAGTACAGATTCTTAGCCTCTTAGGTTAGGTTTATTCCTTGGTATCTTATGGTTTTAGGTGCAATTGTAAATGGGATGGACTCCTTAATTTCTCTTTCTTCTATCTTGCTCATGGTATATAGAAATGCAACTGATTTCTGTGCATTGATTTTATATCCTGCCACTTTACTGAATTCCTGTATGAGTTCTAGCAGTTTTGGAGTGGTCTTTTGGGTTTTCAACATAAAGTATCTTATCATCTGGAAAGTGTTAGAGTTTCTCAGTTTTTCTCCATTGAGAATGATATTTGTGGTGGGTTTTTCATAGATGGCTTTGATGATACTGAGGTATGTGCCCTCATATATAGGTATATATCCCTATACTTTGATGAGTTTTGGTGGGGTTTTCATAGATGGCTTTGATGATATTGAGGTATGTGCCCTATATCCCTATACTTTGAAGAGTTTTGATCAGGAAAGGATGCTGGACTTTGTCACATGCTTTTTCAGCATCTATTGAGAGTCTCACATGTTTCTTATTCTTTCTTTCATTAATGTATTGTATCACATTGATTGATTTGCGGATGTTGAACCAACCTTGCAGCCCTGGAATAAATCCCACTTGGTTGTGGTGAATAATCCTTTTAATGTACTGTTGGATCCTATTGGCTAGTATTTTGGTGAGAATTTTTACATCTGTGTTCATCAAGGATATTGGTCTGTAATTCTCCTTTTTGGTGAGGTCTTTGGTTTTGGGATCATGGTAATGCTGGCCTCATAAAATGAGTTTGGCAGTTTTCCTTCCATTTCTATTTTTTGGAACAGTTTCACGAGAACAGGTATTAATTCTTCTTTAAATGTTTGGTAGAATTCCCCTAGGAAGCCGTCTGACCCTGGGCTCTTGTTTGTTGGGAGATTTTTGATGACTGCTTCAATCTCCTTACTAGTTATGGGTCTGTTCAGGTTTTCTATTTTTTTCTGGTTCAGTTGTGGTCATTTATATGTCTCTAGGAATGCATCCATTTCTTCCAGATTGTCGAATTTGCTGGTATATAGTTGCTCATAATATGTTCTTATAATTGTTTGTATTTCTTTGGTTTTGGTTGTGATTGCTCCTCTTTCATTCACGATATTATCTATTTGGGTCCTTTCTCTTTTCTTTTTGAGAAGTCTGGCCAGGGGTTTATCAATCTTATTAATTCTTTCAAAGAACCAGCTCTCAGTTTTGTTGATTTGTCCTACCGTTCTTTTGATTTCTATTTCATTGATTTCTGCTCTGATCTTTATGATTTCTCTTCTCTTGCTGGGTTTAGGCTTTCTTCGTTGTTCTTTCTCCAGCTCCTTTGGATGTAGGGTTAGGTTGCGTACTTGAGACCTTTCTTGTTTCTTGAGAAAGTCTTGTACTGCTATGTACTTTCCTTTCAGGACCACCTTTGCTATGTCTCACAGATTTTGAATAGTTGTGTTTTCATTTTCATTTATTTCCATGAATTTTTAAAAATTTTCTTCAATTTCTTGGTTGACCCATTCGTTCTTTAGTAGGCTTTTTAGCCTCCATGTATTTGGGTTCTTTCCAACTTTCCTCTTGTGATTAAGTTCTAGCTTCAGAGCATTGTGGTCTGAAAATATGCAGGGGATGATCCCAATCTTTTGGTGCCGGTTGAGACCTGATTTGTGACCCAGGATATGATCTATTGTGGAGAATGTCCCATGTGCATTAGAGAAGAATATGTATTCTGTTGCTTTGGGATGGAATGTTCTGAATATATCTGTGATGTCCATCTGGCCCAGTATGTCATTAAAAGCCTTTATTTCCTTGTTGATCTTTTGCTTATATGATCTATTTCAGTGAGGGGGGTGTTAAAGTCCCCTACTATTATTGTATTATTGTCGATGTGTTTCTTTGATTTTGTTATTAATTGGTTTATGTATTTGGCTGCTCCCATGTTAGGGGCATAGATATTTAAAATTGTTAGATCTTCTTATTGGACAGACCCTTTGAGTATGATATAGTGTCCTTCCTCATCTGTTATGATAGTCTTTGGCTTAAAATCTAATTTATCTGATACGAGGATTGCTACCCCAGCTTTCTTTTGATGTCCATTAGCATGGTAGACTCTTTTCCACCCCCTCACTTTAAATTTGGAGGTGTCTTTGGGTCTAAAATGAGTTTCTTGCAGATGGCATATAAACGGGTCTTGTTTTTTTAATCCATTCTGGTACCCTGTGTCTTAATGATTGGGACATTTAGCCCATTTGCATTCAGGGTAACTACTGAATGATATGAATTTAGTGCCATTGTATTGCCTGTAAGGTGACTGTTACTGTATATTGTCTCCATTCCTTTCTGGTCTATGTTACATTTAGGCTCTCTCTTTGCTTAGAGGATCCCTTTCAATATTTCCTGTAGGGTTAGTTTGATGTTTCCAAATTCTTTTAGTTTTTGTTTGTCCCGGGACCTTTTTTTTCCTCTCCCTTCTATTTCCAGTGACAGCCTAACTGGATATAGTATTCTTCGCTGCATATTTTTCTTGTTTAGTGCTCTGAATATATCATGCCAGTCCTTTCTGGTCTGCCAGGTCTCTGTGGATAGGTTTACTGGCAATCTAATATTTCTACCATTGTAGATTATAGATGTATTACCCCCAGCTACTTTCAGGATTTTTTCTTTGTCACTAAGACTTGTAAATTTTACTATTAAGTGACAGGGTGTGGGCCTATTTTTATTGATTTTGATGGAGGTTCTCTGTGCCTCCTGGATTTTGATAATTGTTTCGTTCACTAAATTAGGGAAATTTTCTACTATAATTTGGTCCAATATACCTTCTGCCCCCCTTTCTCTTTCTTCTTCTTTTGGGATCCCAATTATTCTAATATTGTTTCATCTCATGGTATCACTTACCTCTCGAATTCCCATCGTGGTCCAGTAGTTGTTTGTCTCTCTTTTGCTCAGCTTCTTTGTTCTCCATCATTTGGTCTTCTATATCACTAATTCTCTCTTCTGTCTCATTTATCCTAGCAGTAAAAGCCTCCATTTTTTATTGCACCTCATTAATAGCTTTTTTGATTTCAACATGGTTAGATTTTAGTTCTTTTATTTTTCCAGAAAGGGCTTTTATTGCTCCAGAAAGGGATTCTCTAATATCTTCCATGCTTTTTTTGACTCCAGCTAGCACCTTGATAATCATCATTCTGAACTCTGGTTCTGACATATTACCAGTGTCCATATTGATTAGATCCTTAGGCTTTGGTACTGCCTCTTGTTCTTTTTTTTTTTTTTTTTTTAGATGACTTTTTCTGCCTTTTCATTTTATCCAGATAAAAATAGATGAGTGAGAGAACAAAATACTTAAAGGGTAGCAACCACCCCAGAAAAATGTACACTAATCAAATCAGAAGAGACCCAAAACCAGGGGGAGAAGAAAGGGTGGAAAAAGGAAAAGAAAATATTAGATTGGTGAATAGAAGAGAGCCACAGACTTAATTTTGGGGGGCGGAGGGTATTTTGGTCTGTTAGAAGAAACTACCTCCGAAAATTTTAAAGAAAGAAAAACTTATATAAATACAAAAAAATAAGGATAAATACGATGAAGGGATGGAATATGACTGTAAAGATGAAAATGAAAAAAGATTCTAAAAAAGGAATTGATAAGATACGTTGGTTGAAAAAAGAAAAAAAAAGAAGAAAGAATGTGATCAGGCTGGAGACTAGACCAAAACCATGTACTAGATTTAGGGTATATTTTGATCTATTAGAAGAAATTGTATCCCAAAATAAAAAAAAAAATCTTGTATGTATACAAAAATAAGGTTAAATACAATGAATGGATAGAATATGACTATAACTGTGAAAATTTAAAAAGATTTTTAAAAAGATAAAATAGAAAAAGGTTAAAATAGGAAACGAGAAATTTTTAAAAATAGAATAAGAAAAAAATTTTAAAAATTTAACTTAGAAAGAAAGAATCATGGGGGGAAAAGCCATGAGTTCTGTGTGTTGTTTTCCCCTAGCTCTGGATTCCCCTAGTTCTCATTGATCGGTGAACGTGGTCTTGGCTGGGTGTTTTTGCTGATCTTCTCGGGGAGGGGCCCATTGCAGTGATTCTCAAAAATACTTGCCTGAGGCAGAATTCCATCCACGGCTAAGTCATCTGCTTTGGTTCCCGCTGGGAGCTTTTGTTCCCTGAGCGCTTTCCATAGAGCTTGGGAGGAGAATAAAAATGGCGGCCGCCCAGTCTCTGGCCCTGCAGGAGCTGAGAGCTCAGGACCCCCTCCTCATTGTGCTCTCGGAGAAAAGCCGTTTGTCCTTTCTGTGTCCCTGGTCTCCACCATGCTCCAAGCTCCCTGGCCTGTGACCGAGCGAGTGTCTCTGTCTCTGGCATGGCCCCGTCTGGAGTCTGCAAACCCTGCAGCTTCCCGTCACATACTCCTGCCCGCTCTTCCTGGAGAAGGACGGTGAGTGTTCCCACATCCGCCACGTGTGGGGTCCCTGCACGGAGAGCCGTGGCCCGACTGCGCCTCGGTCCCGGGTGAAGGGGACCCCGAGCTGAGAGCCCTGCCTCGGCTCTGTCTCTGCCGCTGGCTTCCCCGCTCCGGTCCCTGCGTGCTCTGCCACCCTCAGACCCCCATCCTGTGATCCTGCGGGACCTGAGGCTGCGCTGTCCCCGCAAGGGCCCTTGCAGCGACGTCCCCCCGTGGAGCAACACCTATACAGTCTGGCCCCGCCACCAGCCAGGAGCCACCCCTCCCCGACAGTCCATCCTCCCACGTGTGGCCGGTCCCGCCTGCTGGAACGTGGTCGCTTTTCTGCTCCTGGAATCGCTGCTCTTGTTCTCTTCCATCTCCTGTTGGGTTTGTAGGTGTTTGGGATGGTTTGATAACTAATTGGCTGAACTCCTGAGACCTAAGGATATTTCAGTCTCCTACTCCAATACCATCTTGCCCCTCCTCCCTTTTAGGGGGATCATATTTTGATTACAAAAATGTCTGAAGTTCCTGAGTCCTCTATGAAATAGTAAGAAGCAAATTCTCCAGCCAGCTGAGTCTGTGGTGAGACGCCTGTACAGTGCACTGACTGTAGTTGGCATTTGCGATAGGGCCCTGAGCAGTCCTTGCCCAGAACTTTCTCTCTGGCCAAGCATTTGAGGAGCGAGCGGGCTGCTCCCCTCATGGGGGCCATCATTTCTGCATGTCAGCTTTCAGTTTGGGGTTCTCAGCCAAGGGCCCATCTGTGAACGGTCCCCAGTGACTTTGACAGCAGCTCCATGTGGACCCTGGAAACACACCAGTTCTAGACCACTGTGCTCCTGGGGGGAATTTCAGAGAGGTGGGTGGCCTCTCTCCTCCTACCTGGAAGGTGGACTGTTCAAAGATAGTCCTGTTCTCCTGGCTTTGACCATCTCCCCCTTAGACCCCCAAATGAGAGAAAGCATTACTCACTACACTATAGCCGGGAGCTTAAGTGATGCAGCTTGGTGGATAGATTTTAGTTAAGGTCTCATTAGGACATCATAGAATGTGATCCATGCCCTTGAGCTTCCTCGCCTTTGTGAACTGTTAGATGTCGCCATGGGTAACAGACATTTGGGATGATGCTCTCTGCTTTATAGAACAACATTCCGGGCGGAGGGCTAGAGAAGGGCATCCATAGTACTTGGGGCATGTTCCTGCCCACTGTTTCTGGACCTCCGTCCTCCTCCTCCTTTTTTGGAGCTACCTCACCACTAGGAGCCTTTTATGAAATTGGTTTCCCTAGTTGCCTTGCGCTGTGAAATTTTAATAGCACAGATATATTGTATATCTGTTTATGTCCTGTGGCCCAAAGGAGAGCCACAAACCATTGTGATATCTAAGATTGTCTGTCTCCCAGGAATCCATTTTCACCTCGTTGAGGGTGATACTGTTTCTATGGAGAATGTGTACTCTAGGCTGAGAGTGCTGGCCATCTAGCTCCAGATGAGTCGGGCTGATTTGGGGTGAGCTGAGGGTCAGTGCCAATGTTTAACAAGCGTGTGTCTGTCTGAGATTCAGAGCCCCATGGAGCTAGCTTAGTGTGAATGCCAGGAAGACGGGGCCCTTCTCCTTTTCCTACACCTTCCAATTTCCCACTTTCACAGAGACTGGATGACTGTTTGGGGGCAAATGTAAGGGAGTTCCCTTGCCTTGTATTTTTCTTAAAAATGTGAAGTTATAAGGTCAAAAGGAATCAGCATGTTATAGCGTCTTAAATACTGTCCATTGGTATCTGGGACAAGTGTACCGGGAAGGCATAAGAGAGCCCATCTCTTCCCTATATTTCTACAAACATTGAGCAGCATTCTTTCTAGAAGTATTTGTTAATTTGAGAGGAAGGATGGTACCTCACTTTTGCTTGATTAGCTTTCTCATGATGACCGGTGAGGATGGGATTTAATAAATTAATATTTGAAGGTGGAATTTAATTCATTAATTTATTTATTTTGAGGGTGATCTTTTAGATCCTCTATCCTGTTGAACGGTGAGGGGTAAACCAGTCCCCTTCAGTAGCCCAGTGATGGCCCAACCCATTTGGTGCTGAATCTTTCCTTTCCCACTGATTTGCCACTCCTCCCTTACCCCCTCAGGTTTTTTTAATCTATACTGCAATATGTTTCTGGACTTCTTTTTCTAAATTATTGGCATCTTGATGATGACATCTGCTCAGCTTTTTGAAGCAGGTTTTGAATGAGGGCTGTTTGAAGGCGGTTGCCCTCTGGGAGTCGATCGATGTGTGCGCACTTTGGCAAACCTGTGTGCAGACACCTGGGCTGTCTGCACCAGCTGGGCCAACGTGTGGTGCGCTCTTGGTGGAGACGCCCTCTAGAGCAGTTCTAAGGGCGCAGAATGCCACACTGATGAGTCATGGAGGCTTGGACAGTACCCTGAAGGTCTGTTTTCATCCAAGTTGGCTCAAGTTCAACTTTTAGTGTCAGATCTAAGATAGATCCGACACTAGACTTTCATCTAGTGTCAGATATAAGATGCAGAGCTGAGCAAAGGGAAAACAAGCAAGGGGTATCATTCATTCATTCTGTAAGTACAGGCTGAGTGCCTGCCATTGTGGACGATGCACAAAGAAGTTTCAGACTGGGTCCCTGACTTTGCAGAGCTCACAGTGCAGGTGTGGAAAAGGCATGCAGACCCATGGCTGAGATACAGCTGATAAGTTCTATGACAGACGCACGTGAGGGTAGAGGGAGAGACAACGCTGGCTAGTGAGATGAGGGTCAGAAAGAAAAACCGTAAAGAGAGCACGGTATTTAAGTTCCATCTTAGAGAACGAGATGGTGTTCATCAGGTAGACAAGTGGGGAAGGCATCCTGGATGGAGGGAACAGCATGTACAGGGGCATGAGGTTTGGCAAAAGCAGGGCATTTTGTTCAGAGGTGGGGAGCAAAAGACAGTGAAGGACATAGTGGGACTCGAATGCCATCTTGAAGTGGTTTCCTTATGTGGGGTCAAAGACACCATGGACATTTATAAAGCATCATCAGCTATGCTTTTGGGGAGGCAAACTTCTGTGTGGGAGAGAGTGTGAAGGTCAGAGCGTGAGAGCAGACAGCCACTCCGCTAGTAATGTTGTAGTTATCACTAGGTACATTAATCCTTGCAGACGTTTTCCCACCACAGTCTTCGAGAAGGGACTGGAGATTGAAGTGACCAGGGGGGTAGAGCAGGCACAGGCATAGAAGAGATGAAGGACTTGGTGTCTCAGTGTATGTGTGAGTGAC
This sequence comes from Enhydra lutris kenyoni, assembly GCF_002288905.1. Taxonomy (NCBI): domain Eukaryota; kingdom Metazoa; phylum Chordata; class Mammalia; order Carnivora; family Mustelidae; genus Enhydra; species Enhydra lutris. The sequence continues at coordinate 42,006,752 of NW_019154097.1, forward strand.
AGGAGGAAGGAAGAGTGGGGGAAAGCTGCACTTTCTGTCACGTGTACTGCTAGGTGGTTTGAGTCCATCACGTGCACTGCTAGGCGGTTTGCGTCCAAAAGGTACAGCAGGTATGAGGGGTGGCCATTTAAGTCGGGTGGGGGGGAGTGCTGGTTGGGCATTTAGATGTGGAAATACTGGCAAATAACTCGGAATGTGTGGTATTAGATGTACTGATATTGCCAGTATCTTGTGTTCCTTGTGGTATTTAAGAACGTGGGGCAGTTTTTTTTGATGCCACCAGCTCTTCACCCATTGAGGTCATGGGATAAAGAAAAGTGAGGTGATGTTTATTTCATCAGGTGCAGCAGGTCAGTTTCAACAACATTTCAACATTGGTATTTTCTTCTTCCAGGGGATGGCCAGGTGGACTTTGATGAATTCATGACAATTCTTGGCCCCAAACTGGTGTCTTCAGAAGGTCGCGATGGTTTTCTTGGAAACACAATAGATAGCATATTCTGGCAGGTGAGTACAAATTTTTTTTTTTAATTAAATTTGGCAGTAGACATGTGCCTGGGACTAACTTTTGACTCTGAATTCTTGAGCTTCTGTTCAGCATGTGATGATCTCTTCTGGGCTAGAGTGACATACGTTCCTTGAACCGGAAGTCTAAGTGGAGGTCCGTACTAGATTCTCTGAACAAAGTATCAAAACTATACTCATTTGAGGTTTGGATGAGCAGACTATCTCCCTAATTTTTCTTTATACCAGAAATAGTTTTACATTTGGGGGAAATGATATTCCTCCACTTCTGAGTCACAAATGTTTCTTTCTTGGGGATCCTTAGAAGGTATGCCATTGGTATCGCCTAAGCCCTATTCTATCCCTGGTTCCAAGACATCCTTTTGCTGAAAGGATGGCCGGGTTGTCTCATGTGTTTAGAGCCTATCGATACCCTAGTCCTTAATAGAACAGAATGGTTTTACCTAAGAATTTGTTTTTGATGTTGCTCGATTTCCTCCTATATCTGTCTTGTAAAATCTCTTGGGACATTTCAAATATCTACGTTCAAATTATTAAGATGCTATGAATCAATTTTATATTAGTTCTTTGGTCTTAATATGTGACTCTCAGTTCATGACTATGGAATTTGGGAAACGGGTTATCAACCACTGGTTTTAAAATTTGAGTGGAATATTTTGTCATGTTAAATTGAATTGTTGGTTATGCATGTAAAACACCACTCCAATACAGCGCGGTTTCTTTAATTTCTTGATGTGTTTTTTTTTTTTCTTAGCCAAAGATAATTCTCTAATCTAGGTAAACATTGCAGTTGACATGTATTTCTGGTCTTACTCTGCTACCATCTTGCATATAACCAATAAGCACTCGGTAAGAGCACATTATGGGCCCTGCAGTCTGTCACTGTGGCTTTCACAAAGACATTGAAGACACAGCCCTGGCTATTTAAGAACTTGGGTAGGGAAACACTCTGAAGAGAGAAAAAACACAGAAGTGATTCTTGGTGTGACGGTTCCTAGACTGATCATTTGTAGGCATCCTCAGCTCCTCACACAGTGTACACAATGGATCGTCCATAACTATTTTTTTGAGGAGAATGAATAGCAGTCCCAGAAAGTAGACAGATGTGATCTTGAGGGGTTGGATAAGACTTGGGGAAATGGAGGTACTTGCTTCAAACTTTGAAATATGGCCGGAAGTGACAAAGGATCAAAAGGGGTGTTCCAGGCTTGTCACGATGGGTTTGAATGGAGTAGAGGCAGTGCGCATGGCTGAGTCATTAGACGTTGGGTTGAAGGGAGAAACCTCAGACCTCACTGGCAGAATGGTTTTAGGCCCTGAGCGAAGAGAAGACTTGAGATGATCCCAGGGTTCCCGAATGGCAGGGATAAGATCATGGAGAAAAGAAGTCTTTGTGTGGAGTTGAATTCTGAGTTGGGTGCATTGAGTGTGAGGTGAGGGTCAGACAACTGAGAGAGGGAGGCAAGTCTTTGCCCAGCTACATGCAGGGGCAGATCATGGACAAGAGGCTGGGGCTGGACGTCCAGATTTATTATCCATCAGAGCTGGTGGGTGAAATCACAGGCGAGGAGGAGCCCATCAAGAGCAGTTGCATAAATGAAGATGAGCAGAGAGGCAGGACCTGGTTCTAGAAGACGTCCAGGGACAGGGGAAAGTGAGACACAAGAAGGTGTCCCCAGACTGCCTCCCCAGACTGAGGTTGTGATCAGCCCTGACTCTCCCCAGAACCTCCGTGGTCCTACTTGCCAAGTGACAAGAATATATCACTGCTTATGCAACCCTTCAGGTGTGACTCAACACTTGGAAGGACAGACAGGTAGAGGCCTTTGGCAGAAAAAAAAAATGAACACATAGTTAAAAAGATGGGGAAACATGTTTCTCACCAGGCCAGGTTTCAGCCCATACAGATCCACTCTGGTGAACATTCCGGAGTTCCTTCTCTGCCTGATTTCTTTCTTCTGGGCCATGCTTTATTCCCCACTCTGAGTGCTCTCTCTCCCCTTTGCCTCTGCCTTTATGGCCACCTGTAGCCTGGAAGAATGCTACCTGCCTTCTAGGCTCTGAGCGCTCTTCCCGACCCCCATCTTGGAGGGCAAGGAGCTCCCAGTATTTAATCTAACTCTAAAGAGGAAACCTCACATCTTCCAGGTTCTTCGTAGTTGAACACATACACAGCAAGGAAATATTTCTCTGTCTTGACTGCCTCTAGCATAATATGGACATACTATGATGCTTGCAAATTCTCTATTTTTGCCTTATATTAAAGACCCTCTTCCTCATCTGGGGACACAGACAGGTTGGGTAAAAGTGAGTAAGGGGGAAAATTGTATCCTGAAATATTTAAATGAATGCAGGAATGCATGGACACCGTGGCATTGGCTTTCCTCTCCTGTTGGTCCTCACACAGCTCAGAATTTTATGACTAGCAGAGGAGAACAGAGACAGCTATCAATTCTCAGTAGTCAGCTGTACCCTCCCACACTGCCCCCTCCATCTGTCCATTCGGAGACAGAGTGAATAAATGGTACTCTAAAACATTCCACGCATCCAGTCCTTCCTGGGAAAAAAGTGCATCTTCCCAGTGCTTGAGTGATTTTTCAGGTTTAAGAGAAAGCTCTGTGTGTGCGAATGTTTGTATATGCACGCGTATGCGTGTGTTTACTTTACTACAATGGTTGAAGATGATATAGAAGAACAGGGGAACGGCAGTTTTCTGCCTCTGAATATCCAGGCAGGGGATATTGATATCAGGAGGTACTGATACTCTAGCAAGGAGAAGATTGTTTACTTAAGAGATTCTGGCAAGGGTTCCCACCAGGGATGAAGTCGGGTTTTTTAATTTATTTTTTTATTTTAATTTTACTTTATTTTTCCAGTGTTCCAAGATTCATTGTTTATGCCCCACACCCAGTGCTCCATGCAATACGTGCCCTCCTTAATACCCACCACCAGGCTCACCCATCCCCCCAACCCTCTCCCAAACTCTCTGTTTGTTTCTCAGAGTCCACAGTCTCTCATGGTTCACCTCCCCCTCCAATATCCCCCAACTCCCTTCTCCTCTCCATCTCCCCATGTCCTCCGTGTTATTCCTTATGCTGCACACGTAAGTGAAACCATATGATGATTGACTCTCTCTGCTTGACTTATTTCACTCGCCATAATCTCCGCCAGTCCCGTCCATGTTGATACAAAAGTTGGGTATTCATCCTTTCTGATGGAGGCATCATACTCCATAGTGTATATGGACCACATCTTCCTTATCCATTCATCCGTTGAAGGGCATCTTGGTTCTTTCCACCTTTTGGCGACCGTGGCCATTGCTGCTATGAACATTGGGGTACAGATGGCCCTTCTTTTCACTACATCTGTATCTTTGGGGTAAATACCCAGTAGTGCAATTGCAGGGTCATAGGGAAGCTCTATTTTTAATTTCTTAAGGACTCTCCACACTGTTTTCCAAAGTGACTGCACCAACTTGCATTTTCACCAACAGTATAAGAGGGTTCCCCTTTCTCCACATCCTCTCTAAGAATTGTTGTTTCCTGTCCTGTTAATTTTGGCCATTCTAACTGGTGTAAGAATTGATATCTCAATGTGGTTTTGATATGAATTTCCCTGATGACCAATGATGATGAATACTTTTTAATATGACCTTGGTTTCTTGTAGATATAGGTAGGGAGGATGGTATACTTGGTAGGGTGCATGACTGATCTGTTTGCCGCAAAATATATTACAGCATAGGTTGTACTATAAAACAACAATAAATGGTCCGATACCACGTTTCTGTGGTCGGGATGTGAACGCAGCTAGCTGAGTGGTTCTGGCGCAGTGTTGTGAGGCGGCAGTCAAGGTGGTGGCTGGAGCTGTGATATTTGAAGGCTTGACTGGGGCTGGAGGAGGTGCTTCAAGGTGCCTTACCCATGTGGCTGGCAAGGTGACATGGGCTGTTGGCAGGAGGCCTCGGGTCCTTGCCACATGGACCCTCCATAGTGCTGCTTGAGTACCTTCATGACACGGCAGCTGGCGTCCCTCAAAACAGAAGATGCAAGAGAGCACAAGGCAGAGGCGATGGTGCTGTGTACGGCTTCCCGGAGGTCAGACTCCCATCGTTTCTGGAACATCCTCTGGGTACACGGCCATTCCTGTTCGGCGAGGGAAAGGAACACCTCCTGGCAAATACCCAGAGCCACCAGTCGTCGGGGCCATCTTGGAGACTGGCCACCGCAGAGGGTAAAGACTCTGTAATTGGCTTCAGCTTCCGGTCTGACATTGCCATACAACCTTTGGTTTTCCCCAGCCTTTGGTTTCTTCCTACCTCAGAGAAAACCTGTGACCACGGCCGTTCTCTGTGTTCTGAGAAGTGATCCTAGCAGGCACGAGGCTCATCTTGCTAATTGAAACCATTTCCCTGTGCTCCCTTCTCACTGGCGTTCTAGCCGACAGTGCCAAGAGGAAAATAAAATCAACTGGGATTCTGCTCAACAGCTTTTTTTTTTTTTTTTAAGATTTTATTTAATTATTTGTCAGAGAGAGAGGGAGAGAGAGCAAGCACAGGCAGACAAAATGGCAGGCAGAGGCAGAGGGAGAAGCAGGCTCCCTGATGAGCAAGGAGCCCGATGTGGGACTCGATCCCAAGATGCTGGGATCATGACCCGAGCCGAAGGCAGCTGCCCAACCAACTGAGCCACCCAGGCGTCCCTGCTCAACAGCTTTTTATCAGCTGGTGCTCATCCGAAAAGTTATGAGCTGCTGGCTCTGTGCAGGAAATTGGTTATCAGTGAAGGTGGGATGTTATTGGCTACGAGCACAGACTCCTTCCCAAAGAGAATGATCCGAGGGCCGTACCCCAGGGTCTCTGGCCTCCCAGGGTACACAGCCCTCTGAGCTTGAGGCACCTAGATTTCTGGGCAGCCGGTGCAGAGCCTCTCTCTTATGTAGCAGATAATAATTGCTGGAAATCTTTATTGTATTCTCACCCTTCATTCATCACGTTTCTGTGTGTTTCCTGTCACTGCAACGGTCTGCTTGGGGAGGAGATGTGGAATGGTGTTTGAAGTCAGCCTTAGGACTTGTTGTGTGTTGACAGTGGAGAGGAGGCCAGGGAAGGCTGGAAGGGGCTGGGACTCAGGACGGGGTGGTTTGAACGCTCGGTGTTTTGGGTTGATAGCACCTGCAAGGGGGTGGGGTCCTCGAGTCACTGCTGTTCTGCCATTCGTTCATGCTTTGCACAGTGACGCCACCTGTAGCCGAAAAACGGAGTCGTGAATACAGGAGACGCTCCCTGGTGGCAGGGGACAGAGCCCTGCTCCTGCGTCACAGGCTTACCTGAGTCACTAGGGCAATACCTTACTCTTCTCTGTGACCTCCAGCCCTGCGCAGAGCTGATCTGCACCGAGTTTGCAGACAGCATGCTAGGGCGAGGATGGTGGCAGGGATCTGGGCGTATCAAACAGCTCTCCCAGCCCCGGGGTCCAGCCAACACTTCTGTTAAACTCTTCTCCCACTGAAGAGAGAGAGGAGTCCGTCTTAGCGAGGAGAGCTGAGATTTGTTTGTCTTCCTGGGAGTACAGGTAAAACACCTAAGGCTCCTTCGCTACCAGATTTTTATATACCACAACAATGCGGATGTGTTGAGGCTTCACTGGTTTAGACTTTCTGTCTTAAATAAAACACATAAATATATGAGCAAATGGGTCCGTTTGCTGGATGCCTCTGGGTGTACGGTAATGCGTCCGAAGCTGGGGGTCAAGAAACAGGAAACTTATAGGGGCTCCCTGGGTTCCGAGCATGCCCCAGAGTATTGTCTGACCATCCTGAGCCTCACTTTCCTACGCATATGCGAGCGGGTCACTGTCATAGCTAGCTAATCTCACGGCCATGTGCGATGTCCAAGACACTGTAAGTTGTCCTCCCATAAGCATGTGTGGGATGCCCATCCCCAGATTTGGTCCAGATCAAGGGCTGCTACGCTGACTTCTCCAATGCCAGGCCTGCTCGGCTTCTTTCCGGCTGTCCACTCCTCCCCATCTGGTGGGAGAAAACACAGCAGATGTAGTGAAGCACCTGCAGCTGTTCCACAGGAACCTCTCCAGGTTTGGCCTCTGTCCCTCCATCCCAGACCCTTGCTCTGGTCTCATGCCTTCCCTGCTTTTCCATCTCTGCTATGGTCCCAGACTCCTGGTCGCTGACCTGTGCTCTGATCTGAAGATCAGTCCTTCCCAGCCCAAGTCCCAGGCTTTTGCTTGGGACATTAATGTGCCCGCTCCCGGGCCGTGGCCGAGACGAGCAGGGAGCTGTGCTTAAAGTTCTTGACTCATGGGCAACTGAGAGCACTTGACATTCCATGCTTGGGCCCTATGAATGGGGCACTACGAAAAGCTACATTATGACCCAGATCTGTTACGCACAAAAGTACGGGAAAGAAATGTATCAGAACATTAACAGTGATTTGCCTTGTGCAATAGGACAATGAGTAATCCCATCTTCCTGTATTTTCCGGAATCTCAGCAGTGGGCATGCATTAATTCTATCACCAGAAAAAGAAAATGAAAGGAAAGGAAATGCAGCTCAGTCAAGAATCTTAAGTATCTGCAGTATTTTCATCTGTAAAACCAAAGATTACCTGGCCCACGAGGCTGACTGTTGGTAAAGCTTGCAGGACAAGCAAACGAAGAAACAGAAGAAATCATAGTCCTGTACGGCATTTGTTGCATGGGGCTGAGATCTAGAAAACACCCAAGATCTTTACTGAGTGTTAAGAATAAATTGCATTCCAGGAGGCGGAGTCTCTCCTCACATCCAATCTGGCACCAGCAGGATCGTTCTCCCCCTAGTATTTTGTCTGAGTTTTGGATCCCAAACTGCTGTGCCCCAGATCTTCGTCATTGAACAGAACCTAAATATCTTCCAGAAGCGGGGCCCGTCACGAGGCCTGTTAGATTGACAGCAACTGCTTGAATCCCCAAAGCGGTTTTACCTGTGAAACATGGAGTATGGAAACCATTAGCCTCAGCCGTTTGTTCTTGAAGTGTGGTTCCTGAATGGGCAGCTCCAGCATCGCCTGGAACTTGTTAGAAATGCCAATGTCGGCGCCCCATTCCAGGAACACTGGAGCAGAAACCCGGGGCTGGGGGGCCAGCAGCCTGCATTACAGTAAGCTCCTTGGGTGACTCTGACGCCCGCTCCAGGTTGAAAGCCCGTGAGCCACTGAGATTTTGGGGAGTCTGGCATGTGGGACGGGCATCTGGTCCCGCTTACTGGTCTGAGCTAGACCTTGGTAGTGGGGGTTTTCTTTTATTTATCCTTATTCTTGGGTGTGATTGGCTGTTAGTCTGTAAGTTTTAACTGTTTTTAAAAGGTGGGGAAACCACAGGTCAATAGGTAGCTAGTTTTCGAAGCAGGAAATGCCTTTCTAAGCATTAAAGCAGTGGAAGAACCATACATAAAAGTTTCTCTTTTAATTTAATTTTATTTTTCTCAGTGTTCCAGAATTCATTGTTTATGTACCACATTCAGTGCTCCATGTGATACGTGCCCTCCATAATACCCACCACCTGGATCCCCCAACCTCCCACCCCCCGCCCCTTCAAAACTCTCACATTGTTTTTCAGAGTCCATAGTCTCTCATGGTTCACCTCCCCCTCCAATTTACCTCAACTCCCTTCTCCTCTCCATCTCCCCTTGTCCTCCATGTTATTTGTTATGCTCCACAAGTAAGTGAAACCCTATGATAATTGATTCTCTCTGCTTGACTTATTTCACTCAGCATAATCTCTGCCAGTCCCGTCCATGTTGATACAGAAGTTGGGTATTCATCCTTTCTGATGGAGGCATCATACTCCATGGTGTATATGGACCACATCTTCCTTAGCCATTCGTCCGTTGAAGGGCATCTTGGTTCTTTCCACCGTTTGGCGACCGTGGCCATTGCTGCTATGAACATTGGGGTACAGATGGCCCTTCTGTTTACTACATCTGTTTCTTTAGGGTAAATACCCAGTAATACATAAAAGTTTTAAACTGGGGCACCTGGGTGGCTCTGTTGGTTAAGCATGCAACCCTTGATTTTGGCTCAGGTCATGATCCCAGGGTCTTGAGATTGGCCCCAGGGCAGAGTCTGCGTGACATTTTCTTTCCCTCTGCCCCTTCCCCCACACATACTCTCTTTCTCTCTCTGTCAAATAAGTAAAATCTTAAAAGAAAGATATTAAGCTATTAAATTTAAAGAATATTTCAAAGTAATTAGGGCAAATATGGCAGTTGACAGAAGAAAATGTATGTGAAAACCATTGCTAAAGCAACATGGAAACCTCCTAACCGGACAGTAGACAGGTGGAATGAGGAAAAACCGTCAGTTGGTCCGTATTTCAACAAACATACCAAGACAGTTCAAGCTCACTAGAAATATAAGAAATGTAAGTTAAAATAGTGATTGGGTAACGGTTTTCACCTATCAGACTGGAGAAGGATAAAAGTCATACTTTTATCATACTCAGTGCCGTCAAGAGTGGGTTAGAAAACAAACGCATAGTGCTGGTAGAAATGTGAATTGTACAACTTTCCTAAAAGCTATCTGGTGATGCTTAGCTACAACTTTTCCAGTGTTAAACCCTATAATTAAAAATAATCCCATGTCTAAGACTCTGTCATATGAAATTAGAGATGTAGAAAAGGCACTTACAGAGATGGAATATTGTACAAGTATCTAAAATAATGTTTTCACTCTACGGTCTGTAGAGATTGAACGCACGGCCTAATTACATTGCTGTTCTACATCTGTTATCGATCCATTTATATGCGTAGACAAACACTGGAGAAAATGCAATAATTCTGACAATGTTAATAATTATGGATTGGAATAAAGGTGAATGTCATTTTTTCTTGATCCCTATTTCTGTTTCCTGAAATTTCTACATTAGACAGTCTGTTATTAGTCAATGAAATTGAAAAACCTCAAATTAACAAAATTGTATTATAAAACAACTGTTTTCAGTGGTTAAAAAAAAAGTGGAGTTTCTAATACACAGGCCCATTGTCGTGGTAAACAAAGCGCAGAGTTGGGATGGGAGAATGAAGGCATATAATCAAAATCACAGCCATTAGCCATTGGGAGGAAAAACTCATGGAGGCCTCTGAAGGGCTCACGCCCACCCAAATCTCCCACGTGGCCCTCTGCTGTGGAAGGTATCAAAAGTTCAAGGCCAGCTGTTGCCCCTGCCCCCTCCAGCATGTCAGTCACCTTATATCCAATGATTATGCTGAAAACTCACACTTTAGAAGAATGTCTAAATTGAATTTATAATCAGGAAAAATTGAAAATAATTTTTAAAACCTTTCTAAATAAATTAATGACTGGTCCTTGAGTCTGTGGCTGGGGTGGGCTGACATGTGAGCTCGACCAGGAAGAGGAGAAGGTCACTGGTCACATTCTCAGGAAAGGGCTGCACCAGTGGCTTCATCCTTATGTCCAAATAGAATCTTGCCGAGTTTGTTTGTTTTAACACCTGTTAAACCTGTTGTTGCAGGTTTTTGAAGTGTACAGCGTGTTGAGTCCACATCTCTGTATGTCTTGGGCTGTGCTCACCACAAGGGTAGTGTTAGAGCTCCTCTTAATTGTAATTTGGAACCCAGTGCAGGGCTTGAACTCACAACCCGGAGATCAAGCTCTGAGCTGAGATCAAGAATCAGACGCTTGACTGACTGAGCCATCAAGGGCCCTGAATCTTCTCAAGTTCTTTTTTTTTTTTTTAAAGACTTTATTTATTTGAGAGAGAGTGAGAAAGGGAGCACCAGCGGAGAGAGAGGGAGAAGCAGGCTCCCCGTAGAGCAAGGATCCTGATGTGGGGCTTGATCCCAGGACCCTGGGATCATGACCTGAGCCGAGGGCAGACACTTAACCAGCTGAGATACCCAGGTGCCCCTTCTTTAGTCTGTTTTGAAAATTTATATTATCTTCTGGAAGTTTCCAATTTCTCAAAGTTACTTAATTTACGAACTTGTAATTGTACACAGAACTGTCTAAAACTTTCTTTACGAGTGACTTTTTACCATTACTACATCTTCTTAGTTTTCTTATTTTCTAGTTTTATTGAGAAATAATTGACCTACAGCACTGTATCAATTTAAGGCGTACGTCACGATGATCTGGCTTACATATATTGTGAACTGATTGTTAAAGGAAGTTTGACATTGGTCATCTCCTATAGATACAAGAAAAGAAAAATTTTTTTCCCTCTGCTGGAAATGTTCAGAATCTACTCTTTTAACAACGGGTGGTGGGTATTAAGGAGGGCACTATTGCATGGAGCACTGGGTGTGGTGTCTAAACAATGAATCTTGGAACACTGACAAAATAAATGTTACTAATTTCTCATTTTATTATTACAGTGTGGTCATAGAATGCCACTTACATAATCTCTTCATGCTGCTTACTGTACCCATCGAATGGGTCTCAGGGTGTGTTCACTTTCTGCAAATGCCATTCGGTAATAAGGTAAAGTACCTTCACAATTAGTAGGAAAAAGAACTATATGCCCCCTTTCCACTAATAGTTGCATTAAAATCTTGAAAGTCCTGGTTTATTTTATATCTTCCTAGTCTGTCTTGGATTGAGAGTGGTGAATGCCTCAATTCTGTTTCTTTCATTTTGTCGGTGGACTAGGTGTGTGTGTGTGTCTTTGATGCTGTCGTTCATTCTTAAGTCGATTGATTGACCCATTCAGCAAATGCTTGTTGGAAGTCTCCTGTTGGGCCAACATGAACAGAGCTGTAAATAACAGGTTAAGTGTCTTGCTCTCACAGAATTTATATTCTAGTGCAGGGCATAGGGGAAAGAGAGACATTAAATACAAAGATCCTAATCTCAGCCAATATGTTTAGTTCCATGACATAACATAGAACAGGATACTACAACAGAGGCACTCAGGGTGGGTACTAGACACCTTTAAGTAGAGAGTGAAGAGAAAATGGAGAGGAAGTGACATTCAGGCTCACCCTTCCATCATGAGATAGTTCTCACTGTGCAAGCTCTGGGTACAGTGCTCGCCAGGGGAGGCAATGGCCAGTTCTAGGGCCCCGACATGAGGCACGCTTGGGTAGAGCTGGGAAGCACGGGGAGCGTGGTAGGAGATGAAGCTGAAGATGTCAGTGGGGACCAGCTCTGTGGGACATCATAGGCTTGTGTTGGGACACAGGTGCAGCGGAAAGTGGCTGAGACGGTCTAAGGGTGATGCCAACCCTCCCACTACGTCTCTGTTGCTATGTTCCCGTCCTACAAAGTGCTCGGGTCTGGCGTCATACCCCCCTGGCCCAGCTGGTTCAATGCTCTGAAGCCCCAGGGTGTTGCCCTATGCATGTGGCGTATGTCCCCGGGTGCCTTCGTCCCATCAGAAAGAAAGGGAAGGGAAAGGGGAAGCACAAGTCTTTGAAGCAGTTGTAGGGACCCCTCTACTTCAGTCCCGTTGGCCAGAAGTTAGTGACGTGGTTGGCCAGGAGCTGGCCCTGTTGCCACACCCAGCATCGACGGACGTTGGGAAACTTGGTCTCCAGACGTTGAAATTGAGGGCACTGATGCTATTAAGAAAGCATGAATTGATGCTTAGGGAGGAACTCTTTGTCTCAGGTCCCAGCTAGATGAGGAGTGGATATAATTTTCCGTAGAAATAGTATTCATTGGAGTGTTTGAAGCAATGTAGTGGCATGATTTGGTTTCCATGCCAACGGTATCGCTGCTGCTCTGTAAGAGTGCAGGGGGCTGGAGTGGAAATGGGAAGTGGGAGGTTGTTTCAGGAGTTGGAGAGACATACCGGTGGCTTGTGCTAGGACAGGAAGGGCTGAGGTAGTGAGAAGGGGCCGGGCACAGGTGTCGTTTCACAGGTAGAGCGACTCACTAAATCAGATTGTGGCATTTTCATTACGGATCCATTATTACTTACCATCAGTACCTCCAAACAGCCTTTTTGGCCCATCCACCGTTTTTGTCTTAAACACTCCTTTTCTGATATTAATACTAAGTTCTTCTCATTTCCATCTAATTTTTGCTAGTGGATATATCCTTGTCCATGCTTTTCCTTTTCAAAATTCTGCTGTTTAGGTACCCTTCTTTTTAAAAAGAATCATAGTGTCAGATTGGTATCTCTAAGCCAGTTGGAGAGAATTTGTCTTTTAATAGACAAATTGAATAGAATTTGTCTCTGATCCCCTGGCAATCCTTTTACAACTGGTGTTTGTTCACAGTTCAGTGGTCCTGTATTATTATTTTTTATTTTCAGCTGTGTCCTTTGTTTTCTCTTTTGCTATACTGATTGTTTTCTATGCTTATCTTTTAAATTAAATGATGTTATAATCCTTTTACAGATTTTTACTTTCATGAAACGTGTAGCTAAAATGATACTTGTCTGAATATTACAGTCCAAAGAATAAATAATACTGACTTTTCCTGAGCACAGTTTGGCTTATGTTTATTCTCTGCTTTTGCTTTCCACCTCTGTTACTCTGGCATTGTACATTCTGTCTGTTTAGAATTTCTACTGAAATGGTTATAGACCCACATGTGGTTTTCGGACACGATTTAGAAAGATCCCAAGTACACTTCCCCAATTTCCCCCTAAATGGTAACACTTTGCATAGTCATAGTACAATGTCAGAAATGGGATATTGGCACTGAAAAGTCACCAGTCTTCTTCGGCTTTCCCTAGTTTTACTTGTACGTGTGTGTGTGTGTGTGTGTGTGTGTGTGTGTGTGTGTGTACGTGTTTACTGCTGCACAGTTTTGTCATATGTGTAGATTTGTGTATCTACCTCCACAATCAAGGCAGTGAACAGTTCCCTCACAACCCTAACCCCCCGCCCCGTGCTGTCCCTACGTGCTGCTAACCACCGATCTGTTTTTTGCTTCTAACATTTGGTCACTGTAAATACTTTTTGTAAATGGAATCGTACAGTATGTAACCTTTTGGTATTGACTTTTTTTTTTTTTAACTCGGTCTAATATCCTTGAGATTCATTCAGGTTGTGTTGTTCAGGACTTTGCTCCTTTCTATCAGGAACACTCCAGCACCGTATGGATGTACCATAGTTTATTTAACCATTTACCAGTGAGGGACATCTTGCTGTTTGAGGTTCTTGGCTTTTATGAACAAAGCTGCTATTAACATTGGTGGGAAGGTTTTTGGGTAAGCAAAAGTTCTGATTTCCCTAGGATAAATGCCCTCGAGTACAGTTGCTGGGTCATAGAGTAATTGTGTGTTTGGTTTTATACAACACTGATGAATGGTTTCCCAGTGTGGCCACCATATTTTACGTCTTACCAGCAATGTGTGAGTGATTCAATTCTTCCATATCCCCACCAGCTTCAGTAGGGTTGCTGTTTCCATTTTAGCCATTCTGGCAGGTGTGTAGTGCTATCCCATTGCGTAATTTGCATTCCCATGATGGCTCATCTTTTCCAGTGCTTATTTACGATCTATATGTCCCCTTCTGTTCACGTCTCATTATGTCTCTTGCCCACATGCGCATTAGATAGCTGTTTTTGTTTGGTTGGCTTTTACTGTTGAGATTTGAGAGTTCTTTATGTACTCTAGGTGCTCCTCCTTCGTGAGATTGGTTGCTCACAATTTATCTTTCCATCCTCTGTGCATGGGCTCTGGCAAAATGAAAGATTCTAATTTTGATAAAGTCCAGCCCAGCGACTTTTCTCATTATGGATTGTGCTTTTGGTGTCAAGTCTATGAACTCTTGGCCCAGGCCTAGATCACAAAGGTTTTCTGTGCTTTTGGTTTTTTTTTTGTTTTTACCCCCTGAAAGTTATGTAGTTTTAAATATTACATATTAAGTCTGTGATTTATACTGAGTAATTTGTATATACATATAGACATATATATGTAGACATGTGTAGTATATTTTATATAGACTTTCTGTTGTTCGTATTGAGTGAACTCATGATCTGTCCTCAAGTTCACTTTTTCTAACCTCTCATCTCTACCATCTCAGCCAGCAACTTCTGTATTTCTGCAATTGTGTTTTTCAGTTCTGTAACTTCCATTTGGTTCTTTTCAATAACGTCTACTTTCTCATTAAGACTTTCTCATTTTCCACTTGTTTCAAGAGAACATGGGATGGGTTGTTGAAGGAGTTTTAAAATCCTTGTCAGATAATCCGGTGTCTGATTCATATATGTACTGGTGTCCATTAAGTGTTTTTTCCCATTCAAGTTGTGATTTCCTTAGTTCTTCAGATGTTGGGGTGATTTCCTATTGTGTCCAGGACATTTTGCCTAATGTATTAGTGGATGCTGTGTTCTATTTAAATCCTTTATTTTTAGGGGCAGCCATCCTGTTTAGGATTAACATTCCAGGTCCTGGCTTATTTTTTGGGCCATGGTTCCAAATGACAGCTTCATTTTACAGCCTTCATGATCATATTTTAGTCTGTTTGGTTTCTCTGGTGCTGCAGGGTTTCCCACTCACCCCTCCTCATGCTGCTTGAGGCATGGAAAGGGTTTTCTTGGGCCAGAATGATGGGTGTCTCTCTGGAGGCGGAGATCCTCAAGCAAGAGGCTTTCTAAGCCAGGTGCATCTTGTGAAGGGTTCTTCCCTAACTGAGAGGGACAAAGGATGCTTCCCAGGTCTGATGTTTATTGAGTCCACTTACTCCAGTGGATCCACAATGAGATCCACTTCGCTGTTGACCTCAGTCTCTGAGCAGAGAGAGAGTCTCAAGCCCACAGGCACAGGGCTGGACCATTTGTTTGGGTTGATCTCCCTCTTGCTGGGGCCATCCTGTTATATTCCTGTGGGAATTTCAGGTTGCCAGGGAAGGAGAGCACTTGCCTTAGCTGTTTATCATTAATGGGCTTCCAGGAGATCCCCATTACCCATTGTGGGTTTGCCTTGTGTTGTCTGAGGAGCTCTCATTCAGTATGGGGGAGGAATGAGCCTATGCACGCAGCCCTCCTTTGCTATTTTTAAGGGACAGAAAGCATCAGATCTGGATTGTCTCCTTCCATTGGGTGGGAGAATGTAAGATGATCTGCCACTGTGTCATTCTCTGGCGCTGAGTCTCGAACTGGTGGTTCCCCTTCCTCCTGGCACCTTTGAGAGTTCTCCTCTGGTTATCTCCCATCTTGCTTCCATGGGTGGTAGGGGTATTGGCAGGCAAGCAGGGAGAAATGGGTCTATACCATGTTTTCCCAGCCAGAAGCCCATTATTATTAAACATCTCCTTGTAATCATGGAGTGTTCTTTTTCCAGAATATTTTTAGTGTTTTTGTTTGTGGTTTTGCATCCGTATTTACAACGGCTCATTTTACTTCTCTCTAAAAAGTTTTTATTTACATTATCGTTTCTTTATACTCTGAGTTTCTTCTTTTAAAGGTTTTATTTATTTATTTGAGGGGCGGTGGAGGGAAGAGAGAGCATGCCAGTGGGGGGACTGGGCAGAGACACAGACTCTAAAGCACACTCCTTGCTGAGCACAGGGTGACTTGGGGCTTCATCTCCTGGCCATGAATGAGATCATGACCCGAACTGAAATCAAGAGTTGGTCGTTTCCCAAGGGAGCCACCCACCCACCCCTACACTCTAAATTTCTTGTATTTGAATTGTTAGTTACTGTTCTGTCAGTTGTCTGGGGAACGTTTTTGTAATTTTTCATATTAGGGATCAGGGGATTTCTCAAGAGACATGTTTTTCAAGCCCTTTGCAGATTTGAGAAGATCCTTCTGTCACTTTGCTCACACAATAAGAATATGGTTGAATATATAGTTCTTGGGTCATGGAATGTTAACCTCGGTGTCCTGTCATTGTTTCTCACAGTATCTGACATGGAACCTTACTCTTCCACATGCTCCCTCAAGGGGAAACAAAAGTTCCACGGTCAAGTAAATTGTAGAAACGTTTCCTCCTTCACGCTGTTCATCTCTTGGAGTTCCAGAAAATAGAGCAACTTCACGAAAAGTCTGATACAGCCTTCTTTTGGCAAATGTGTTCAATTTTGTTGGGCCTATGGTTTCTCAAAGGATGCGGTGATGAAGAGGGAATGTCTTTCTGCCTATTAATATTTATATTCTCAGTACTCTCAGTTAGAAGTGGAAACAAATGAAAAACAAACAAAAAAACCTCCCCATGGGTTAGAGAACAGAGATCCACCTTAGTGTGGTGTCCGGAGCAGGCCGTTGGGACAGAGGCTCGCTGATGTCATCCTGCAGTGTGGTCTTCCGTGCCACTGTCTTCAGCCTGTGGGGGCCTCACCTTCATCCATGTTTCCCTCTGGCTGAAGGATGGCCTCTACAGTTTCAGGCATCAGAACTGTGTTTGCGGTGGGGTGACACGGTGGCGAAAGGCCTTCTTGGTGTTAATCGTTCTCTTTCTTACAAGGGAAACCTTTCTCAGAAGACTCCAGGTTGACGTTCCTTTTAAAGGTCATTGGTCAAATAGATCCACATATTTGTCCCCAGAAGCAGGGGAATGTGAGAAGATGGGTACCCGGCAAGGAGAGATGGGATTGCTTGCCCAGCTTAGGTCTCTTCTGATCGACCCTTGAAGCTTGACTCATTGGTCTTCCAAATCAATTCAGGTTTCTTTAAGAAAGGAAAATGGCAGGGGAGCGGTTGCTGGGTGCGTCCCAAGTGGTGGCTACCCCAGTCCTCCTCTAAGGAAAATGGCAGGTGGAACCACAGTCTTCCTCTAAGGAAAATGGCGGGCGGAACAGATCATTGGAAATTCTTCAGATGTGTGTTCATCGATATTGTGTAGTCTGTAGAGAAGTCGGAAGACATCTTGACTATATTCCTTCTAGAGAACCTGTTTTGTTCTGCCTGATATTTATAATTTTTATTTACTTAAAAATCATATATTGGGCAGAATGGGTCTTTTTATCATCATCATTATTATTATTATTACTCTGCCTGGATCTCAGGAACCTTTTCTGCTATGTCAGCTCAGGCCTTCTTTCCACCTGGCAGCTCTCTAGCATTCTCTAGCATTATTGCTTTTGCTCTTGTTTTGTTTTTCTCCTGTGCAACAGACAAAATCCTTAGGTTGAACTTTGTTGTTTTTTCTTGTCTTCCTTATTATTTGTCAACTTCTCTTTTCATTTATTTTCCATCCAAGTTCCAAGAACTTTTCACACCATTCTGCTGCATAGGACTCCTGACTTGTGGCGCGTATGTCCTGCTGTGTATGACCTTCAGTGTAATTTTAATTTTGCTCTTGGCTTTTGAGTTTCTTAACATTCTCTTTTCTCTTATTGAAATCCTTTCCTGTTTCTTTATTTCAACCTTTTTCTCCTCCTGGGCCTTCCTACTTCTGTTCCATTGTGACCAAATCTTCTTGGATGTTTTGAAGACTCTATTTTAAAATATCATTATTTTTTTGTGAACAGTGATTTTTTTCAGTGATTCCCTCCCCCCCTTAATCAAGGTAATGTTTATTTTCCTTTGTATTTTGTTATCTTTCTGAAAGCATTATGCTAACATTTTCTTTTTTTTCCTAATCCACATTACCCCAGCATCCTGGGATTTGTCACAGAGCACAGAGGTAATTTAATGTGATTTTCCAACTTCTCTGAGTGTGGTTTTTCCTCCTGTGGCTCAGAGGGAATGTTTGGTGGTTTCTTTCTATATCAGTTCCCAGGAACATGGCCCTTAGTGGAAGTTCCTCCCAGATTTTGGCCTGTGTTCTTCTCTTATCTTCATTTCACAGTTGGTACTGACCGTCTTTCCTTTTTACTTATTTCTGCACGTATTCTTTGGGGAAATTAGCAAGAAAATCTAGTCTGACTCTGGGCCAGCACTCATATTCAGCTGGTGGGTACTCCCAAGAGGCAGTGTGCGCTCATAGGGAAAAGCACGGGGCTTCCGAGCAAGCTTTGCTCCCAGCTCTGCCTCCCGCATGCTGTGTGACCATCAGCGCATCACTGTAGCCCTCAGAGCTTCCTGGGCTAGCAGGAACAGCCACGTGACGAGGTCTCTGAGAAGATAGAATGGGATGCTACATGTGAGGTGCATGACACACTGTCACACTGGCTGTGTGTTCAGCCCCCTCTCTCGTTCCCCAGCGTTCTCCATAGAAATAGCAAGCAGTGGGTCGAACTTCTGGTCAACCAGATCTGCTCTCATGACCCAGGTTCTGCTCGTGCTGGACCCTTTTCTCACAGCCAGGGCATACTTCATAGTTAGAGTTTCCACAAGGCCTGGGGTCTTGGGATGCTCTGTGCCCTCCCATCCGCCCACCCCCCGCCTCCTCTTCTCTGCCTGGCAGGACACTCCTGATCCATGTTCCTTCTTGAGAGGCAGTCTAGTGTGAAGTTAGGGTCCCAGGCTGTCTGTAATTTCCGCCTGTGCTCCTTATGACCTGTCAGACCACAGTCCGACTCCCTCTCCCTCTCTCTGCTTCCTTTGCCTCATCTTTAAAATGAGGGTCATGATTTACCTGCCTCATGGGGTTAACTGAACTGTGTCAACCCCTTAGAATAGCTTCCAGCACCCAGAAGTCACCGTATCAGTGTTTGCCGTGGTAATACTCATGATGATGACGATGGTCATGATGATGGCGATGGTGACCCTGATGGCGATGATGACGGCGGCCATCGTTATTAGAACGTGTGGTGTGGACTGCCACATCTGGGCACACTGTGTCCTGCCGGCCTGATGCAGCCTTCCACTGCCACCCCTCCCCTGTCCCCTGTGCCTGTCGGGCTCCAGGGCTTGGGTCTGATTCCCCTCCCGTCTGTCCCTCCTTAGGGCAGTCCCCTTCTCTGCGCCCAGATATGTTCACCCAGCACTGTGGCAGATGAAGGATGGAGACTTCGGAGTCCCTGTCTTTGGAGACATTGACTGAGAGACAAGCCACCATCCAGGCGCATTGAGACATTTATCTGTCTAAAGTCACAGGACCTGGCTGAGCCTTCAGGGTCATGCTTCTGTTCAGAATCTTTCAAAGACTCCACTTCTCCCTCGGGACAGAGTCTGAATTCCAGATGCTGTTCCATCTGTCCTGCTTTCTTCGTTAGCCCAGGCCCTGGCACCCCTCACCAGCCTACCCAGCGAGCCTCCAAAATTCCTCACGGTCCTGACCACACCACACTTCCATGTACCTCCACACCTTCCCGCTGGCACACACCTTTGCCAGGACAGCCCCTCCCTCCCCGCCCTCCTCCTGAGACCCCAGGAAACCCTTGTGCCTCTGGCCCTGTGTCAAAGCCTCTGCCTCAGTCCTCACCGAGGAAGCCCATCTGTGTTCCTGCCCCCAGCGCCCCACCCCCATGTCCTTACAGTGGCCTATGTCACCTATGTAACAGCCCACGGGCCACCCTGCCTGAAACCAGCGGTTTTTTGTGGTAACAGGATGCTGAATAAGCACCACTCGTGACATCAACAAAGTACCACTTTATTTTTGTCTCCTTTTGCCCCTTGAAAACATATCCGGTGACAGCCATGTCCCTCTGCTCCTAGAAGAAAACCCTGGTGGTCCCATGACTTTTTTTTTTGTCCACAAGACTGTTAAGTATTAAATATTTCACTCATACAGGAAACACAGAGCAAACATACCAGGGTGTTGTGTAACAAGTCACCCATATTGAACAAACAGTAATATTTGCTTCAGAATTTAAGACATTAAATATTATAGACTTGGCTTCTCTTATGTCGAAGTGGCTTTTTATCTTCCCATATTTTTGTACTTTTGCTACGCGCATATGTTCTGTAAACAATACTCTGGTTTTGCAGCTTTTCGTAAACGGTACCAACGGGAGGGGACACCTGGCCAGCTTAGTCAGTGGTGCGTGCAACGCTTGACCTCAGGGTCGTGAGATTGAGCCCCACGTTAGGTGTAGAGACTTCTAGAGAAACAACAACAAGAAACCTTAAAGAGAAAAAGGGCATCAACAGGAAGTGATGCCTGCAGTCCCCTTAGATTGATGTGGCCTTGCAATCAAGACTTTCTTTCCAGGCCACCGGATTCCCACACGCTGTATGTCTACGACAGCTTCTCCTCTGGAAGTCCCATCCGGATGGAGGAACACGGCAACTAGCTGGGTGTTTATTTTTAATCAGGAGGCTTTTTGTGATTCCATGTTGCTATGTGTCGATTAAGATTATGTTAAATGCTGAAGGGCAGTCCGTTGTACTGTCACTGATAGACTCAATGACTTGCCTTTGGTCATTCACAATCGTCTGCAAGTCTTTGTGCTGCTGTCGCAACCGCCGTGAGTCTGTGCCTCAGTATCTCCAGCGCGGACCCTTGGAGAGCGAACAGCCCTGGCGTGGGCCTTGCACATCTTGATCCACGAGCTCACCCTTTGCCAAGATGCAGAGCATGAAATGGTATTTTGTGCTCATTTTAGTTTGTCCTGCCTTTAGCCCTGGAGAGGGTGACCCCTGCCCCCTTGGGCATCGGCCGTTGGTTTTCCTCTTCGGTGATTTGCCTGTTCCTGTTCTTTGCCAAGGTTTCAGTTGGATGGTGCACCTTCTCTCGATCTGTTTGACTCACTGTTCGACTCCTACCTCTGGGTGACGCGGGGCTTCTGGATAACAGCAAAGGTCGAGAGAATAACTTAAGCCTAGATTGCGGCCGACCCCAGCCCAGTCACCACCCAGGAGAGAGAGCTGCTTCCGTCTTTCCCCGGGAGAAGCAGCTAGAAGCAATGAGTAGAACAGAGTGTGGCTGTGTGACTGCAGGATCTGCTGCCCGTGGTTTATTTCTTCAGCAGGCTCAGCCAGCAGCCCTGGACGCCGGGACCCGTTAGCATTGCTCAGATCCTCCTCCGAGTCCTCGGGGGCCTGGGAACCCCGCTGTATGTAACTCAGATCATTCCCCTTCACAACATCATTCTTGCTTCTTGCATAGGGTGAGTGTTGAGGGGAGCTCACCAAATTCTCTCTCCTGTTACTGTTTATTTCGTGGGGTGAGCGGGTCCCCGTGCTGGGGCAACCCAGAGTGGACGACGCACCCTGCAGCCTTGATCTTGCATTTGACTCTTGTAGATCGTTCTCTTGCTCTTTTCTCGACCTCCTCCTTCCTGCGGGCCCACGTCTGCCTGGTCTCTTTTGCTCTCAGCTGCCCTTTCCAGGGAGATCCGACTCTTTTCTGCAGGCCCGACCGACCTGTTCCGTTCCACCCGAATCTACTGACTTTGCTGGCAGGTAGCCAGGTATTTCTCCTGACCTCCTTGCCAGAGATCGCTCCTTTGATTCCTGTTGATGCTTAATAATTTACCGGACGTTTTCGAGATTAGCTGGAGACCCATCTGTATCATTAGTTTTTTCAAACCAATATTTTTTGGTTTGGTTTTATTATCTTCCCCACCTTGGAGATCGTGATTTATTCATGTCCACTCTTTGACATACTTCTCTTCCACTTCTTTTTAACATTCCTGTGTATTTTTTTCTTGGGTCTGTCTTTATGAGCAGCCGGGAGCTGGGTTTTTAAAAATTCACCAGTAGTCTGTCTTTAAATAGATAAATTTAATCCCCTTTTTGTGTAGGGGTTGGGGAGGAGATTAGAGTCAGCGCTGGAACCTTGTGTTCCGTCCTCATCTCGGGTTGTTTCCCTCAGGCGGGCTGCATTCTTTACCTGTTGAGCACACTGCATGCCCCCAACACACACACACACACCTTTTTTCTTCCTCGAGTTGGAAGCTCTAGATTTCTATTATTTTACATTTTAAAATAGGTGTTTTAGCATTCTCCTACAAAGTTCAGAATTATCCAGTGTCTCTATGATCCCCTAAGTACGACTGTGACTGCCACTTCCATGTCCTCGCTGATTATTATCTGGAATTCGGGTGACCGTGATGCTATCAGAGACACAGTATGACCCCCAGGGCATCCGGGCCCATGCCCTGGAATGAGTTTTGTTTGCCTCCTCTGGTCTCCCTGGGATTAGCTCTGTGTCCGCCCAGAGGGTTGCGGGGACCTGATGGCCTTTCCTGAGTAGGGGGGCTGGTGTCAGTGCCGGGTCTCAGCAGGGAGCCCCTCTCAGGTTTCCCATTGTATGTGTGGTGGGTTCAGTCTTCTTTTCCCAGCAGGACAGGAGCCCCGTGCTACCTCTCTTTGTCACCATACCTGAAGCCAACAGGCTCTCACATTCAGTGCAATTCTCTGCCTTAAATTTTGGTTCAGTTTTTGGCGACTTGGTTTTTTAACGGGACTCTGCCTTTCCTTTTCCTTCCCTTAGACCGGAGTGGGGTCGGGAATGGTGCTCACAGTCTGCCCTGCCAGGGCCAACGTGACTAGTGCACTCCTGCTAGGTTTTTAGCTTCCTGAGGTTAAGAACAACTTCATTCCCTTTTTTTTTTTTAAGATTTTATTTATTTATTTATTTGAGAGAGAGAGAGAGACAGCATAAGTGGGAGGGGCAGAAAGAGAGAGAGAATCCCAAGCAGACTCCATGCTGAGCACAGAGCCTCACACAGGGCTCAACCTCAGGACCCCGAGGTCATGCCCTGAGCCGAAACTGAGAGTCAGAGGCTGCCCAACGAAGTCTTCCCCGGGAGGCCGCTAAGTGTGGGATGTGTCATGATGCTGCTGGTGAAACAGAGCAGTCACAGAAATGAGGGTGGGCCTGTCGTGTTGCCTGTGGCTCCAGGAGCCAACAGCAATGAATGTGGGGGGAATTCGGTCTCCATTTTTGTGCATTGGGATGATAGGCTGGTTGACAAAGGCCTGTCAAGGATGGGCCCAGAGGACCCCACAACCTCTGCTGCTCATCTCCGGAGGCGTAGCTCATGCTCCCTCCAACCCTCAGAACTCGGGCCACGGCTGCTCCTCTGCCAACTCCCTGAAGAACTCTCTAGAGTCCCTGATTCTTTGCAACACTGGCTCAAGAGTCAAGGTCCTGGGTGAGTACCTGCAGCTGGAAAGAGAAGTGGGCTCAGACTCCCACCAGGGATCTGGGGAAGTTTCCAGACACAAGCAGGAAATTCAGATTCTGAGCCTGTACTTTGCTTTAGACACATCTCTGGTAGCAGGTACCATATGGGTTGGCTGGCTTTGCTGCGATAGGCATGAAGACAGAGGATTTTGTTTTCTTTCTGCAATTTGCAAGTTGCCTTGCTTTCTGTGAGCACTGCGTCACACGCATCTGTGCGGTAAGACCCTGCAGTTGTCTGCCACCCATGTGATAGGCCTGTTACACTGAGTGCCATATACCAGCCCCTCTGACTACAATATCTGGTGGGAGGAAGCAGTTTGACCGGGTTGTGAGCCCTCCTTCATCAAGCACACGTGTTTTCAAATAGGATAAGTGTCAAGGGCAGGACCTACTTCACCTCCCATTTCTGGGCACACCCCAGCGCTTCCACTGGCTGGCCCTCTTTTCCCAACTGATGTGAACCTGGGCCAGTTTCCATGTAGGAACTGGTAGAGGCAACCACCACTCAAAGACAAAATTCTTCTGGTGTTTCTGCATCTGGAAAGTGGGCAGCTTTGGGAAAAGGAACAGAGCTCAGCACCGGGAATGTGTGGTCCCAGACCACGCCCTTCACCTACTTCTCTGAAGTAAGGGCTTACTGGAGGACCCATCCAGCTGCCAGATTTGCCTTTTCCTCTGCTTTCTTGATCAACCCTACTCAGAGACATCGTGGTATCCATGATCTTTTCATGCTCACCATGACCGGGCTGGCAGCCTTATTCTCAGCCCTTATACGTTTCATAGCATTTTGTCCTATGATGATGATGATGATGATGTTCTTGATTGAAATCACCGTCCAGAGTCACTGGTTGACCTAGGCCCAAATACTGCTGCCCCCCCAAAAAAGGTTTATCTTGAGAATCCTCTAAATCAGTTGTGTATAGTTGGAAATGGTCTCTCGTGGGACACTAAGTCTGGCATAACTGGAGTGTCCTCGAGATTTCCAATAGAGACACCTTCATGTAACTGGTGATACTATGTCTCATACTGGAGTTGGTATCAGAAGGGAAGATGGAGGAAGGAGAGGACGTGAAAGCTCATGCATAGAAGGGGTCTGAGAAACACGGGGTCTTCAAGAGTACAGGTGTCCTCATGAAGCACGTGGTGGGTGTTGGTCATGTCAGGGAAATCTACAAGGGATGATGGGCAGGAGAGACAATGTGAATATTGGTTCTGACGTTGGACTTACACTTCATTCTTTTTTTTTTTTTTTGGATTTTTTAAATTGAGATATAACTGACATGACATTTTATTAGTTTCAGGTGAACAACATAGTGATTCAATATTTGTATTGCAAAATGATCACCACCATACGTCTAGTTAATATCCATCGCCACACGTAGTTATAATCTTATTTTCTTCTAGTGAGAACTTTGACGATCTCTCCTCGTAACAACTTTCACGTATACAAGACAGTATCTTTAACTAGCATCGCCACCCGGCACATTACATGCCCATGACTTGTTTATCTTACAATGGCAAGTTCGCACCTTTGGAGCCGCTCTTCCCCCACCCACCCCCCACCTGTGGCAACCCCCGATCTGTTTTCTGTATTTACGAGTTTGGGTTTTTGTTTGATTTTAGGTTCCCCATTTAAGTGAGATCATGTGGTATTTGCCTTTCTCTAATTAGTTATAACACCCTCCAGCTCCATCCATGTTGTTGCAAATGGCAAGATTTCTTTCTTTTTTATGGCGGAATAACACACACACACACATATATATATACCCACACATGTTTTCTGTGCCCCTCATCCATCAGTGGACACGTGGGCTGCTTGCCTGTCTTGGCTATGGTAAATAACGGTGCAGTGAGCGTGGGGGTGCAGAGGTCTCTTCTGGTTACCATTTAAACTTCATTCTTCTTAATGACCTGGAGCCCAGATGTCGCCAACCAGAGGAGTCAAGGTTGGATGGGTGGCAGGAGTCTGAAACATGGCTCAAATCCCCTTCTAGGCGTGTGCCTCCGCTGTGGCGCTCTCCCTGGCCCTCCTTGTTGGGGGTGGGTCTGCCCAGAAACGCACATCTCTCAATGCTCAACATCCATCTTTCTGATGAGAGGAGACCGAGCCAGAGACTGACTGGATTCACCACAAGGCCCAGCTGGTGTGAAGTCCACTGTGGGGTCCTGGCTGGAGGACAGGCCCTTCCTCCCCCAAACAGAAGGTTAATGGGAACAGGAGACAGTGTATCTCGGGAGCCTTGGTCTCAGCTCCCAGAACTGCCGCCCTCAGAGACTGTGCTGTCTTCCCACCTAATTGCTCATCTAGGCAGAACTCCCCCGTCCAGGCCGGGGCTGCAGAGCAGGGACATGGCTGTGACCCGCTCTTCTCCCCCCTCCCCGGTGCTGGGCATGCTTCTTCCAACTGGCAGCAGGGCTGGGGAAAGAACATCTGCTCCTACATTTCCCAAGTCACAGCTGTCTCTGCGAATGGCTGCTTCCTTAGAACTTGTCGGTACGTGCCCCCTTATTCTTGCCAACAGATTAGGTCACAGGGTATCCATGTCACTCTTGTCCACCAAATCCTGTCCTAGAGTCTTTAGGGATGGAATGGTCAGTTTGAATAGGAGCAGAAGGAAACACCCCAAGAAAGCAGTGGAACAGGTGCCCCCCAGCCTCGGAGAGCCGGCCATTCGTTCCTCCCCAGGAGCCGAAAAGCAGGACTCATTGTGTCCTTACTGCGAGGAGAGCCGATCCATAAAGACGATCCCTATGTTTACTGCACGTTTGGTTGAACTGTGTCCCTTCAGACGACACGGGCAAGGTCAGCCTGAGTTAGTTAGAGAGCTCTCATTACATAAGCATTCTCAAGAAATGAGGTTTTTTCACAGTGTTTCACCATATTTTTGTGTATCTAGGTAATTGGAATTAACTGCTACTTTTAAGAAGTGTTTTTAAATGGAAGCTCTGAGACACATTGATAATTAGCATCCTTTTATACCCTCAATTAAACTGCCAAAGTCCGTAGCACTTTTCTTTCTTCTTGAGTTACTTAAATATAGCTCTGTAATTTTATTTACCCGATTTGTTTGCTCCCGCAGCACTGCAGTAATAATGAAGGGGAGGACTTAGGCCGTACTCACATCAAATCATCATAAATTCTAAAAACCTGCCAAGTCCAAAATTCTTAATGAGGGTTTACAGTTTACAAATGCATCTTTGGTTTCAAAAGCCTACATCTTGAACCAGGAAAGGACACATTTCTGCTCAAACCACACACTAAAGTTTGCTGGATTCTGGGTCACAGACCCGTATCTATTAGTTTATCCTTTTTTTTTTTTCCCTTCGGTGCAAACATCACGAACAGGAAATACCTGAAGCAGAATTCAATTTTCAGGAAATGCACCTGTTAGGTAGTGCAGAGTAGTTTTTTAAAAAAATGCATTGAGCACTTCCTTGTGCTGGGTGCTATGGGACCACCAAGGCTTGGGCCACCCAGTTTAGGGCTGGCTGGAGGGGTTTGAAGGGCGAGCATGGCTGTGGACGGCTGGGCGTCTCTTGGGGTTCCGTGCTGATAGCATGGTCGGTCCTTTCGTGAGCTAACATGAGACGGTTTCTGAGCCCCAAAATCTGGGGAGCAAACAAGAGGTCTCCAGAGACCACACTCTGGCCATGTGCTTTGCTGGTCTGTAAATGAGCCTCTCCCGGCTGCAGCTGAGACAGCCGGTGACGCTTGATTGCTTTACTGAACCAAATTAGGGGAGTGAGAAGGCCTGTCCATCACCGCCAAGCCCATGCGCCCTTCACTGAAGCTCAAACTCAAAAGCTTCCTGGTAATCAAGGGAGAGGAGCTGATGAAAATCTGTTACATTCCTGAGTTGGAAATTGCTGGCTCCCTCCCCGCGTACCTCCTCGATCTCATCTGACGGCTTTGTCTGACATCATCTGCTGGTGACACAAAGCCAGCAGAGACGTGGACGCACCTTCGACCAAATTATCACACCCCGGCTGGTTTTCTCTGCATGCGTAGAAGTGCCTGAACTTTCTCCCAGCAGACATAAACAGATGAGAAGGTGAAAATGGTCTCCTTCCAGATATCAGCTCAAACAATTAAAAAAAAAAAAAACCTTCCATATGATGATTCTCCCTAAAGGCCACGTAACTTGAAGTCTGTTAGGCAAACCTCTTTGAAGTCAGATATGCACGAAGCTGGTTTTCCTCCAGGTGTGCCATAAAATGCACATACCCACTACTCTCTGGGAGGTTCAGAACTGGCAGAATGTCAGTGTTAAGGGTTGACCTGTATCTCCATGGAAGGCTTGAAGGTTCCAGAGAGACAGATGAAAATTCCAATATATCAGCGTTCAGATGTCTGGAGGCCATTCTTGTCCATTTGTTGGGTCCCCTTGTGGGTAGGAAACCTCCAATCACCGATTTTTATTTAGATCGGACGTAGACAGCTGAAGCCTCAGAACCTGTTTCTGCACCTGTGCTATGGGGATCATAATATGACGCTGCTTCTTGCTGTGTCATGTGGATCATGCAAAATGTATATAAAATACCTACTTTGGTACTTAGCACCTAGTAGGTGCTCAATAAATATTTGCTGTTTTGATTTCTTCCCAGTTCCTCGAAAATACTAATCCCATAGTGGAACCTTTTAAGGTCTGTGAAATTACTGACATGAACCATCTTTGCCGTGGAGAAGCGTCTTTGCAGTTTGGGAAGAATGTTACTGTCCGGTGAGGCTAGTGTGCTCTGACATCATCTGTCTCCTCTTGTTGGTGACTCCCCCCCAGCTTTACTGAGATATAATTGACACGTAACACAGCCTAAGTTTTAGGCGTACAGAGTGATGATTTGATATACACATAGGTTGCAAGATGATGACCACAATAAGGTTAGCTAACACTCCGTCACCTCACAGAGTTAACATTTTTTTCTTGTTGTTGAGAATGTTGAAGGAATACTCTCTTAGCAACTTTCAAGTACATGGTACGGTATCGCAAAACTTAGCACGCATTGGATCCCCAGGACTTACTCATTTTCTAACTGGAAATTTGTACCTTTTGACCACTTCCCTCATTTCTCTCACCCCCAACTCTTGGCAACCACCAATCTACTCTATGAGTTAAGCTTTCTTAGTTTCCATATATTAGTGATAGCATACAATGTTTGTCTTTCTCAATCTGGCTTCTTTTCACATAATGCCCTTCAGTTTCATCCATGTTGAAAATGGCAAGATTCTTTCTATTTTATGACCAAAAAATATTCCAATATATGTCACATTTTCTCCATCCATGCATGGTGGACAATGCTGCAGTAAACATGGGGGTCCAGGTATCTCTTTGAGACATGATTTTCTTTCCTTTGGGTAGAAACTCATAAGTAGAATTTTTAATGGTATTTCTACTTTTAGTTCTTTGAGGACCCTCCATACTGTTTTCCACAGTGGTGGTACCAGTTTTCATTCCCACCAGTAGGGTTCCCTTTTCTCTGCGTCCTCTCCAACTCTTGTGATCACTTGTCTTTTTGGTAATAGTGATTCTAACACGTGTGAGTGGTATCTCATGGTGGTTTTGACTTGCATTTCCCAAGGAGAAGTGATGTTGAGTATCTTTGTATGGACCCGTTGGCCATTCAGATGTCTTCTTTGGGAAAAAAAAATGTCTCTTCAGGTCCTTGGTTTTTGATCTCTCTCAGACTGTACCTTCCGGTAAACACACTCATTCTCCCCCCTCCCTTTTCAGCCGTCTTCTCTAGCTGCGTGTCTGTAATTCCCAGTCATACTGCTGTATCGTTTTTACTCACCTTTGCTCAGTTCCTAGTTTGCTTGTGAGATCTAAAATGCCTTCTGGGTATTTCTCACCAGTTACTTATGTCAATTGGGAATTTGGGGTGAACTGACCCAGCCTTGGAACTCTTGACGTTCAAGCCAGCTTGAAATAAGCTCATGGTTTTGCAGAACCAAGTATACTCAGGTCGCTTGTGCCGATGGAAGTGAGTTTTAAATCGTAGGTCTGGCTGCTTAGCAAAGATGGGCTCTGTCAAATGGGAGAATGCCTGGGTGATGCTGGCTTGAGCTCTTCTGTGACTGAGGAGCACTTCTCCTTCTCTGCTTTTTATTGAAAATGTCACGAGCTTTATTGCCTAAGTGTTCAAGCATGAGGACAAAATGGGAAATTACTTTAACTTCCATTCAGAGTGCTATATCGCCTGTTTCCAGAGGGCACAAAAGGGCAGTTGTCCGTGCAAGGAAAGGGTATGTTTTGCAAGAAAGTGTCCCTAAAACTCTAGTTATGATTCTGAGTCTCCTTTTTTTAAGGGCCTGATCCCAGAATAGCTGTAAGACTGTTTGCTTGCTACAGACATTTTACTTGTTCTAACCTAGTGGCATTATGATACAGCTTAATATTATAAAGCAAATGGATAAGTTAAAAAATAATGGTGTTTGCATGGTCAAAATAAATTTGTCTTGTATTGGGAGGATACTGTATCCTGATAGAATTAAATAACTATTAAATCTTGGGATCTGATGGGAGCGTCCATTTATCTAAATGAATCTTTGTATGAGATCCCAACCAAGTGATCATCTAACCTGTGTTTGGTTTTATCTACTGCCGGAAGCTCTTCCCTTGGATAATACATCATATCTTCGCTCTGTTCCATAGACATATGTTCTGCATATTATGCCCCCTTTGGTCCTGGTACAGCCTTCACCCATTGATCCCACTCCCAAGCTAATAGAATAAATCAGAATTAATTCAGCTCTCCCTTCCCTGATGAGCTATAAAGTATTTGAAGACAGCTTTTTTGTATATGCCCTGTCTTTTCTCTTCTCCAAGATAAACTTCCTTAGGCCTCTCTTTCCTATATATCATCCTGTTGACTTTGTCCCAGTAATGCTGTGTTTGATCCTCGTTCCTTGTAAAGGGAAGCATCCACAAATGAATAAAACAAGTTAGGTATTACATGATACTATGCTTCCATGAGTTGCTATTTTATGGCATGCACTTTAATGGCACCTGTCAGGAGGAAGCACTTCTATGATCTATCAGATATCCCATGGTGTATTTATTTGCTTGGTTGTGTAGACTGTACCACAATAAAGAAATTATTTAGTCTCAGAAAGGTACATAGATCACATTGAGATAAAAGAATTTGTTAGGAAGAAATCAGGTCAAAAGTCAAATGACAGTAGGAGAAATAAAATGATGTCAAAGGTAATACCTAGTACATGTTGGACACCCAGCTCCTTGCTTTCACAGCTGAAGCAGGAAGGTAACTCTGACCCGTTATATGATTCATAGTCTCCAAAAGATAACAGCAACCCCAATACTCAAGAGAAATACAACCATTTTTGGTATTGAGACATTTCTTCTGTGGTTCCATGTAGAAAGGACGCTGGATGGAATATTTAGAGATCTAAATTCCAAAATGCCTTTTAGATGTATAGTTCTATGGATTTTTATAAGCTTACACGTGTGTGTGACCACCACCCCAAGAAAGATATGAAATATTTCCATCACCCCCAAAATTTCCTCACGCCCCTTTGGACTCATTTCCTCCAGCCCCAGCACCTGATGACTACTGATCTGATCTTACTGTCCACAGTTTTGCTCTTTCTGTCCCATAAATGGTCATACAATGTGTCATCATTTTGTCTTTTCTCGTCTGGCATCATGCTTCTGAGGTTCATCAGTATTGTGTCTATCTGTGGTCCCTTCCTGTTGCTTGCTTCGTAGTACCCCAGAGCCCTACTCTAGCTTGCATACACTGTTTATCCCCTCACTAGTTAATGGACATCTGCGCTGTTCCCAGTTTGCAGTGTGCCTTAGCCCAGTTGGGCTGCTAGAACAAAAATACCATAGCCCAGTAGCAGCTTAAAATAACAGGAATTAGTTGCTCACCGTTTTGGAGGCTGAGAAATCCAAGACCAGGCACCTGCAGATTTTATTCTGGTAGGGCCTGCCTCCTGGTTCATAGACAGCCGTATTTACGTGTTCTCACATGGTGGAAGGGACAAGGCAGCTCCCTGGGGGCTCTTTTATGACTCACTAGTCCCATTCATAAGGACTCCATTCCTCATGACCTAATAATCTCCCAGAGGCCTTACCTCCTCATACCACCACCTTGAAGGTTAGGATTTCAACATAGGGATTTTGGGGGCACACACACACATTCAGTGCAGAGTGATTATAAGTACAGTTGCTATTAACATTCACATACAGGTCTTTATGTGGATGTATATTTTCATTTCTCTTGAGTAGATACCTAGATGGAATGCTGTATCATATGCTCAGTATGTATTTAACTTGATGAGAAACTGCTAAAATGTTTTCCGAAGTGGCTGTGCCCTTTTTAATTCCTGCTAGCCTCAGGTGAGTGTTCTGCTTACTCTCCGTCCTTGCCAACACTTGATATGATCATTTACATTTGCTCAGGGTTCTTTAGTGATATAAATGTTTAAATCTGCTGCCCATATTTTACTGCATTGACTTTTTCCTTATTGAGTTTGAGGGTTTTTAGGTATTCTACACACAGATTTTTTAACCAGTGTTTGTTTTGCAAATATTTATGACAGATGATGGCTTGTGTTTTCATTGTCTTAACAGTACTTTTTGAAAAAAGACATCTTTAATTCTTGTGAAGTCCTGTCTGTCGTATTTTTCTTTGATGATTCATGTTTTATGTGTCCTATCTGGAGATCTTTGCCTAACTCAGGCAGGGCCTCCTATGTTTTCTTCTATGTGTTTTATCATTTTAGCTTTAATATTTGGGTTGTGTCAGTTTTGAACAGTTTGTCCATTTTGTTATTGGAATAACATGTGAAAAAGTTTCAAAGATACTGTTCTTAAAGATTATTTATTTACTTGAGAGAGAGAGAGACAGCACATGTGCCCATGCACAAGCGGGGTGAGGGGCACAGGGAGAAAGAATCTTTTTTTTTTAATGTTCAGCCAACATGTAGTACATCATTAGTTCTTGACGTAGTGTTCAGTGATTCATTAGTTTTGTTTAACACCCACTGCTCATCACCACATGTACCCTCCTCTGTTACCCCATCCCCCTATCCACCTCCTTTCTGTAATCCTCAGTTTGGTTCCCAGAGTCCAGAGTCTTTCATGGTTTGTCTCCCTCTCTTGTTTCTTCCTTCAGTTTTCCCTCCCTTCCCCTGTGGTCCACCGCACTATTCCTTATGTTCCACATATGAGTGAAACCATATAATTGTCTTTCTCTGCTTGACTTATGTCACTCAGCATAATCCCCTCCAGTCCCATCCATGTCGATGCAAATGGCAGGTGTTCATCCTTTCTGATGGCCGAGTAATATTCCATTTTGTATGTGGACCACATCTTCCCTATCCATTCATCTGTTGAAGGGCATCTCAGCTGGGAAGGACAGAATCTTAAGCAGATTCTTTGCTGAGCACAGAGCCCTATGTGGGGTTCACTTTCATGATCCTGAGATCATGATCTGAGCTGAAACCAGGAGTCAGACTCTTAACCAACTGAGCCACCCAGGTGCCCCTGTTCTTAAACAGTTCTTAATAAAAGTCAATGACATTGTGTCAAAGAATATTCCAGAAACAATGTCCATTAAGGAAGCTGAACCAAGGACATATCTCTCTGTTGTTCTGACATAATAAACCAGTGGTAGATCATATCCACTTAGTATTTTTTGTTAATTATTATTTTTTCTTTTTCAAATTTTTACTTATTTTTTAAAATTCAAGTATACTTAATGTGCAGTGCCACAGGAGTTTCAGGGGTACAGTATAACGATTCAGCAACTCCACTCACCACTCAGGGCTCATCATGATAAGTGTCATCTTAATCCCCTTCACCTTTGTCAGCCGTCCCCTCATCCACCTCCCCTCTGGAAACCACCAGTTTGTTCTCTGTATTTAAGAGTCTGTTTTTTATGTGTTGCTTTTCTTTTCTTTGTTAGTTTATTGTTTCTTAATATTAACTCAGAAGCTCTTCTTTCTTGAATGAATTGGATATCTGGTAAATATACTCCTGACTCATGACAGTAAAATCATGTTGTCTGCAAATGGGAGGAAGTTTTTAATGTTGTTTTATAGAAAGTTGAAGGAAAGAGCACACATAGAGGATTGAGCTTTTCCAAAAGTTGTATCTAAGTAATTAAAGACACCTTTTTAAAAAACGTGAGCCAGTAGGCATTTCTGTTTTTCCTTGAATCCTCAAAAGCTATTTCTACCAACTTATACCACTGTGATATTTTTAAGGTGCTGATTTTGAGTTCATCCCAAGTCAATGAAACCCTATTATCCCCTACAGATCACCCCCTAGGTAATAGAATGTTGCATTGGCCAATATTGAAAGAGCTATATCTAAGGACCACCTTGTTTAGAATTTGTCTGAGTTCAGAATTGTGGTTTATACAGAGGAAGACGGGCATGCACTTTGAATGAAATGTTCCACAAAGTAAATATATCTATACTTCGGAAGGGAATGAAGAGTTGTCTTTTTGAAAGTGATTTAATGGTCACAGGATAAAACTAGATAGGGTCATACCCATGGAGTTGCTGGAAACCCCCCCTTTTTTTTTTTAACATTTTAACCACTTTTTACCCATTTCAGTCACCCACTGACCCCATCTCTGACAACAACCAATCTGTTCTGTGTATCTATGCGTTCAAGGTTGTTGTTGTTGTTTTTTTTCTTTCCAATTCCACATATAAGTGAGATCGTATAGTATTTGTCTTTTTCTGTCTGATGGAAACACTTTAAGTTCACAAGGAGCTAGACCCTGAGCTTGGTGCGAATAGTGTCCATATCGTCCTTGTTCATGCTTATATCCTCAGTTTCTATCTCAGGGCCTGTCACAGAGTAGGCAATGAATGAATGAATGAATGAATGAATATTTCCTGGACTCAGTTGAAAAGCTGCTTGGGCGATCTGTAAGTGTTTGATGATATCAAGTGGGCATGTGCCCCCAAATCCCGGGCTGGGGATTCTTCTGAGAGACATTCTCACACAGGACTGTAAAACAGCATATGTAGCAAGATGCTGATTATGATCTCTTTGTGGGTGGGAGGTGGCCTCGGTGTCCATCCCTAGGGGAATTGGGTAGGTATGAATAATATGGAATATTTTGAATATGAATAATATGGAATATTTTGCAACAGTCCAGATGTGCATGCATGGCAATGTGGGTAAATCATGAAAATCCATTCTTTAGTCAAAAAATAAGAAACAGTGAGAGTCATAGCACGATATATTTATGTAGTTTAAAACACATGGACATTTGAAACGACACATACTTGGAGGCCGTGCCTCAGAGGGGATAAGAACATGGAATCTGGAGCCAGAATGCACGGGTCCGAATCCCAGTTCCACACTTAGTGCTTGCTGTAGGTGAGCTACTTAGTTTCTTTGTGCCTCAGTTTTCTCATTGGTAAAACGGTGAAACCTCATTTCATTGTTATCCAGATTAGGTGAGTTAATGTACATGAACCACTGGGAACACATAGTAAGTGCCTCAAGAGGATTATCTGTCATAACTAAAATTACAGAAGAATACGCCTAAAGACATACATCAAACACATGAGAGGGGGTGACCAAGCAGGTAAAGGAAAAGGAGTAGGATTTGGAGATGAAGAGCAGAAGAGGAGAAAAAAGAGGAAAAGAAAGTTACTTAGAGCTTACTGTTGGGAAAGGGGACCTTAATTTGTGACACTGAGGAGAGTAAACTTTCCAGGATCCCCTGGGGTCTGAGATTCCAAAACTTCAAAACCACTTTCAAGTCTCAGATACCGATGTCTAGACCTGTCCTCGTTACAGCATTTGAAAGCCAAGCTTAGATCCTTGTATAAGAATGGATTGTACCTGAATCTTTCAAGGTTACTAGCATTTTGAGTAAGTGTTGCCTTGATGAAAGCTCTGATGTTCTGATTTCATTTTTCCTTATCACTTTGTTATTCTCATCAGGATTTGCCTTATTTGTTTATTTTGTTTTTGGTGTTTGGCAGTCTCTAACAGGTCAGGCACAAGAAGGAAAAGACCCCCATCTGCTGTGGCAGCTGCTGATAAAACTGGTTTTGAGTGTTCAGCAATTCGTAGAGAAGATGTGGGAATAAAGTCTTTTCCTCAAGGCAGCCGAGGTGGAATTTTGAACGTCTCTAGATAATGAAATATTCCTTGTGGAATTTGAACTCTTTCTAGCGAGTCTCATTGTGTTGAACCCCTAAAATCACCATTGGAAAGGGTTAAAATGAGGGGACATGTTCAGTCTTTAAATAGTCCAGGACATCCTTCCATGTGATGGTCACAAGCACGGAGGGACCAGATACAACTTGGTCTGGTCAGCCGTTCCCCAGCGTGGAGGCGGTATTGGTAGAGACGTTTGTTATAAGTAATTTGCTTCTACTAACATTAGTGTTTTTGTGCCTGTGTGAGTGGATTCAGGTTATTCCTATAAGAATGTCCCTCTCATTTGCATTTTGTATGAGAATTTCATGAAGAAACAGAATGCGCCCGGGTACAGATGAGGAGGCATTAATGGAGAGACTGTCTACATAGTGTAGGCAGGTTAAGGGACAAACGAGATTGTGAGGTTCCCTGAGACTCACCCAGATGGAAGATGTTCCCACTTACCGAGCCCTGGAAGGAAAGGGTTATTGGAACCCCACTGGAGCTGGAAGAGGAGCCACCCAGGGGCAGTTCCCACTGTCAGAACGGGAGAGCCCTTTTCGAAGGGGAACGGGGGAGAAACACCCTGACCTCTCTCTTCACATGCCCTCAGATTTCCTGCCATTGTCTCCCATTGGCCTCACCCAGCTGGAAGCCAGGTGTAAGCTGTCTAGGAGATGCAACCCCCAGGTATTAACTTCCTAGGGCTCAGAACAGAGGGGGGGCAGAGAACAGATTGGGGAATGGAAAATGGAGAATTGTCAGTATACATTTCTATCTGTCTTTCTTTTTTTAACAAAGAGAGGCGTTTGGGAATTTTATTTAACAGTACCCATGGGAGTGTGGTACAGATGTGAACATAATCTGTTAAGCATTTTATGGCAGGAAAGAGATTGCAAATTACTGGTCTTTGAGGCTGATTCCCAGGGTAGGTGATGTTTTCCTCACGTATATCTCATATGCTATCATTAAGCACAACTCATTTCTATTTATAAATACATTTGGTAGGCAAATTTCTATTAAGGTTTAAATACCTGTCTTTAGAAGAGAGACCCCTAGGGAATGGAGCTCCATTTCCAATTCTTTCTTTTCTTTGCCATTGTTTACCCAGTGTCTCCCACAGTGCCTCCTGGCATTGAGAGTGAATGAATGGGAAGTGATCTCCATACACCTTCAATAGCCCAAGTATGGGTTCACTGGATCCACATCCAGTTTGGAGAATATGCTCATGACTTTGCTGATATGTGAAATTCTTTGAAAACAAATGATCTTATAGGGTGATGGGTATTAAGGGCAGCACGTGCGGTGATGAGCACTGGGTGTTCAACACAATCAGTGAATCGTGGAATGCTACATCAGAAACTAATGATTTATTATGTATTGGCTAATTGAACATAATTTAAAAAAAAAAACAAATAATATTGGGGCCAGATAACCTTGTAGGTGTTTGCACCTTGATGGTAAAGTGGAGGGTTATAACTAAGATACATCATGTTCAGTGTGCCAAGGAACGGAAGAGAATCAGGATTAGAAATGGGCTCTGGTCCTATGAGCCATGGAATTTGACCGTGATCCTCTTCATGCTAGTAGAGATGGGGGTGGAGTGGCATTTGTCTCTTGTCTTTGCTGTAAGTATTCCCGGCACATACCCTTCTCCCCCAAACAATCAGAAATGTAAAAAGTCAAAAGCCTAGAATATACAGAGATGCCCTGAACTCCAAATCTCTTTTCTACGTATACAATTAAAACTTACTGGAAGGGCTGGATGCCCATATTCTTCATGTTTTGGGAGAAGATTCTTAGTCATTTTGATGGACATTCTAAGGACGCTACTAAATGTGATTACAAAGGAGGAGGGCAAATCATTCAGGTTGCTGTTTGTCCTAACATCTGATAAGGCCACAGCTTCCTGTAGAATGAGTTACTTCAGGCTGGGCAGCCTATACTCATCTTTTCTGAGTTACCAGGACCCCAAAGAAGAAGCATCTGAGGGCTTAACACTCCAGGTCACCCATCACAGGGAAAACGAATCTGAGAGGTCAGGTGATGTGTAGAGGGTGATCTGAGGATCTGATCTCTCAGTCAAGAAATGCTATGAGCAATATCTATTATGAGGTTGGGTGGGAGATAGAACCTATCAAGGTACATAGTTATGGGTCAGGTCTCCTACTGGGGAAGAAGTTCCCTTTTGCTACTTTTCACAGATAAGCTAACACGAAGTCTAATGAAAGGGACTCTTGTCATGAGGCTGTTACCATTACGATCAGTTCTAAAGGTTGAGCACATTGTCCTGAAGTGTGTTCTGCCCCTTCTAGGGGACCATAGACATAGGATTGGAGAATCCAGACTTGTTTTCATGGATCCGGACAACATTGCTAGGAGGGGTGGGAGAACCAAGTCCTCCCAAGAAGTAAAAAGGTCTCCCTTTCTCTCCAGGATTGTATATTCCAGATTGCTGGGCTTAACTAATAAGGCCCCTGACAAATGAGAAAACTGTCTGCAGGGGCCTTGCTGAGTTGTTTTCAGGCAGGCCAGTATGAGAGCACTGTGAGAAGCCCAACTCCCAGTCCACTAAGTCCATTGGGAGGTATAGGACTCTTCTCTACTGATCTTATTCCCACTGTCTGCTGCTGGCCAGTGGCCCCTGAGGATAGATTGCCCCCAATTCAGGGACTCGTGCATTAGAAACCAGACGATAGAATAAGTGACTGCCCACGGGAGGCCCAGTATGAAAAGCCGTACTGTTCTGGTGGAGTTAAGTGTCATCGGCACGGAAAGGATAGTTCTTGCCAAGGGAGAATTAACCTGTGTATTTTCCATGTCACAAAGACTGGGGTTTTTATTTATTTTTATTTTTTAAAAAGATTTTATTTATTTATTTATTTGACAGAAAGAGCACAAGGAGGGGGGATGGCAGATAGAGGGAGAGAGAGAAGCAGGCTCCTCGCTGAGTAGAGAGTGTGATGTGGGGCTCGATCCCAGGACCCCGGGATCATGACCTGAGCCGAAGGCCGATGCTTAACCGATTGAGTCACCCAGGAGCCCTGACTAGGTGTTTTTAAGTAAGTCCCCATGGAAGAGATAGTGGAGCAGAGAGGAAGGAACTGGGATGGGGCACAAGTTGATCAAGGAGTAAGATGGCTTCATTGACCCTTTTG
Source organism: Enhydra lutris kenyoni (assembly GCF_002288905.1). Taxonomy (NCBI): domain Eukaryota; kingdom Metazoa; phylum Chordata; class Mammalia; order Carnivora; family Mustelidae; genus Enhydra; species Enhydra lutris. The sequence continues at coordinate 42,045,441 of NW_019154097.1, forward strand.
TGTGGTGTGGCTTCTCCGGCACGTCTGTCTCATGGCTGGGCTTGGTTTCCAGGGCAAGTAGAAAATGAAGCCTACGGCACAAAACGGAAGTTGCAGAAACAGACCGACATGAGGTCTACAATGAATTCATTTACAGCAATGGTGAACCCGTAGTGCGGTGAAGGAAAGATGGCTTTTCCAAAGGTGTTAAGTCTGGACCCCTATCTTATACTGTGAGCAAGTATCAACTCCAAGCACATTGTAAACCTCAGTGCAAAAACTAAAAATAATAAGGCTTCTACAGCTTTGTGCAGTGACATTATTGTAGCCAATGAGGTTTATCCAATGCACAATTATTGCTAATTGAAAAATAATAAGCCTTTTAAAAAAGAATATGGGAGAGATCTTTATGACCTTGGAGAGGAAAAGAGTTTTGAAACTGGATACAAAGAGCATCCATCATAAAGGAAAAGATTGATGGTGAAGACTATATTTAAAATAAACTCTGTTGGGGGCGCCTGGGTGGGGCTGTCAGTTAAGCATCTGGCTCCTGATATCCGCTCAGTCTTGATCGCAACCTTGTGAGTTCAAGGTCCATACTGGGCTCCATGCTGGGTGTGGAGTCTGCTTAAAAAAGAAAATAAAGTCAGTTCATGCAAAGACACTAGTAAGGCGAGTCAGAAAAACCAGTCACAGGGTGGCAGAACATACGTACGTGCATCACACGCACATGCGTGCATACGTACATATATGAAGGGACAGCTCTAAAACATACGAAGAATAACCAAGAAACCAAGAGACAAATATAGGCGGCCTGATAGAGAAATAGGCAAAGACTAGAATAAGCTCCTCACAAAGGAGTGGATTGGAATGACCCACAAACTTACAGGAAGATTACCAGTCACTAGGTAAGTGTGAGTTAATTTCACAGTGAGAGGCTCCAATCCTGAGTATGGAGCGAGCACTCACAGAGTGTCCCTGAAGAACGTGCCTGGTGCAGCTGTCTGTGATCTCTGAGAAGCGAACACCAGCAGGTGGGTTGGGGAACTCAGAGTACCACCGAACGGACAGTCACGTGTCTGCCATTTCTATTCTCTGACCCAGACTCAAAGACAGCCTCAGGCTCCCAAAGTGCACACGAGGTGCAGAAGGAGAGACCTCTGGAGAACACTTGTTTTGGGTCTGTGGGATCGGAAGCAGACCCCTACAAGACGGAGAGAATGGGGGATGCCCTGCTCTTTGTGTGTTTGTTTTCCATTGTCTTCTGGCTCTGAAGCAGGGACGGCCGTGATGGCACCAGCATCGTGGTAGGTCTTTCTGCCAGGACCCTGGGAGGAATCGTTATTTTTCCCACTTCCTCTACCGTCCAGCTGGTTGCCTTTTCCCCTCCTCTCTGTATCTTCTCTCTCCTCCCTTGCAGATGCAGCTGTGGAAAATATACAGTAGAGTGAGGAAGTTGAAGCTCCACTTGCTAGCCAGAAGGCCAGGAAGGGGGGTACTGAGCACACACAAAGGAGGGGGCCTTGAAAAAGCAACAGCATAAAGTCGTATGAACTTCTGGGCTCACTCCCAGGTCGCGCAAGCACGGATCTGATTCTGAACAGCATCATAAAGGTTTTGAGGACTGGTTTGTAGTGCAGGCAACCTCCCAGGTTGTAGACCCGCCAGTGGGTCGCACACGCCCAGGACAATCTGAAGAGCACTGCAGAGGTTTGTAAACTGAGCTGATCGTGAAAGCACAGGGAGTAAATCAGAACTCGTAGTCTTGGTACTGGGCAAAGACCTTCCCGACCTTGGGTTGAGCAAAGTTCTTAGGTATGACACCAAAGCACAACCAGTGAAGGGAAACAAATGAATTGGACCTCACCAAAAATAAAACTTTTAAGGCAGATTGATGAGATATCAACTCACACCAGTTGGATCGGCTGTTTTCAAAAAGACGAAAATAGCTGCTGGGGAGAAAAGGAGTCTGTGTGCATTGTTGATGGGGATGAAGTGGAGAACAGTATGCAGGTTCCTCACAAAATTAAAAATAGAGCCATAAAAAAAGCAGTTCCACTTCTGGGTATTTACCTGAGAAAAACAAAAAACAGCAGTTCAAAGAAATCTCTGCACTCCTATGTTCATTGCAGTATTATTTACAACAGCCAAGATATGGAAGCTGAGTGTCCGTCAATGGACAAATGGATACAGATGTGTGCGCACATGCATGCGCAGTCCCCCCCACACTGGAATATTATTCAGCCATTAAAAGAATGTAATCCTGACCCTTGTGACACCATGGATGGACCTAGAGGGTATAATGCTAAGTGAAATGAGTCAGACACAGAAAGACAAGTACCATATGATTACACTCATACCTGGAATTTCAAAAACAAAACGAATGAACAAAACAAAACAAATGGATTCATAGGTACAGAGAACAATGTGGGGGCTAGCAGAGGAAAGGGGGTTGGCAGAATATGGTTGAAATAAGTGAAGGGAATTGAGAGGTACAAACTTGTCATTATAAAATGAATTAGTCTCCAAGATGTAAAATACAGCATGGGGAAATATTATCAATAAAATTGCAATAACTCTGAATATAAGCAACATGTGGTAATTAGACTCTTTATGGGGATCATTTCATAATATATTATCAAATCATGGGGCACCTGGGTGGCTCTGTGGGTTAAGCCTCTGCCTTCGGCTCAGGTCATGATCTCAGGGTCCTGGGATGAGGCCCTGCATTGGGCTTTCTGCTCGGTGGGGAGCCTGCTTCCCCCTCTCTCTCTGCCTGCCTCTCTGCCTACTTGTGATCTGTCTCTCTGTCAAATAAATAACCGAAATCTTTTAAAAAATATATATATATATTAAATTATCAAATCAGTCTGATGGACACCTGAAACTAATAGAAAATTGTGTGCCAATTATAGTTCAATGGGCAAAAAATAATGAACATAAATAATCGAAAGTTCTTGCTTTGTAAAAAAGAATAATAACCCTGACAGGAGAATGAAAGGAGAACCAGAGTGGGAGAAAATATCTGTAAATTACACATTAAAAAAGGACTCGTATTCAGAATATACAAAGAACTCTCAAAAATTAACAAAGTGTAAATAAAGAGCTCAGTGCAAAAATGGGCAAAATATATGAACAGACACTTCACCAGAGAAGATACTTGAAAGCACAGAGAAGAATAAACACATGAAAAGACACTAAACATCATTAGTCATTAGAGGGCAATGCGGTTAAAACCACAGGCAGGTATACCTGTCCGGATTGCCTAAAATAAAACAAGTAAACAAGTGAAACCAACAAGAACTCTGATAACACTAAATGTGGGTGAGGACTAGAGCCCCTGGAACGCTGAGACATTGTTCATGGAATGCAAACTGGTACAACCACTGTAGAAAACAATGTGGCAGTTTCTTACACAGTTGAACACATGATTAACACAGGACCCAACACCTCACTAAGTATTTATTCTAGTTGAGTTAGAAACCTGTGCACACACGCGCATTGACTTGCACCTGAATGTGAATGGCAGCTCTTCTCACAGTTGCCAACAACTGGAAATGACCTACATTTTCTATCAGCTGGTAAACAGACCAACTGTGGTATTTTTGTAATGGAGTATTGCTCAGCAACAAAAAACTGAGTAAACTATTAATATATGTAGGAATTAAGTGAATCTCAAAGGCCTTTAGGCTGAATGAAAAAAGCTCATCTTAAAAAACGATATATATTGGGGCACCTGGGTGGCTCAGTGGGTTAAGCCTCTGCCTTCGGCTCGGGTCATGATCTCAGGGTCCTGGAATCAAACCCCACATCAGGCTTCCTGCTCAGCAGAGAACGTGCTTGTCCCTCTCCCTCTTCCCTTCCCCCTTCTCCTACTCTCTCTTTCTCTCTCTCAAATAAAAAAATAAATAAAATCTTTAAATTAAAAAAAGAGCACGGGCGCCTGGGTGGCTCAGCCACTAAGCATCTGCTGAAATCAAGAGTCCGACACTTAACCGACTGAGTCACCCAGGTGCACCCCAAATTTTCAGTCTGAAAATGAAAACACTTCTACGTTCACTCCCCCATTCAAATAATCGACAACAGCAACAACAACAAAAATCCAAAGACTCAACCAGCTCATGTCTTTCTAAGTCACCCCCTGGAAATTGCATTCACCTGTCTGAGAACTGAAGTTACTTAATCTGAGGGGATCCTGATTGGTGAGCTAGGGAAAGCATCTGGGGTTTTCTGTGATCAGAGCAGGGGATAGTAAGCCAAGAGCCTTGCAGCGATGGAGGGGGAGTGTCAAGGACTGGAGTGGTGTCTTGGGCGGGGTGGGGGGGGAGGGTAAAATATTTCGTTCTCAAGTTCCGTACCGCCAAAGACTTTGTTTTCTTTTTCAACCGTTTTTGCTTTCACGTTTATGCTTCATCTCAGATTGCCTCATGTTTTCATCGTTCCAGAATCAATAATGATAAATCTGTTGCCGTCAAGGAAAATTTCAGCTTTAACCGTGAATCAGAGAGTCACCGTCCCACCTACCTCCTATCAACCTCACCAAAGAAAGTCAATCAGAATTCTTTCACAGAAAATGAGAAGAGGATTATTGTCAATCCGAGCCGGAGGCGGCTAGGTTATTCAGAGTCCTAACCTTGGCTTTCGCTAGGATGGAAACAAGATGATTAATTGCAGATTCCCTCCCAGTGTCTCCTTTAGCTGTCCTCACCCTCAGCCAATTCATGGAGCTCCCTGTGAAGGGAGGTGAAGGGACGAACTGTCACAAATAAAAGAAAAATGCTCCGGCTCCCTGTATCTGCATGGCTAAGTTCAATCAGGACTTTGCGTTGGAATAGCACAGAAGCATAAGATTTTCAGACGCCCGGATCTGCTGTCTTTCTGGTTGCTGTCCCTCCCCCGCGCATCTGCATGTGCTGCAACCAGCCCATCTATCACAGGAGTTCTTTTCTGCTCTTGGAATTCCAGAGATGGGGACTGCTCAGTCTGCACTCCCTGGGCTGGGGGCTTTGGGCGAAAGCACCTGCTCGGGGCTCCCCTGGCTGCCAGATTGCATGGTGGCTTTCCGACTTGAGCCCCCAGGCCCCCCTGAAATATGTCATACTTCTAACCCTTCTCCCATGGGTGCCGTCCATCCACCCATTTGCCATTATGTACATCGTAGTCAGGTCATGCTAGCATCTGTCTGGGTGCTCTTCGGAGTCCCAAAGCATCCTGAGCCCATGGAGCCTGGGCACCCTCAAGCCCTTAGGTCCATCCTATATGCTGACTCAATATTTTTTTTAAAGATTTTTTAAAATTTATTTATTTGACAGGCAGAGATCACAAGTAGGCAGAGAGACAGGCAGAGAGAGAGGAGGAAGCAGGCTCCCTTCGGAGCAGAGGACCTGGCTTTGAACCCAACTGTACCATTTACTATGTAATCTCTAAATTCAATAACTTACAGCCCTCCCTTATAAAGTAGGAATTGTGGCCACCTCGCTGACCATTATGAGGCTTAGGGAGAGAACATGTATCAAAAGTTCTTCAGCTTCTCTCTCTCCACTGTAACATCCCATTAGGATACAAACCTCCTAAGATAACTCTCACCCTAAAAACAGCAAATGAAACTCTGTTCATACCCTTGCCCCTCCAGCTTATAACTAATTTCTCTTCTCCCCTCCGTGGATAACCCTTCTGAAGAGTAGTCTGCACTCCCTCCCTGCTGTCTGTCTGTCCTCACATTGACTCCTGAATTCAATCTGATCGGCCCGATTTCCATCCCTGCTACTCTATAAAAAACTCTAGTCAAGGTCCTTTGAAGTTGCTAACTAACCTTAATGTTGCTAAATCCAATGGTCCATTTCAGTCCATCTCTTCTGGGCCTTCCAGCAGACCTGGCGTGGTTCGTCATGCCCCCTTCCTTGAAACACTCCGTCCACTTGGGTTTCAGAATGGCGCGTGCTTCTTTCCTCCCTCTCATCGGCTTCTCCAGCTCCTCTACTGAGTCTCCTCATCCCTCGGCACTAAACCTCAGAGGATCCGGACTGTCCTTGGACTCATTTCATTGTCGGCCTCACCCATGCCTATGGGTTTAAATACTTGAAATGCTGAAGGTGCCCAAATTCATACATTCAGACATTTCCTCTGAACTCCAGACCGCTACTTCTCCCCATCTCCTGGTCCAAGCCATTGTCTTTTGCTTGGATCAGTGCAGTAGCCTCTTCACTGATCTTCCTATTTCTGTCCTTGCCTGTCGCCCCTTTACTAACACAATTAGACTTAAGTTACAATGTGAGACAGCTCATGTCACTCTTTTGCTCCCCCTTTGTCTTTTTGGAAAGTTGAAATCCTCCGTGGTGTGCCTCTGCTGCCTTTGCTTCTGTTCTCACTCTGCTGTAACTGCCCTGGCCTCTTGGCTGCTCCTCAAACACATCAACCAGGTACCTGCCTCAGGGACTTTGCACTTGTGATTTCTTCTAGTGGGAAACCTATCCCCCAGACAACTCAGGGCTCATTTTCTTGTTCTCTTTAGATCTCTGCCCACATGTTAGAGAAGTTTTTTTGGCCACACTGTATTGAGTAACCACTCCTTTCCTCCTTACCCTCTACTGGCTCTCCTCATCCCTCTTGTTGCACCTTAATTTTCTCCATGATGCTCTTCACAATCTGTCATAAAATACCACTTTTTATTAGTTTATTGTCCTCCCTCATTAAGAAGTAAGCTCATTCAACAAGTTATGCTCTGTTCCAGTTTCATCGTCTAACCAAATGGTTCAAAACTTCAAATTTTTTAGTCACCTCCCAATGACATTGTGAGGAGTAGACATGGTAACACATATAGAAATGCACTGAAAATAATTAAAAGTGTTATCTGGATGTAAGGCATTAATTCTGTCATCACCATTATTAATAAAGAAGATTCCAGAGGATTCCTGCTTCCACCCTCCTTGGGTACCCACCTATAGGAAGTCTTCTCTTCTTCTTACAACTGGGGGAAAAGCTGGCATGTCTCCTCATAGACCAACAGACAGGATAGATGAGGCTGCTGACGGAGGCCAGGAAGTGGAACGAGTGGCTGTGGGCAAACCGCAGTGCGTATCAGAACCTCAGTTTCCAAAACAGCAAAAATGAAGTATTCATGATATTTCTCTGCCGTGACTCTCAGAGTTGATAAGATCAGAAGAAAAACCAATAGGCAAATGTTTGGTCTACGCAGTAGATCTAGCAAGGTGACGAGGCACAGATTGCTGATGCCAACACCTTCTGTGCATACCCTATGACCTTGGGTGAGTTATTTTACTCCTCTGTGCCTCTCTTTCCTCCAAGTGTACAGAAGAGTGCTAACAGAACCCATCTCTTGGGGTTGAAATGTGGTTAACTGCAAAGCACTTAGAACAGTTACCTGGAGGTTCTAATAAATGTTGCCTATCTTTATTATTATTGTGTTGTTATTTGTAGAGTATGAAGTACCATACAAAAAAATTTTTTTGCCTTATCATGTGTTCTTTTTAGCTGAGGCCAATGAGAAGTGGTGAAAAAATTAGGGCATCTCATTGATACACATCTATGGAACCATAGCTACCCAGTAAAAGCATCTTAAAGAGATGTTTAATGACCAAAGTCAAAGTTACATATATATATATATATATATATATATATATATGCTCCCCTCTCAGTCTTTCAGAATTCTTTTGATGTCCTTTGATAACCCTCTTATCTTCCTCTTATCTTCCCTATTCTTAGGGAAGAACACGTGGCAGAAATCAGAAGATTCAAGAACTCTCTGATGTAAAGTAAGAGATAATAGGAAAGTTGGGTCAGCATGAGCTTGATTTGCCCCCAGACTGTGATTAGAATTGTAGATTCCACAGGGGTCTTCCCAAGAGGATCTGAGGTGTGCATTAGATCTTTATAAGTGACTTCCCTTCTTTGAGTCTGAGTTTCCGCATTGCAAATTTGAGAGTATTAATAACTGCCCTGAAAATATGGCAGTCACTCTCCATTCCCATCCTACCCTGGATTTTCTAGCAGTAATGAATTAATGGCAGTTGTTCCAATAAGCTAGGTCTCTCTCAACTCTGAGCCTAAGCTTTTTTCCACACTGCCAACCTTAACCCCCAACTTGCCTTTCAAGACCATCCCTAGCTTTCACTTCCTCTGGGAGAGGGGTCCTTTTTCTGTGCCTCTCTAGAAACCTATGCCCACTGCCATCAAAGCACTTACCACATGAAAGGGAAATTACTCTCTCTCATAAGCTTGCAAGCCCTGCAAGCATTTGGCCCCTGGTACCCAGCACAATGCCTAGCACCCAAACGGTACTCAGTATATAGTTCTTCCTCAGAAGATTTTATTTACAATTATTCAATGTTCTTTTACACACATTTTGGAAGACTTAGTATGCAGGTAAAGTGCCATGACACCTTAGAAAGCTAAAAGCACTATAAAAGAATATATATTAAAAACGAGACAGATCTTTCAGAAAAAGTTTGGTGATGTAGAGAAGACAAAAGAGGTAATGCATCTTTCATCCTGCCAAGAATACAGCTATTTTATTAACCTGGAGCGATCATTTAATCTCTTTCAAATAACAGATCCTATTCTCTCAACAGAAGCATGTGTAGATAGCGTGAATTTAAACAGTGCAGGGTGCCAGGCTGTGGGGAACACAGAGAGGAACAATGAGGTGTAGGAGGTAAGCCATAGGCACTGACAAGTCAAAGCAGAAAGTACAGAGGACTGGGGTGCCTGGGTGGTGCGGTTGGTTAAGCATCTGACTCTTGGTTTTGCCTCAGATTGTGATCTCATGGTCATGGGTTCGAGCCCCCCGTGGGGCTCTGTGTTCGGTGTGGAATCTGCTTCAGATTCTCTCTCCCTCCCACTCTGCCTCTCCTCCTGCTTGTGCATGCACACTCGCTCTCTTATAAATAAATAAAATCTTAAATGAGACAGAAAGAAGCACACAGGCATTTATGAAAATTTATAAGGGGTCGCGCATCTACCACTAGAGGAGTCAAAGATTTTATGGAGGTGATTTGAGGAGTGAGTAGAAGATGGGCAGGTTCTGGTGGACTTTGTGTGTGAAGGGGAGGACACAGGGAACACACAGTGCTGAGCTGACGAAAGCATGGTGGGACCTTGGTTTTAGAAAGGATAATCTAGCTGGTTGGACAAGGCGGGCAAGTCCGGAGCCTGGAACGGAATAAGGATGCTCCTGAGGTCATCCAGGTAAGGGCTGAGGGGTCTCATGTAGACGGAGGGCAAGGGGTGAAAAGCACAGACACCTAGAGGAGGAAATGATTTCCATGGGAGGTCACCGGGAGGACGTGGGGGCATGAAGGATGGAGTCAAGAATGCGAGGGCACTGAGCATGAGGATTTCGTGGCCCGGGCAAGTGCCCCCAGCCTGCTTCTGATTTCTTCAATTCAGCAATTGCAGTCAGTGCATCCAGTTCAACAGATCAGTGACTTGATGGAGACACAGGGAGGAAGCTGTTGGGATGGCTGGGCTAGTGCATTGTTCATGCCTCGGCGAGCCATTGTTTCCCTCCGAGATGCCCCAGAAGGCAGGTTCCGGGGTGGTCCTGTCCTGCTTCGCTCTCTGCAGTCAGCAGCTGCAGCCGTTAGCTTGGGCCAGTGATGGATGGGATGAGTTTGCCTCCTAGTAGGGAGTGTGGGGCAGGCTGCAACAGTTTGAGAAGCTGGAACACAGAAGATGCTGGGGAAGGAGGAAGATCCACCATCGTCCGGGTCCGTGAGTGCACAGTGAAGTCAAGGGCTTTGGCTCAGGATGAGCCAAAGCTGCTGGCTTTCCTGGTGAGTGTCTGTGTGGTCTTAGTGTGGAAGGTGACAGCTGCAGGTCCAGAGAGGAGGCTGAACTGCTCGCTGAGTTCCCACAGAAGCTGGGGAGCCTTGTTTCTGCTCTTTACTTCTTCGCTGGAAATGAAATATTTTCCCGAGTCTCCCTGGTGCCAGAGTGCTTTGATCGAATTCCCGTGGGGATCCAAAAAACGCTGTGTGGTGCTCTAGGGGCAGCTATGGCTGTCATCCCTTAGATGACATCCCTAGAGACTGGGGGCTCACTGGGTGTGGCTGGTGAGGGCAGGCTTCCTGGAGGAGGTGACATGGCTTGGAAAGGAATGAGAAGGTGGAGCTGGCTTTATCAAGAACTGAAGGACTGGCATTCTTTGTAGGAGGAATAACAAGTTCAAAGTCCTAAGGTGGGAAAACCTGGCATGTGCCCAGCACAGCAAGACAGCTGGTCTGGTTAGAGTACAGAGAGGCAGGAAGGTGGGCTGAGGCAGACTCGTGGGAGCACACGGCCCATCCTAAAGAGTGGGGAAGCTGTTGTCAGTTTGAACAGGCGTATCCTGATTGGAATCATGGTTTTCCAAAAGCTGACTCCGGTATCTGTGCCTATCAGAGGGTGAGGACAGAGCGAGAGAGAGTAGGAAGTAGATTTTTCCAGCAAGAAATAGTCTGGAATAAAAAAAGAAAACAAAAACAAAAACATGGTAGTGGGGGTCAGAAATCTTGATCCTTGTCTCAACCCTTGTACCTATGCAGGCGTGACCTTGGACCAGCCCCTCTGCCTCAGCGTCCCCACATGTAAAATGATGGAGTTGGAGTGGGTCCCACATGGGGTCCTTTTCCACTTGCCCAGGCCTGAACTGTGGATGAAATAGGTGTGAGCAATTGTCCGTGCGGAGTTCTTTTCCAGATAGCCAAGGAACAGCGTCCTTCCTCTGAATGTCCATCATACTCATGGCCAGCCCTCCGGTCCAGACCGCCTAGAAAGCAAATTCTAGTGCATCCCTGAGAAGCGCCAATGAGGCCTTCCTCAGACAGTCATGGCTCCCTGGTGTCACAGGAGTGACACCGAGCATTTTGAAGGCCTGTCAGGTCAGCTCTTGCCTACTGTGTGCCCCATGGAGGAGCCTCTGCTAGCGGCTGGGAGAAGAGACTGCCCCCCTTCCGCCTACCCAGAGCTGAGTCTGTGAAGGAGAACAGTGCCTTCTCTGCAGACCTTCACACCTTGGCCTAGTCCCACTGCTGAGTCACCATGCTGCCTGCCATCTCCCTAAGGGGTGCTGATTCGGCCTACCCCTCCTGTCATGCTCCACGGCCCTATCTTTTGTGGGCCAGGAGGATAGGGATCCCCTGAACAAAATCTGGGAGTCAGTCCCCTCTGTGAATATACCCACCATTATGGATCTACCCTTATCTCTGCCTCCCTGGAATGGGGAAAAGGAAAGCACACCTGCACCCTAAGAGATGCCTATTTTGTGACGTTTCCGTCTCTGTTGCTAATGACTCCTTTGGCCTTCTTCTTACCAGTCCAGGTGTCTTGCTTTGGGATTAGAGATCTTGAAATCATCCTCACACCTACCTGTTTCCGTCTTCGTTCTAAATTAGTCTTAACTAGAGGGAAAGGCAAGAATCCTATCACTGGCCTGGAAGCTTCCCTGGAAGACTTGAGCCCAACCCTGAGGATGGAGAGATTCAGAGATACTGCGAAGGGAGGGGGGACGGGGGCTGGATAACGAGGACACATGGTCCATGAGCTACAGCAGTGGGTTTTAGAAACTGACAGGAATCATGGAGAAAGCTAGCTTAATCTGTTCAAATAGTAGTCCTTAGAGCAAGTCACATGTCAACAGCAAGGGCTTAGTAATACCAAAGAAGAGGTCAGTTTGAATAATTAAGGGCCCTTTACTCCTGTTGATTTTTCTGATCACAACTGCATTCTGGGAACAGTATTACAAAGCAGCCCGATTTATGTGGGGTTTTTTTTTTTTTTAGGGAAAAATAGCTTCAGTACAATTTTTTTTTTCATTTTTAAGTCCAATAATATTTTCAGAAATTCTGAAACAGGCAGTGGTACAGGGAAACTGCATGGTAATTTGGGGGTTAAATTTGTGCTCTCACTTTTATCATAGGTATTGTAGCTTAAACATGTTGCTCAAGCCTAGTCTGTAAAGTCACCATAGCTCATGGTGCAGTCACATTGCCTGAGATCAGGAGCAGAAAACTCCTGGCAAGAGCTGTTACCTAGTAGATACTCAGGGACGGTGGTTATCGTTTGTAATGGTGGCCACTTCCCTTGGGTTTCAGATGTTATAAAATTCCTTCTTTGCCATCACACACCTGCCCTGGAGTCAAAATCAGGAGGCCTGGTTCTAGTCTGTGTCAGGTACGGGCATATGCCTAAAGCCTATTTTCCATGTCAGGGAAAGGAAGGAAGGAAGGAAGGAAGGAAGGAAGGAAGGAAGGAAGGAAAGAAGGAAAGAAGGAAAGAAGGAAGGAAGGAAGGAAGGAAGGAAGGAAGGAGAGAGAGAAGAAAGAGGGAGGGAGGGAGGAAGGAAGAGAGAGGAAGGAAAAAGGAAAGAGTGGGGAGGGAGGGAGGAAGGAAGGAAGCGAAAGGAAAGGAAAGGAAGGAAGAGAGGAAGGAAGGGAGAAGAGAAGGAAGGATGGAAGGAAGGAAGGAGGGAAGGGAAAAGAAAGGAAGGAAGGAAGGGGGGGAGGAAGGAAGAGAGAGAGAAAGAGAGAAAAGGAAGGAAGGAAGGAAGGAAGGAAGAAAGAAAGAAAAGGGCCTTGCAGGGCTCCCCTCACTAAGACAAGTGTAGAAGAGTTATGTGTCATATAAAAAGTTCTTGGAGTCCTCTGCATGTAAGACAATACATAAATTCAGACCAGCTTTATCACCACCACTATTTTTATATGATTTGGATCTTGTTACTCAAGGTCTTTGGAAATAGACAAAAATAGAAATGTGTGAAGATACCCTGATTTCCCTCCCGTTGGAGGGAATTTTTCCTCATGATGTTATTCAGCTAATTAAAAGGAAATGAACCCAGAGCCTGCCATTTCCCAAGGGTCTGCTATTTCCAGAAATGCTTTGGGACCCAAACTGCCTAACTGATCTACAGAGTAGGCACTCAGGCTTCTGCCAGGGGCGATCCCCACCACGGCCCATACCCCTTGCCTGTCCTCAGAACCCCACGGAGAGGACAGGGCCCCCCCAGAAGCTCCACTGTGTTACCTCGTCTGACCTCCTGGAGCATCTCGGGTCTGCCCTTGTTTTCATCCTGTATTCTGTCTTGTCGCAGTACTTAAGTGTGTCATTTGTGTATCTTGTTTACTTTGCTAGATTTCAGTGCAGTCCCTTCAAAGAGGCGCCATTCATGTGGGGTTTTCTTCCCTCCCCTCTTTTCCAAGGATGCTGGGAGGCAGGTACCAGATTGGCGCCCAGTTTCTTCATCAACACAGGTCGGAGGGTGGCCAGCGTTTGTAAACACAACAGATGGCCAACCTGGGACGTTTTCAGTAATCGACTGACTCGTAATTAATTAATAACTAAACAGAAATTGCTGTTTTAAAAATAACGTAGAAACGACTGGGTTGTTCAGTCAGTTAAGCATCCAGTTCTTGGTTGTGGCTCTGGGCATCCCAGGGTCCTGGGTTGGGGTCCTGTGTCCAGCTTTGTGCTCAGCATGGAGTCTTCTTGAGGTTCTCTCCCTCTCCCTCTGCCCTTCCCCACACTCACACATGCTCTTTCTCTCTCTCTCTCTCTAAAACAAATAAAAGCTTTTTTTTAAAAGATTTTATTTATATATTTGACAGATAGAGATCACAAGTAGGCAGAGAGGCAGGCAGAGAGAGGGGAGGAAGCAGGCTCTCCATCAAGCAGAGAGCCCGATGCGGGGTTCAATCCCAGAACTCTGGGATCATGACCTGAGCGGAAGGCAGAGGCTTTGAGCCTCTGAGCCACCCAGGTGCCCCTAAAATCTTTTTCTAAAAAAGGAAGAACTTAATCAGACACAATAAGCAAATTATTACATAAATTTACTCAGCCGGCTTATTCAACACCATAGACATGTTATAAGCAAGATACTCATTTAGCTCACTGAGCTCCTCCTAGGAGCAAGGCAGTAAAATTTTACTACTCAGGAATGACTATATTCTTACCTAGAGCTTTGGTCTGTTTGTTTTGAGTGTAACTCTTTGAGGTGTGGGAGTCTCAAGCTCAGAAAGTTGAAGTAATTATCCTTATCAGTTCTGGGCCCACCATGACCATGAAAGGTCCTAATTAAATAATGGGTGTAGGTACTGGGGGATGAGGGGCTCCCCCCACCGTCATTACTTACTTGATGATGTTTTCATCTGCGTCCCCACTCGCCCACTTCCATCCTGACTGTGTATACCTACTCTGGGGGTTTGGCTAAGTGCCTTTGAAAGTAATAATGATTATTGCCAACTCTAACTTGGTTCACCAAGGCCCCGTTGTTGTGAGCACTTTTCTGTGCTTTATCATTTTTAATCCTACCAACCATACTATGAGAAAAGTTCTTTTGTTGTTCTCACTTAACGTGTGAGGAACCAAGGCACAGATTTACATTCAGTGACTTTCCCAAGATCCCCATTCGATGGCGGGGAGAGGACTCACCCAGGTGCCCTACGTAGAAAGCGTTGTCTGTATATGCTCTGCAGGACTGTATTTAACATGTATCTAAACATTTAGTGTGTTGTTTTGTACATTTATGTTTTAAAAATGTGTTTGAATCTCATCATGCTACTATAAATCTCCATCCACACCTTGCTTTTCAACCTGTTAAGATTTAAACAATTGCTAAATATACCCTTAGTTCATTGATTGCCATAGGGCATTCTGTTGTACACGTCCACCCCAGTTAACTCTTATTTTCTTGGTGATGGACACACACAATGTCTCCTTGTTCCTAATCACCAAATATTGTTGACATAAACATCCTCACACTTGTCCCCCAGTAAATTTGTGTGTGTGAATTTCTGTGTGAATTTCCTTAGACTCTGTCATTTGGACCAGGATTGCTGAGCTGTAAAATACCTATAGCCTGGCAGATTAATTTCTGGTATAGTGACACCAGCTTGCCCACAGGCAGTATAAAAGAGTCTCTCTTCCCCCAATTCTCATGAACACTTCTCTGACCTTCCAATTTCTACCCATTTGATTATTATAAAGTAGTATTATGTTGTTTTCATTTTCCTTTCATGACATTGAGCAGCTTGTCATAAACCTGTGGTTTGGTTTACCTTTCAATGACTTGCTTATTCATGACTTTTGCCCGTGTTCTATTCTGGATCCCCTGTCTCGTTATGTCTTAGAGACTAGCTGTTGGTCAGTGTTGGAGGTTGCTGGTATCACCGGTGCCTTCCACCCTTTGGTCAGCTTTGTGGTGTCCTTTGTTGAATAAATTTCCAATGTGGGTATCATTATATCTGCTGATTTTTTGTTTCCATGATTTGAATTTGGAGTTTTGTTTTTAAAATAACTCCTCTAGGGACACCTGGGTGGCTCAGTCAGTTATGTGTCTGCCTTCGGTTCAGGTCAGGATCCCAAGGTCTTGAAATGGAGTCCCACATCGGGCTCCTTGCCCAGTGTGGAGCCTGCTTCTGCCTCTCCCTCTGCTGCTCCCCCTGCTTGTGTTCTCTTTCTCTCTTTGATAAATAAATGAAATGAAATGAAGTGAAATTAAAAAAAAAAAAAAACAAAAAAACTCCTCTAGACATCTACTTCCGGATATAATGGAGTGATTTTGTATAAAATTACTTATCAAAAACATCTCTTATTCAAGATGAGTGACTTATTTCCCCTGTGAGGGAGAGACCATGGCTTCCATTCATTCAGCCCCCTTGTACATATTTTTATCAGGCAATAGACTAGTTAAGAAAATTATTCCTATGTACTGTGTATTTTGTACCTGTTTACACTTCTCATACTGATGTAACTGAAATCTTGAAAAACAAATGGAGAGGAAACATCCTATTAAAACCTAACTAGCACCAAAACAAACAAACAAACTCATCCATTTTGGGTAAAACTTCTATCATGAATTACTGTACAAGCTGATAAAGATAAAAAAAAAATCAAATGTTTGAAAACATTGGAAAGTAACCAAGACAACTTAAGATCTGAGGGTTCAGAAACTCAGAAAAGTAGGGTGGAACACTGAAATGAGCCTGACGTTTGCCATAACATTTTATCTCTAGGGACTTTTCTATAACAGTGTAAAGGTAGAATGGAAAACAATGGCTTTAAGCTTGTGGTATTCCCACAGGGATGAGTATACCAAGTTGGAGTTGAGGACCACTAAGTCAGCCTGCACTCGAAGGGCCACTCTCCCAGGAAAAAGGACTGCATGAAATTTTACTTCAGGGCATTTGCCAACTTCTAAGTTGTAAATATGCCAGCTCAAGTTATCTTTCTAAGTTCTATGAGAATAAATATTAATCAGAGATTTTGTCAGTCTCATGGTGCTGGGGAGAGAAAAACAGGAGTTCAGGGTCTGCAAAGAAGGAGAAGACCCAGTGAACATCCCAGGCTTCCAGACAGACCCTTGAAGGGACCTGCCCTAAAAGTAAGGGAAAAATTGGAGAAAAGCATGAAACTCATTTTGACTGGCTTAAGACATGTGTCTGTGCTCTGTCTACCTGAAATTGAATCCTCTGTGAATCAAGGATAACCAGACATGCCAAGAGATGGGGCCATGTGACCAAAATCAGTAATGAATATATATGGTGGCAACAGACCCAAAAGTCAGCTACATCTGAATTATCACACATGGCTTCAAAATAACTATGATTAGTATATTGAAGGAAATAGACAAAAAGATACAAAAACTTACCAGAGGCCTGGAATCATGGTATTTGTTTGTTTTTTAAAGAAATGTTCAGATTAAAATTTTGGAAATGAGAAACATAATTACTGAAGTTAATAGCAGATTTAAATTAGACACAGCAGAGCATAGGATAAATGAATTGGAAGACAAACGAGAGAACATATCCAGATTAAAGCAAAAGAAAAATGATGATAAATATGGAAAGATGTAATTAAAAAGTCTGTAACATATGTGTAATTGGGGTATCCAAAGGAGAATCGATAGAGGACTGGGCAGATGCAGTATCTGAAGAACTACCAACTGAAAATTTTCCAAAAGTGATGAAAAAATATCAAGCCACTTGTGTGTTTTACAGCTTAGGAGTTGGCCAATCCCTTGAGATAAAATTCATGTAGTCCTTTTTTGTCTAAGGAGCTCTATGAACCTTGATCAAGATAAATACAAAGACTATCGCATTTACGTACGTCACAGTAAATCTCATGAAAAATATGGACAATGGAATCTTAAAAGCAGAGAAAAAGATATTCTATTCTAAGGAGTGACGGCACTGACAGCTGACTTTTCCATAGAAATGATAAAAGTCAGAAGCCAATAAATGGAATCCATAAAGCGCTAAAAGGAAAAAAAAAAACCACTATTTCAAAAACCTATACCCATAAAAAATACCCTTCAGAAATGAAACTGAAATAAAGACATTTACAGACACATGAAATTGAGGAGAATGTGTTGCCAGCAGATCTGCACTTAAAGGAACTGCTAAGGAGAATTCTTCAGGTAGGAGAAGAATAATCCCAGATGACATGTGATGATTCAGGAAGGAATAAAGAGAACTAGAAAAGATAAAAAAAAATGTGGTATGTATGTGAGTAAAACTAATGAATACTGAGGGTATTAAACGACTGATAAAATTATATATGTGGGGTTTTAAATATGCATAATAAAAGCATGGTAGCAATAGCACGAAAAGGGAAGGAAGCAGATTGGGCTGTAGGCTTATAGGGTCCGTGCATTTTCTCAGAAGTGCTGAATATGCTAATTCAAGACCATGCTTTATAGCTCAAGGATGCAATTAACATGGTGTATTAAAGCCCAAATCTATCAGTGATGACATTAGCTTTTGAACGGACTAAATATTCTAATAAAATGCAGATTTTTCAAACTGAAAAACCCAAGAGCCTGTAGCTCACAAAAGACACACACTGACTATAAAGATGCAGAAACATTGTAAATATAAAGGCAAAGAATAGGTACGCAGCAGACAGGAGCCTAAAAATCAGACAAACAAAAAGTGACATGGTTATATCAGTATCAAAGTGGAATTTAAGACAGGAAGCACAACTAGAGATGAAAAGGTCAAGTCAACAGGAATATGTAGCAAGCCTAACATTTCTGTGCACGAATAGCATTGTTTCGAAATTTACATAAAATAAACCCTGGCTCAACTAGAAGGAGAAGCAGGTCCACCATTGTGTTTCTCAAACTCAGTAAACTTTTTAGTAACTGCTGGAGCAAGCGGCAGTTCCTCAGTGAGGATGTGAGAGATTTGAACATCATGAACAACAAGTGTGTCTCAATTGATAATAAAACAATCCACCCAGCAACGGCACATCGTATGGTGCCTTCAAGTGCATGTGGAACGGTCACCGATACAGACCACGTGGGGGGCGTTTAAACCGAGTCTCAACAAGTTTCAAAAGTGAAATAACGAAGTATGGTCTTTGATCACAGTGGAATTCAGCTAGAATATGGTAGCTAAAAGAAAATTAACTATCTTCAGTACATTCCCCAAAAAAGTCAAAAAGAAGCTATGATAGAATGATTGTGTGGAATCCATACACTGAAAGGACGTCTGTATTTCTTGTTCTGTGGACTGAGAGTTTATTTATCTCCTGTTGGTCATTGGTCTTATGAATTTGTAGGAGATTTTAATACAATAAATTAGTGCTTTTGATGTAATTTAAGTTTCAGGTTTTATTGTATGTCCGTTGGCTTTTGCCTTTTTAAGTTCATAGCAAAATTTCTATTAAAAATTCTTATGTGGGACACCTGGGTGGCTCAGTTGGTTAAGCAGCTGCCTTCGGCTCAGGTCATGATCCCAGCGTCCTGGGATCGGGTCCCGCATCGAGCTCCTTGCTCTGCGGGGAGCCTGCTTCTCCCTCTGCCTGCCATTCTGTCTGCCTGTGCTCGCTCTCTCTCCCCCTCTCTCTCTGATAAATAAATAAAATCTAAAAAAAAAAAATTAAAAAAAAAATTCTTATGTATTCAGATTTGTAAAGCTTTCTTTCATGACTTACAGATTTCGTGTCATAGTTAGGAAATCTATCCCCACTCCATGTTCTTCTTGTACTCTTACGTATTTTTTTTTACATTTTTTTATTATTATTACTTATTTATTTGACAGAAAGAGATCACAAGTAAGCAGAGAGGCAGGCAAAGAAAGAGGGAGAAGCAGGCTCCACGCTGAGCAGAGAGCCCGATGCAGGGCTCAATCCCCGGACCCTGAGATCATGACCTGAGCGGAAGGCAGAGGCTTTAACCCACTGAGCCACCCAGGCACCCCCCTCTTCTTTTTACATTTAAATATGCATCCATTTGGAATTGAAGCTAGCATATGGTGTGAGATGTGGGTTCAATACTTTTTCTCTAGATAACCCTTCTATATGCTATTACCATTCACCTATTGATGGTCATAAAAATGGTTTCCAGGATTTTGCTGTTACAGACTTGTCATTTTGAAAACTATGTATGTACAAGCAAAACTCAGGGGAATATTTATTGAGGTGGATTTGCTGGGTGAGAGGATTTTAAAATATCATTTAAATCCAGTGTTGCTGGGGTGACCAGGTGGCTCAGTGGGTTAAGCCTCTACCTTCAGCTCAGGTTGTGATCCCAGGGTCCTGGGATGAAGCCCTGTTTTGGGCTCCCTGCTCAGTGAGGAGCCTGCTTCTCCTTCTCCCCTCTGCCTGCTGCTCCCCCTGCTTGTGCTCGCTCCCTCTCGCTATCTCATTATGTCTGTCAAATAAATAAATAAAATCTTAAAAATAAATAAATAAACCCAGTGTTGCCCTCATGAAGTATGATGCAGTAGGAGGTACAGGCTTCCAGTTATGGAGTGAATAAGTCCCAGGAATAAAAGACACTGCAATGACATTGTCTTAGTGATGCATCAGGACACATTGTATCTCAATTGTACTCAAGAAGAAGAAGATGGGGAGGAAGGGAAGAAGACGACGAGGAGGAAGAGGAAGAGGAAGGAGAAGAGGGAGAGGAGGAGAAGTAGGAGAAAAAAGTGGAGGAGGAGGAGGGGAAGAAGACGAGGAGTAAGAAGGAGAAGGAGAAGAAGTAATAATAGTCATAATCATAGTCCTAGTAGTACATGCCACTGCCATCCCTGCTGCTGGGAAAGCTCCAGGATGCGATTCAGGAAGGAAGCCAGCAGCCCGTTTGGATTTCCACGTTAGCAGCAATCAGAACCGCACCCCTCGATCTCAGCGTGGTGTTCTGTAGAGGTCTGTAGCACACAGGGTGAGATCCTGGACCTGGGCATCTAGACGTGTGGAGGTGAACCCCAGTCCCAGCTCCAGCACTTCTAAGTGGTGTGACCCGGGCAAGTTCCTTCCTTCTCCTGCCTCTGCTTCCTTATGTATGAAATGGGGAATTATCCTGACCGCTGCACCTACCATCTGCAAACCCGTGGTCGTGACTGGACCGGCACCTTGCACCGCATCTGGCCTATGGCAAGCACAGGTACATCACACGAAGCATCACGAAACGTACTACCTGATGTTAGGACTCCCTGACGTGACTTGCCCTTGTCTGTCATTCGTGGAGCAGGAAGCTTAACGTTTTCACCTGCCTTTACTCAGTCCACTTATTCTTTATGAGAACTTTGCTGGGGCTCCTGGGTGGCTCGGTTGGTTAAGGGTCTGGCTCCTGATTTCAGCTCAGGTCATGATCTCAGGGTCATGGGATGAAACCCTGTGTCAGGCTCCGTGCTCAGTGGGGTTCTGCTTGAGATTCTCTCTCTCTCCCTCTGCCCCTCCCCCTGCTCAATCTCTCTCTCATATAAATACATAAATCTTTAAAGAAAAAAAAAGAATGTTGCAGAAAATCCTTTTTTTCTTCTGTATTTTTTGCTTCCTTCCAGCACTGCACTTTAGGTTTAACCCTTCAGTCACTCTTCCATCCTGACAGTGAGGATTAACTACAATTCATGGCGCCTCCCTCTCCTGGAAGCCGTGGGCCATCCTGATGGGCTACCACCATGCCTCCCTCATTTCTCAATGGATCTGGGTGCCAGCTCTCCTGGTACTGTTTCCCTCCCTCACACTCTCCTCTCTAGACACACACAGGGATGGTTGTCATGCTCCCTAACGAGAAGCTCTTGGAAGTACCAGTAAATGAGCTCTTGCCCTGATTCCTGCTCTCTCCATCCCCGACCTCACTTCACTCATTTACCAGGTGTTTACTGAGCACCTTCTTTGCTCGAGGCACCAAGGTTATATCCCTGAACAAGCAACGAATATTCCAGTCCTTGTGCATCTTTCCCAGCAGGGTAGGGATAGCTACTTACCTCTCTCTGGAGACTGTGGATACAGAGTGCAGGTCCAGCGTTCCTGGTGGAGGGTAAGCAGGAAGCCTGCGTGGCTTGTGGGACCAGGAAAGGATGCAGCCCCCATTCTTGAGACTCACTCTGGTTTTATCCCTTGGGCACATTACTCATTTTTTGTCTGCTTACCTCTCTCTTGATGTGCAAACCTCAACTCAGATATTGTCTAAAATGTCCCACCTCTTCTGTCTACATGAGTCTGTGTTGAAAAATACAGACATGGATAAAATAAGGGTTATTCTGGGGAAGGACAACCAGGTTGTTGGAAGCATAGGCTCTCTTTCACTTGAGTAGTGGGTGATGGGACCTGGATTTTATTTTCCTGATGACGTCCAGATAAGAAGGCACGATGCAGCTTTCAGATCTTTAAACAGCTGCGCGGTAGATTTTGGAATTGGGGAACAAAATCGGCAAATGCTTTCGGGTGGGCCACAGGTGCAGGATACTGTGGGGACAAGAGCTCAGCAAAAAAGACGCGGACATGCACACTGAGCCTTTGTCGGAGTCTGCCTCTGACATGGAAAGTCCTGGTGCCCTGGAGGCCTGGGTCCGTGTTGACCTCTACCGGAACTTCCCGAAGACCCAGAGGACTCAGAAGTAGTGTCCCTGGCCCTTCTGGCTTGGCGTTCAGTGCCGGGGGAGTGAAGCGAAGCCTCACGCACGTCTGTTTCTAAGCAGTCAGATTTATGCAGCCATGCCTCGGTGGCCCTGGGCACTGTTTATTGTTACGTCAGACCTGTGGTTTCTGGAAGCGTTTTTCTGACTCAGCAGGCTATGCCATTAGAGGCCTGGCATGGTTTCTAGTCACGCAGAGTAGAACTTCCAGGGCAATATTTTAGGAACATCCCAGTCCTCTGGCCAGCCTCGCCCAGCGCACCTGGGAGTCTGCCGCGCTGACACATCACACCCCCACTTGCCTGCAGGGTCAGCGTGAGGTGACGGGGCAGGTTCCGTGAAGACCAGAGACTCCGGAAGGCACAGGTAACTTGTAGCCTGTGTTCTGCTGGGTGTCCCCAGACCTCTGTGACCACTGGGCAGAGGGGGAGCTTCACGTCACTCACAGCTGAAGGAGGGAGAAGGGGGAAGCAGTGGCCTCGTGCTGCGACGGGAGGGGTACGTCTTCACCCATTTCCGGCACAGCTGCTGGTCCACTCTCCCGACAGCCTTGCTCTCGGTGCGCTGCCTCCCCGTTCCTCACCAGCGCCATGACGTCCTTGTCTGTCTTTCACTCTTGTGGGTCATTTCTCTTCCACTCCCTACTCTGTTCTTGGTGACAGCCCTCTCCCATCTAGGAGTAGTTGAAACAACTCCTTTGCCAGATGGACATAAGTGTTAGCAGCCCTCTGTCCGCTTGTTCTCCAGGAAATTCCCTTTGTCTGGGACCACACAAGCCTTTGCGTCTACAGACCCTGAGACGGCAACATCCACGCTGGGGACCTCAGCTTGGCAAATCCCATGAGGACTGATGACCCTCCCCAGGGCTTCCATCTGTTCTGCTCAGTAGAACCTTGTCAGATATTACATGCACGCGGGGTTCTCACTGAGTATGATCTTTCTTTGATCATTCAAGGGCTTATTTTGGGCAGGGAGGGTGTCATGAGAACCATTGCAGATCAAGGAATTTGTTTACTCTCTTAACTTTCCAGTACAGCAACAGCGTTAACCAGAGCGACTGGGTTGCTCATTAAATCCCTAGTACTTGTGCATCTTTAACTGAACATTTGTACCTTTCGACCATATTCCAGCAAAGCCCACTCTCCCTGTCCCCTATTTCTGGTAACCAGAAATCTGATCTTGTTTTTAATGAGGTTAGTTTTATTTTGTTTTTTTGTTTTATTTTGTTTTATCCCACATATAAGTGGAAAATCTTACTTAAGATCATACAATATTTGGAGCACCTGGGTGCCTCAGTTGGGTTCAACGTCTGACTCTTGGTTTGGGCTCAGGTCATGATCTCGGGGTCATGAGCTCAAGCTCTGTGTCGAACTCTGCACTTGGCAGGGAGTCTGCTGGAGGCTCTCTCCCCTGCTCTCCCCCGGCCCTCCCCCTGCTCACGTGCTCTCTCTCTAAACAAATAAATAAAATCTTCTCAAAGAATTGAAAAAATAGATCATACAACATTTTTCTTTCTCTGTCTGACGTACCTCACTTAGTCTAATGCCCTGAAGGTCCATCAGTGTTGTTGCAAATGGCAGGATGTCCTTCTTTTTTTCTTGTGGCTGAATGATTTTCCATGACGTAGACTCACACAACTTCTTCATCCATTCATCCACTGGTGGACACTTAAGTCATTTCCATGTCCTGGCTATTGTAAATAACGCTGTTGTGAACATGGCAAGGCAGGTACCTCTTCAATATACTTTTTATTTTGGGGAAAATACATTTTCAGAAGTGGAGTTCCTGAATGAAACGGTAGGACACTCCATATTACTTTCAGCTGTGGTTGCACCTTGCTCTGTTCTTGTTTTTCTGCATTTCCCCAATGAGTACTGACGTGAAGCACCTTCACCCATATCTGTTGGCCATCCATAGTTCTTTTTTTGGTGGGGAGGGGGACATCTATTTAGGCCCTTTCTTCATTTTTTAAAAAAATTTACATTCAGTTTAATTAACATATATTGTATTATTAGTTTCAGGGGTAGAATCTAGTTATTCATCAGTTGCATAGAATACCCAGTGCTCATTACATCAGGTGTCCTCCTTAGTGCCCATCACCCAGTTACCCCATCCCTCACTCTTCCCTCCTCAAGCAACCCAGTTTGTTTCCTAGAGTTAGGAGTCTCTTATGATTTGCTTCCCTCTCTGTTTTCATCTTATTTTATTTTTCCTTCCCTTACCCCTGTGTTCATCTGTTTTTTCCCCCCTAAATTCCACATATGAGTGAAATTATATGATATTTGTCTTTTTCTGACTATTCCTTTTTTTGTTCTTTTTAAGATTTTATCTATTTATGTGACAGACAGAGATCACAAGTAGGCAGAGAGGCAGGCAGAGAGAGAGAGAGAGAGAGAGAGAAGCAGGCTCCCCGCCGAGCAGAGAGCTTGATGCGGGGCTCGATCCCAGGACCCTGAGCCTAACCTGAGCCGAAGGCAGAGGCTTTAACCCACTGAGCCACCCAGTCACCCCAGACTATTCTTTTTTTATTGGGCTATTTGTGGGCTTTGTGCTATTGGATTCTTTGAAAGCTATGAGTTCTTTATATATTTGGAGATTACCCCTTACCAAATATAGGTTTGCGAATATTTTTCCCGTAGGTTGTCATCTTTTCATCTTGTTGGTTGTTTCTTGTTCTGTGCAAAACCTTCTTAGATTGTTTATTTTTTATTTTGTTGCTTATGTTTTAGGTGTTTCACTGAGCTCTTACTGACTGCCAGGCACCAGTGATTCAGAATTGAATGAGACAAAGGGCTTTCCTACAAAATTCTTGCAATCTAATGGAGAAAATACACCAGAAAACCATCCATTTCTTTATAATATCATAAGTGCATTATCTGGAATGATGAAAAGTAGGGACTGGGAAGGGGGAGACGCTTGTAAGAATAATTTTCCATGCCTCTTTGTATTCTGTGCACCTGTTGTGATCTAGGTGTGGACAGAAGATTCTACCTTACATAGTTTTTAAAGTCTTATCAGGAGATGTAGAGAGCTCTTGGGATTGTTAGAAAGATTCAGCTTCCAAGAACCCCTTCCTGTATCACACTCCAGATGTGGGCCTCCAAGGAACCTACTGCCTTTAACATGAGAGGGAGGCTGGTGATTCAAGAAGCCATTTGCCGACTCAGGCTCCCACCACAGCTTCTAGATGAGAGTCTTACTACCAGGTTCATACTCCACACCAGCAGGTAGCCTGCCTCCTGCCCTGCTCCTCTTCCCCTGCGTTTGTCTCACTTCTCAGTCAACAGGTCATAGAAGTACATTAGGTCAGCTAGCTGTAGTTCCCCAGACTCTATGTAGTCTACAGTATGGGAGGACATAACAGGAGAGCATTGGCGAGGCTACCAACTGAGTCGGTCTCCACGCCTCCCATTGCAAACCTCCCCTCCTCATGCTCTCCAAGGAGGATGCCTGTCTAGCCATCCACAAGTAAGGCTGGGACTGCACTCCATCCATCAGGTATGTCAGGTCTGAAAAGGCACTGAAACTTTTGGTGGCTAACAAAGCCAGGAAATTATGGTCTATCGGCCAAATCCAGCATTCCACCTGTTTCTGTATGGCCCAAAGCTACGAATGGTTTCCACGGATGAGCATGTGCCATGAATTTAATGATGGGAAATACTACATTTGAAACCCAAATCAGCGAGATGTTATCTCCTCTCAAAAAAGAGTTTGATTTTTCTCATCTGTAGATCTGTATTACCAAAAAAACCAGTCTGTTATTATTACATTTTCAATTTCATTATTTAATGTTGTTTTTGATAATTTGTTTTCTCCTGGAAGTACTTAAATAATTTCCTAGATTTTTGCCCCTCTGCACAAAAAGCTTAAAATATTTACTGTCTGGCCCTTTACCAAAGAAGTGTGCAGACCCCAGATTAAGAAGAATGCATGATGTTATAGAAGCACCAAAAAGGGACACCTAAATTAGACGGGGAAGTCAAAGAATTCTCTGGCTTAGGTTACGCTTAACCTGGAATGCAAGTAAGAATTTTAAAGATGGAGAAGGGAAGGGAAGCACTTTAGGGCATGGGGAGAAGCGTGTGAGAAGCACAGGACTGTACAGGGCCGAGACAGCAGGATTATACATGTGTCAAAGAATGCAGGTGGAACTCCTTCATTATACCAAACACAGCAGTGATCTCAAGATGGATCATAGACCTAAATACAAGAGCTGAAAATATAAAACACTTAGAAGAAAATTAAGGAGCAAAATCTTCATAATCTTGGGTTAGGGGAGGCCTTCATAGATGTGCCACCAAACGCGCAGGTGACAAAAGATAGACAAATTGGACTTCATTAAAATTAAAAACTCCATTTAAAAAATGTCAGAAGATGACACTGTCTGGAAAGTGAAAAGATAGCCCTCCAAACAAAATGGTAAGTCATAAGTCATAGAGCCTATAAAGGACGTGTATCTAGAATATGTAAAGAACTCTTTCAACTCAAAAGTAAGAAGACAAACAATGCAATGAATAAATGGGGCAAAGTATCCGAAAAGACACTCTTCCAAAGAAGACATGTAAAGGCCAATGATCACGTGAAAAAATGTTCAGCATCGTGTCATTAGGGAAATGTACATCAAAGCATCAATGAGACTGCTCCATGTTCTCTAGGATGGCTATGATAACAATTTTAAACAAATATATAATAATGAACGCTAGCAAGGAGCAGGAGAAATTGGAAACCCCAGACACTGTCACATGAATGCAAATCATGCTACTAGCCTGGAGAACAGTCTGGCAGTTCCCCTACCAGGTAAACATATTTGGACTCTATAATCCAGCAGTTCCACTCCTAGGTACTATCCAGTAGGAATTAAAACATGCTCCCACACAAAAACATACACAAGGGGTGGCCATAGTACCACTATTCATAAACAGCCCAAATTGGAAACAACTGAAATATCCATCAATGGATGAATGGATAAACAATGCGGAATGTCCATAGGATGAGTGTTATTGAGCAATTTAAAGAAATGAAATGCAATCCATGCTACGAGATGAATGAACTTGACAACCCAAGCAGGAAAAATACACACAGAGTAACACTCATACACACATACACACACCTAAATATACCTTCTACAGGTAAGAATCACACTACTAAATGGAAGAAGGTATTTGCAAATGACATTCAATAAAGGGCTAGTATCCAATATATATAAAGAATGTATATAACTCAACACCAAAAACCCACAAATAATCCAATTAAAAAGCGAGCAGGTGCGTGGAAGACATGAACAGACATTTCTCCGTGGCAGACGTCCAGATGGCCAATGGACACATGAAGAGATGCTCAACATCACTCGTCAACAGGGAACGGCAAATCAAATCACAAGGAGAGATCACCTGATACCAGTCCGAGCGGCTAAAATCAAACACACAAGAAACAACAAGTGTTGGCGAGGATGTAGAGGAGAAGGAACCCTCATGCACACTTGGCAGGGGAATGCAAACTGGGCAGTCACTGTGGAAAACAGTATGGAGGGTCCTCAAAAAATCAGAAATAGAATTACCCTATGATCCGGAAATTCCACTGGGTATTTACCTGAAGACTACAAAAATGCTAATTCAAAAAGACATATGCACTCCTGCGTGTTTTGCAGCATCAGATGGAAGCAGCTCAAGTGTCCATCGACAGATGAATGGATAAAGAAGATGCAGTGTACGTATATACAACGGACGTGACTCAGCCAAGAATGAGATCTTGCCATTTGCAACAATGTGGATGGATCTAGAAAGTATAATGCTGAAAAGTAGGCCAGTCAGAGAAAGACAAATATCATATGATTTCACTCAAGTGGAATTTAAGAAACAAAGAAACAAACAAAAAAAGCAAAAAAGGGGAACAAAAAGAGAGACAAACCAAAAAATAGACTCTTAACTGTATAGAAAAGCAGATGGCTACTGGAGGGGAGGTGGACGGGGGGGATGGGTGAACCAGGTGACGGGGATGAAGGAGGGCACTTGTCATGAGCACTGGGTGTTGTATGGAAGTGTTGAATCACTGCATAATACACCTGAAATTAATAAAATGCAGTAGGTCACTGAGACTGGAATTAAACCAATACTTAAAAAACAGTTTAAAAACAGATAAAAATCACAACAGTCCTCTTAGCAGAAACTGTGTAGATCAGAAAACAAGAAGTGACATCTTTCAAATGTTCACAGAAAATAAATTTCAATCCAGAATTCTATGTCCTGTGAAAATAGTTTTTGAAATTAAAGGCAAAATAATGACTTTTTCAGACAAAAAATGGCCTTGATGTTTGATTACCAGCAGACCTGTACTATAAAAAATGGCCAAGAACAGTCTTGAAGCGGAACAAATAAGATGGTGAGAGAAATTTGGGTTTACATGAAGGAATGAAGATTTCTGGGAATAGCTGAAAGGCAGGGAAATACAAATTTAATATTTAATCACTTTTAAAAAATTTACCTTTGAGGGTACTTATAGTTCTAAGGTATTGTGTTTGTAGCACATGCGAAGTTAAATGTATGACAACAATAGAACAAAACATGAGAGAACAGTGGGGAGAATACTGTCTTCAGGTTGTTACATGTAATGTTTCATGGTGTTATTTGAAGGTAAATACATCTTAGACAAATTGCTGAAAATCCAAGGTAAGGAGAAGTCATGAAGGCAGACAGTAAAAAGGAAACAGTATATAGAAACAAAATAAGGTGAAGCTACTTAGAAGCAAGAAATTAGAAGCACGAACTTCATATGTAGTTTTATCTGTGTAGGTGGGATCATGAAGACCCCATAGAAAAACTCACCAGTATGGGTCTCATTCTGGTTCTGGAGATGGATTATGACGTCGTAGATATTGGTGCACAGTGTTTGGTGCACTCTACTTCATAGCTTTGCAAGAAACCTACATACATTCTTTGCATTATTAAACATTCTATTAAGAGTTTTGAAATGATTTAATGTCATGTCTTCCACCATCAGAAAGGATGAATACCCAACTTTTGTATCAACATGGACAGGACTGGAAGAGATTATGCTGAATGAAATAAGTCAAGCAGAGAGAGTCAGTTATCATATGGTTTCACTTACTTGTGGAGCATAAAGAATAACACGGAAGACATGGGGAGATGGAGAGGAGAAGGGAGTTGGGGGAGATTGGAGGGGGAGATGAACCATGAGAGACTGTGGACTCTGAGGAACAAACTGAGGGTTTTGGAGGGGAGGAGTGGGGGTTGGGTGAGCCTGGTGGTGGGTATTAAGAAGGGCACGTATCACATGGAGCACTGGGTGTGGTGCATAAACAATAAAGAAGGAAAGAGAAAGAAAGGAAATGTAGCCTATATCTGGAAAAGTAGGTTCTGAGCTGAGGGGTGCATTCTATCTGCTGCTACAGAAAAAAAGAAAAAAAGAAGGAAGGAAAGAAGAAAAGAAAGAGAGAGAGAGAAAAGAAAGAAAGGAAGGAAGGAGGAAGAAAACCTCAAAACCTGAATTCCCCAGCTCAGGCTGCAAACTTCTGGTTACAGATTCATTAAAGGCAGTGGTAACATTATGACTTTGAAAAATCAAGGACCCATGGGGGCCACAGTGGTGGTGTCTTTTGTGATGCTTTAAAAAAAATGCATGCATCTCTGTTGGGCTCTCTCCAGGAGGGATGTGAGCGTCCTTACCGAGCACTTCCTAATTTTTCATCGAATCTGAAAAGTATATGAGAATATTATCCCCGAGCTAGGTTATTGCTCTAAATCTTCTTGGCATCCAGGGGGAAAAAAAAAAAAGGCAATGAGCTAGCTCTCTGTTTAAATTAGGTAATCACTCTGTCTGCCCCACAGAATCACAAGGAAGGCAGGCAAGTGTGGGCTATAGATGGAATCGGTTTAATGAAGGGTTTGGCGCAATGGAGTGAGTCTTCCGTCCGGACCTCGCTTGAATGACACACTGTGGAGATTAATTGGATGAATCGTGCTCTGCTTCCTTCCTGTTTTAACCACAAGTGCACGGGGAGCCCCCGTGTCCCAAATAAAATGCATTCTTCCTTCCAGCTAGCTCTAGTTCGAAGCCATTGATTAGGTTTGCAATTTTACAGGGCCTGGGAGAACCAAAGAGCCACATAAAACCAAGTATCAGGAGAACACAGGAGTCATTGTTTTGAGCTTGGCTGTGGGCTTTTTCCGTCCTAGAGAACAGATGTGCACAGAGAGCGTCGTCTCTGCATCGGGCAGCCCGTCAAGCCTGCCGTGAGGCTACCTGCTTGTGTATCCACAGACAACAGCGGCCAGAGCTTGGGCCAGAAATCAAAAAAAGGGCTCCCAGCTATTACTCGTGGCTTAGGCCTGGAATTCAAGTGGCAAAAGTTGTACAAAAACATATAAATGTACGTATAAATGTACATGCTTACAAGTATACTCCCACTGTGAACGAAGGCAGTACGCAAACATGTAACTAATGGGTTGCCAGCTTAGGCCAACCTGTGAGTCTCAGCGTTAACTCCTTGACTTCCTTCGGCCACACATTGATTCAGTAGGTGACGTGTGCTAAGTTCTACGTACCGTGTCACAGGGGTGTGCCGAGTTGCACACATGTGAACCAGACATTCCACTCCAACACGTCACAGCCCTCAGAGCAGAGAGCAAGGAAAATCATTAAAACAGAACCCCTTGATGCTCATCTTACCTCTTCTGTTGCCTCATAGTGCTCGCCCAGTTTGCAGCCACTGTCTTGTCTGTTGACCTGTTCGGTGTCTGCTGTCCTGTCAGATCATAAGCTCCATGAGGGCAGGACCACGGTGGTTGGGCCACCAATGACATTGGCAGCGCCATGGTCGAGCAGCAGGAAGGCACTAAATGCTATGTAATGGGAGTGTTCACGCAGTGCTCCAGGGTCCAAGGGAGGCTCACCAGACCCAAGCTGGGGAGTCCACGATGTCCTTACAAAGGAAGCTGTGCTTGGGGTTGACTCTTGAAGGATGTGCGAGAGTTTCCAAGGAACCAAAGTAGAGTTCTGAAGGCCAGGGATAGAGCATGTGTCCCTGGCCACACACGGAAGAGCGTTTCCTCGTCTCCTTTTAAAAGCCTGGTATTAAAATTCGTACCAACTCTAAAATGCCATCATCTTAATCCTAACATGGCAAATACTTCTCTTTTTAGGATTATATTTTATATGGCTTATGTTCAGTCACGATAAGGCATTGAGTTTCTCTGAACATTACAGTATTTCACGTAAGAAAACCAATCCGTTTGTAATAATGTTGTATCGGGTTGTTTTCTCTTCTTTCTGTTGCAGTTTTTGTAATTGAAGTGTTTCAGAGAATCCTTTTGTGCTGAGGTTTGAGTATCAGTAAGTAAGAATCTTTTGAAGGCGCCTGGGTGGCTCAGTTGGTTAGGCGTCTGCCTTCAGATCAGGTCATGATCTCAGGGTATTTAAAAAAAAGAGAGAGAAATTTTGAGACTCTGTAAAGAAGTTGTGCCAACATGCGAAAGGAAAAACAAAGCTGTATACTCCAGAAGGTTCGTAGAGTTGTTTCAGCTGACGGATGAGTTCATAACTGTCAACCAGTAGTCAGTAAAAGGAAATTCTTGAAGCAGCTGTTATATGTCAGGCAGGTGTCCTCCATGAACCCACACGGTGGAGAAGGCATATTTTTGCCCATTTTACAGACGATGAAATTGTCCATCAAAGGCATTAAGTGACTTGGCCAAGACCATATAGGAAGGCAGTGATGGGAACTAGATTCAAAACCATGTGGGTTAACAGCTGAAGCCAGTGCCTTTTAGGGGCCAGTACAGGTGTGTCTCATGAGTGGGGTAGGGGTGTAGACCACTGTTTCCATAACTGCCCGTCGTCCTTGGGTTCCATCCTTACAAGAAGCACATGGCGATGTCGTTTTCCTTGGATAAATAGATTTGAGATACTTTCAAAAGCTTGTCCTTTTGCGAGGCTTAGCAGAACCTCCAGTATGCTTATGAACATGATAAATTTCCAAGGCAGGGGAAAGCATGTACTCACTTGGCAAACTTTGTCAACCACAGAACATCTGAAATTTTTCTGTCCTATAGTGATCTGTTTGATGTCTCTCAGAACCAGGGTCAAGAATGCAAGTGGAGAAATACTGACATAGGTACCAAATGCCACATCACATACCTTGGGTGGCCCTTTTTGTTTGAGTTCAGCTTTGGCTAGATATCCCTGAGCCAGATTCTCATGACGTCCTTAATATTTCTGCATATTCTTTTCTCTCTGTCTCAAATGCTCTCTTTTTACCCAGTGCGTGGGGTCTCTGCTTTGGTGCCTTTTTTGCCAATGCTCCCCTGATTCCCTCAGGCCAATCTGGGCACTGGTCCTCTGTACCCCCAGTACAGCTTATCACTTAGAGTTGTAATAGGCCTTTTCCTTTCTGCCAACCCAGTGGATGGGAACTTCATTGAGATCATGGATGATGTCTTCGTATACAGATCCCCACCATCTAACATAATGGCTAGCACATAGTAGGCGCTCAACCCATGCTTGATGAATGGATGAGAAAATGATTGAATGAATGAATGAGTGAGTCAGCCTCACTGGTTTGGGAATGCGTGGGTTAAAAGAGTTTAAGTAGCTGGGTTGGAGGCAGGTGGTGGAGAGCCTTACCTTCAAGGCTTTCGAGATTTTTACCTCACCGTGCAAGCAGTGCAAAGCCTTTAAAAGATTAAACAGGAAATTTGAATATGGTGTTTTAAAATGGCATTTCAAGAAGATGAACTGGGGAGGCCAGTTTGCAGACGAGAGGTCTGTTAAGTGTGGCAGCATCCAAGCCTGATGGCAACGACAGCTCTCCTTGCTTATTTATAGGATTGGCTTGAGATGCATGATGAGGTAAGAGCTGGAAGTTATTTTATTCAAAAAGCAGCTATCATTATGGAGCAGTGTAAGGGATACAAAGATGAAAATACATATTCCTTGTTCTCCAGAATCTCGTAGACCGATCAAGATCGATCCAAATTGCACACACACAAAAATAAACTGTGACAAACTCTAAGTATGTTAGTGGAACAGAAAAAGGAGAGAGAACTAGAGAAGACATGGAAATTCCAATTGGGGAGGTCTGAGACTATCTCACAGAGGAGGGAGGACTCGGCCTTGGGAGATGGATGGCATTCCAAGGGGTTAGGGTCTGGGCTGAGAATCGAGTGGAATCAAGAACGATGAGTGATGATTCTCAGCCAGTGTCCTTGGTTGAGCTGGACCAGGTTGGCCCTCTCCCTTTGGAGAGCATGCACATTCTGCCTGGAGAGGTGAGGAGGTCTTTGTCCCCCATACCTCTTCGAGAATCTCTGGCATAGGGCCGTCTGTCTGCTCCTCCGGGTTTTCCCATTTCTGTGCTTGAATACAAAATGAAGGAACAAAAGCCTTGACATGCTTGAGTTTTTCTGGTGAGAAAGCAGTCTGCGTTGACCTTTACCACCATCCCCTTTAATCACTGCAGATTCCCATTGGAGCTCTGACTCATGGTTGCCCTTTTGTGAGGAAACTTGAGGCTCAGAGATGTTACTTATTTGCTCGGTTCCAGTCTTGGATCAGCTCAATTTCGACAAGTCCTTTGATACATCATTTATTAGTAACCTGCCTTACGGTGGGACAGTCTTTGAAAGTCTTCAGTTGGACAAAGATGGCAGGAGATGCTTTTTTCTCAGGTCCTCGTAGAAATGATTCACCCGGGGAGCCCACGGGGGCATCTCCAGTGTTGTAGCATTGGTGAGGATCGTGGAGAGAACACTTGTCTCTCCACTGTTTGGTCTGATCCTTCCTTATCCCTATCTTCCAGGTAAGCCAGAGAGTATAGTCCACATCGTATAGGTGAGGACTCTAGAGCGAAATCAGGAACCAAAGAGCATTATTTCACAAATGTGTGTCGTCAGCCCTAAAAGCATTCCCCATAAATCTGGATTTGCCGATCCGGGGGTGCTTCAAGTTCCCCAGCTCTCCATCCCAGGCCCAGCTATGCGTCTTGGGTGCTGAGACGGTCCCAGTGCTTCGGCTGCTTTGGGTTTTAGGTCTCCAAATCTCTGGGAAGCATCTTCTTAACAGTTGTCTCTTGTAGGCTGTGACGTCGAGGGTGTCTCTTGTAGGCTGTGACGTCGAGGGTGTCTCTTGTAGGCTGTGATGTCCATCTTCTCTAGGATGGGTTGGATTTTGCTTTCCCTGCTGGGTAGAAGGCAGGAAGAAAGACCTTTTGTCCCCAACTCCCTGGGTAAGGAGCTCAGCTGTCCTCAGACACCAGGATGTCACCACTTTAGGAGGCTGCCCATGGCTCAGGAAGGGAACCTCAGCGGTTATTCTACACCCATCCTGCTGTTCCCGTCCCCCACCCGAGCCTCTCTTTCTTCCTCTACCTGCTCTGTGACTGACCCCTCTCTCTGATGCTTAAGAAAATGCCGTGTGCTCCAACCGCGTCCTCCGCTTCGCAGCAGGTGACTCACCGTCTCCTCTGAGAAGGAATCTGTGCCTCCCAGGCCGTCTCTCCTTTCCTGGACTGAGAATGCTTGACCAGCTAATCTGTATCCCTGGGACAGACTCGGGAGGCTCGCTCTCAGCGGGCCGAGCTGGGCCGCCTTAACAAGCACAACCTCTGGGCTCCTGAAATCCACTTCCAGTCCTCACTCGGCTGTCATAGCCCATGTTAAGAAAATAACCCTTCCTTAGCTTTGCTTTCCGGGGAAGTTCACCGTGGGGACGACCTTGAGATCTGCTGCGCCGCGGGTCGGGGTGGAGAGAAAGGCAGGGAGGGAAGGTGTCGTCGTCCGGTGTCGTCCTCCTGCTTTAATTCGTCCCCAGAATCGGTGGAACTTGGGTCAGGTCTTTTTAGCCACCAGGTGCATGTTGGTGCAGATGTGCAGGGACAGTGGGGGTTGGGAGGATGGGGTCTGGAAATGGGCGCGGCCCTGGAAATCTCAAGCACCGTCTCCTAAAGGTAATACCTTGGCTTCAGGGCCCTGCTCTTCCTCTGGGTCCCCTTGGTGCTCCTTATCTATCCTTTTGTTTTTTAATAGCTGTTTGACATATGCCAGGCTGTGTCCCTATTCCTAGACATTTGCTTTCAAAGCCGTATGTGATTATTTTGAGAGGAAGCAGTGAACAGGGAGATAGAAACTGTCACAGGCCCAACTGTCTCACCTCTCTTCAAAAGGCAGGGCTGTCGTGGTGGTTCATTCTCATCTCGTTTTGAAGGAAGGAGGTATAAATGTCGGTTAGAGTTCATCGCGGCTCGATCTCTTGCCCTGAGGAGCTTGAACCTATGAAAGGGTGAGATTCGGGCCTGTAATGGAGATTTAAGGTTACAAAGAGGAGGAAACAGGCCTTCTTGAAAGTTGGCCTGTGGAGGCTCTAATCCCTCCATGATTTTGTCTTAAACAACACACAGAAGTGATCAGGGACCCGCGTCCCGCTGCCGCCGTGCTCCGTAGGTCAAGTGTGTATCCTTCAGTCGGAGCTGGAAGCATTTTGTGAAAATTTTACAGAAGCGGGAAGTTAAGTCCAGTTGGCCCCTTGCTCCCTCGCCCCTCGCCTCAGCTGCCCCATTCTGGTGTCTGAACCAGAGGCCGCGATTCCTGGCGTGTCCCCGCACGGGCTTGCGATGAGGCTGAATGGGCAGTGTGTGTTGGAACCTCCCGCAGCTGGTGTGGTGCGGCAGGGACAGGAGTGACTGCCACCATCCGCCTCCCCTCTTGGAGGAGAGAAGCCAGCCCCGACTCCAGTGACTCGTCTGCGGGCAGTGAGCTCTGTTGAACTCAGCCGACACGCCGTCCCCGAGGGCGAGGCCCCTCCAGCCTCCTGAACAATCCCTGCCAGAGTTGTTCCCCGATGCTCGGCTGCAGATCCAAAGGGCCACCGTGGGGCTCTGCCTGGCAAGGCAGTGAGAGCTCCCCTGGCGCAGGAGCAAGGGACTTAGTGCTGGAATATTCAGGGTGGACAGAAGCCAGCCTCCAAGCAGGGCCTGCAGACTTCCCGCAGCTCCTGCCACCTCTCCCTTCACTTCTCCCTCCTCCTTGGTGGGCAGCCGTCAGCAGCAGCCACGGGGGAGGGCAGCCCTGCGGGAGTGAGCACATCTGGTCTCTGCATCAGCTTGTAACGCGAAATATTCCTTAGTTCATCCACACACGTTTGTGCCAGATGCTCCTCCCAGCCTGCCTGGCTCGTCCCCAGCTCAGCACCTCGAGCCCTCGCCCCGAGGAGCTCTGGCTCAGTCCCGGCATTGGCTCAGCTCCTCGGGCCGGTCTGAGCCGGGACTGCTGAGTCGGTGAGAATGGCGTGAGCCCGTTGTTTCTACAAGGGGATGTCCTGGAGCCCAGCCCCGAAAAACACAGCTCAGCGCCACCAGATGCAGAGTTACGGCCCTGCTGGAACCGTGGGACGCTGCGTTCCCGGACCCAGAGGATAACCCCCACCCCAAACCCACCGTGCCCCGAGTCGGACGTGCCGCTTCTCGGGTTGCGGGGACATAGCTTCCGTTCTGCCAAATTCTCGGGTTCGCGCTCTCCTGCCAAGGTCAGCAGGAACTCACTCACTCTGCTGGGTGAGCCCTGGCTGAGAAACAGCCAAAACTGGGGAGAAGTAACTCGTTTTGCAAAACTCGCTACCTTGCATTAAGGAGGGAAACATATCAAGCCACATTTCCGACACGGGCACCTATTTCCGCGCATTTGGTCTCTGGGCTTTTAAGCTGCTGCAAGTGAAAAAGTTACAACTTTAGTAAAGAGGCCAACTGCACTGGAAACACTCAAGAGCCCGGCGTGAGAGCGAGCACACCCTCACATTGCCAGGTGCTTTGGTGCAACAGGGCACGCTGTCTGCTGTCCTCGGCCGAGACCGGTTCCCAGGAGCACTTGCTGGCCGTGTTCCACGGGGCCTTAGTGGTGGCAGAAGGTCTCGGTCTTCACAGGAAGGGGCCCTAGCTGGTTGGGACCTTCTGGAATCTCTGAGCTACCAATCTGTGTTCTGCTCCACTACTCAAGCCTTTTTTCTGCACCCTCCACCCCTGCTTCATCCAGAAGATTAACATGCACTGAAACCCACGTTAAGATGACTCCTTGTCCAGTCCTGCAGCAAAGAGGACAAGATCTTAGATTAAACCCTTTGCACTCAGGTAGCTTGCAGAGGGGACAGAAAAAAAAAAAAAAAAAAAAAAAAAAAACCCAGCAACCAGAGGTTACCCTCTGATCACAGCTTGTGGAACCGAAGACCCCCAAGGTTCCCTTGACCGTGGTCTCCTGTGATTGTGAGGAGATCGTGGTCTCCTCCTCCTCCTTCCCGTGTGTGAAAGACAGAATGTCACCATTGTTTCCCGATCTTCACCCTCATGTTGCCTGGGTGGGGTATCCCGAAAAATCCCTTTTTTTCCCCCTAATGTAAGAGTGCAAGAGAGTTGACTTTGGCTCAAGGCAGGGAGACTGATGCGTACAGAGGTGCCCTTCTGATTTAGCGACTCATTCATACCCTCCATGCATCACCCTTTTATCCCAGGCGGAATTTTAATCAGAGGCGCATCGTATTCACAGGTGAAGTCATCCCGTGTTTCCTCCGCGCACCCACCTGCTGACAAGTGCCGAGCATCTTCCTCCACTCAGCTCCTGGGGCTCCTCTGATCAGAGACAGACAGCGGAGGGGTGTGCAATCATCACTTTTATTGATATTAATATATCACAATGTTCTGGAAATGTCAGGCTCTTCTGCCTCGTGGGTGCTAAGCTGACAGACGTGAAGGCACCTGGCCCATCTCAAAAAGCTAACGGAGGTGGGGCTTGATGAACAGCAGTCAGAGGAGTGACAGGACTCGTGACCGGACACCGGAGTCCACTCTGCTGTAGAGGCCAAGTCCCCAGATGGACAGCCTGTCCTCAGAGAGACGCCGGGACCTCTGTGCATTTAAAATGTAAAATGCGGGGCGCCTGGGTGGCTCAGTGGGTTAAAGCCTCTGCCTTCGGCTCAGGTCATGGTCCCAGGGTCCTGG
The DNA here is from genome assembly GCF_002288905.1 of Enhydra lutris kenyoni. NCBI lineage: Eukaryota > Metazoa > Chordata > Mammalia > Carnivora > Mustelidae > Enhydra > Enhydra lutris. Next base: position 42,083,271 of record NW_019154097.1, read on the forward strand.
GATTGAGCCCCGCATCGGGCTCTCTGCTCAAGCGGAGAGCCTGCTTCCTCCTCTCTCTGTCTGCCTCTCCGCTTACTTGTGATCTCTCTCTGTCAAATAAATAAGATGAAATCTTAAAAAAAATAAAAAAATAAAATGTAAAATGCAGGCAGCCCATGACTTCCCAGGCTGATGCGATTCCTGGGGAATGAGCAGAGCTGACAGGTTATTTATCAAAGTGTGGGGCCTGGTTTTGCTTCCAACTGGGGACCAAAATACAGGGTTTGTGCTTGTTTCAGGAGTCCCCAGATGACATGGTCACAGTCCACTGGAGCCAGAAGGGACTCTGTGGATGAACTTGTCCCAGGCCTTCATTTTACAGATGGGCTTCCGGGTTTGCTCAAGTTCACGCAGCAAAACGAGGGGCAGAGCTGAGGTAGGATCCTGCTCTTCGTGGCTTCGGGCCGAGGGGCCCTTCCGCTTGTCCTCCTGCAAGTACGGTCCCGGAGATCAACCTTAGGGCACCTGGCAGGTCACATCAGCAGGTATTTGGTTTCTGTTCGGGAAGATTCGGGGAGCGAGTCACGAAACCCGACTGTCGCGAAGCAGGAAAGGAGTATGTCGGCAGAGTACGGGTAGGCCTCCACATCACAGCCGTGCCGGAGAAGCAGGCTGACCGCGAGGGGCAGACAGTAAGCCTAGTTTCAGGGGCACCGGATTTCAGGCTATGACTAGCAGGGGGAGGCTGCTGGAAGGAAGGGATCCTTTCTCCTGCTCACTCATAACTCCACTCAAGGGAGACCTCGATCGCCGGAGAGCTCACTGATACTCCAAGCTAAACAAATACTGGTCAGGGCCGTCCAGCTCCAGCATTCGGTGGATCAGAGACCCTGGAGACGGGATCCGGGCGGCCCAGCTTGGACGACCTGACCTGTTAGGTGTGGAGGCTGCCTAGTGAGAACCAGCAGGCGTCCTGTGTGCAGACATCACTGTGTTCACCGACACTTCCAGATCTGCTTTCCTGTGGCTCGATTCAATTATGCAGTGAGCACAAGTGCTCTGGGTCGCTTCCAGAAGGGAAGCATTTAAGAGCTGGTGTGTGACGTTGCCCGTCCTCCCCTCACCATGTCCAAGCCTTGGGCCTCACATCCACACGGCGGCATCGGAAGCTAATGGAGCCTCCGTCACCAGGGTCTCTGAGGGACGGTCGTCAGCACGGTCTTCAGGGGTTGTCACAACAGTATAAATCAGGGCACCCACTGACAAAATGCCGTCCAGGGTGTGGACGGAAGGGCAGGCAGGGACGCAAAACAGCCCAGCACGCGATGAGAAACCTGGCTTACGACGCGAATCACCATAACTACGACAAAAACGCGGGGTAGCCTCTCCGCTTACTCCAGTCCTGTTCCGATGAGCGTCTGCCTGATCCCACCCCATCAGCCTGACACGCACCGAGTCACAGGACGGTCCTCGACTAGAAAGCCACGTGTCTAGGACGGCAGGCACGAAATGCCTCCATTAGCAGCCTGCTTGGTTTTTTGTTTTATTGTTTTGTTTTGTTTTGGGTTTTCTTTTGTTTTAACCAGCAAGTGTTGGTATAAAGGAGGAATCGGTGGTGGGTTTGTGTAAGAGACATCTGCCCATCCCCACACACATGATTTTATCTCAAGGAGGTCCTCTCTGACCGGAAAAGCTGCTTTGATGCTTTGGGAACGTGAAAATGAAATACCGTAGGGAAGTCAGAGGATTAGGTGTGCAGAAATGAAACACGGAGGAGCATAAAGATACACAAGTGGAAGTTTCTGGATTCTCTGAAGAAGATCGGGACAGATACAGGTATATCAGTGTAGATTAGATTAGATTCATGAACAGCAAACTATTAGACTCACTGAATCAAGGAATAATGAATTACTGAATTAATGAATTAGAACTCACTGGTTCATCAAGGGCTCTCCCAGTTACTACATTTACTTTATAGGGTTGGTTACCCCCCCCCCCGCACTTTGCCACCCGTCAGAAGGCTCAGTTCATTCCTGGGAGGTGGGCTGGGGTGGACACGTGGGATTCGGCATCGTCGGCTCAGGCAGGTGGGACTGACCATGGGATGAGCCCCCGTCTTGGTTCCCTTTCAGAATGTGGAACGAGAAACCCATGTTCCTGCTGGCCTTTCCCCGTTTCTTGAGGATGGGGTAAGGAGAGCAAGTTGGGCACAGAGGAGACGGTTTTGAATAAAATGCAGCCACGTTAGGCATCATTATATTTATTTCTAAAACAGGCCTCTTCGTCCCCTAAAACTGAGAACTTTGAACATTAAGCAAAGTGATTTTTGTTCTCCATTCTGGGCCAGACTTCCCAGGTCACCTTTAGGTTTGGTCTTCCTCCAGGATCCTCAGAAACCTTTTCGAAGAGAACTTTCTGATTTATGTTCTGTCTCCCGTTTGGTGCTGGTGCCCCTGTTCTGGACCAAGCTCTGTGCTGTGCGGTGGGGTCTCGATGGGAAGAGAGAGAACTCCGCAGGGAACCAAAGTGGTTTCTAAAGAAATTGGAGGATGTAAGTCTAGGAGAAGAGTCCAGTTTGCAACGCTGAAGCTCAAATTTGTGGGAGACTGGGGCCCCAAATGGGGTAGCTTTGGGTGGAGCTTGGGGTGGGGAAACGGAGTCCACAGCTAGGAGAGGGAAAACAGGATTTAATCTGAGTTTGGTGCAGGCGTGGCATGAGAAGCCAAGAGAAGCCGTGTGTGAAGGACCGGGGCCGTGTGAGAGTGATTAGGACAGTAATGCGAAGCCTAGACCCAGGACCCCACAGTAAGCTGTAGAGGAGACATTTCCCGTTCAGACGACCAGGATTTTCACAACACGCACATGCACACACAGCTTTCGTGAGTCTTTTATCTCGGGGACAGGAATCGTCAGATCTCACATTGTGCGTTCGAACTAGGAGCAGGACAAATTGTCTTAGGGACCGGTAAGAAGCTCAGGCTGGACGTTGTGCCGGGGCAGATACGTGCTGCTGTAGGGAGCACTTCTAAAGCCACTCAGCACTCGGCGAGACCTGGCAAAAGTAGGTCTGATCACTAACCAGGAGCAAACTGAGGCCTTGAAGTGGAGTGGTTTGCCCCAGAGTCACACGGTAGAACTGAAGTGGGAGTCCCGGCCCGGTTCTTACTCTCCGTTCGTCATTTGCTGCTGTGGAAGCCCCGCGTGGTGTTCTTTGCAGCTCATGCACGGAGAATCACTGACCTTTGCAAGCGAGCACACAGAAGGCTGCCCCTCACACTGGCCCCCGGTTGGTCATCCGGGCTGGCCACATAGAATGCGTATACTGGCTTCACAGGGAGGGAGAGGCCGTGTTCCATGGACCCTCGCTACGAGATGCATGGAGCCTTTGTTAAGTTGTTTTTTTTTTTTAAACCTCATTTCTGTTTAAAAATAAATTGATTTAGCAATTTGCACAGTGCCTCCCTGGACCATACTTTATGAAGTGGAACAATCACTTAAATGTTCAATTATTCTGAGCAGAAAAGGCCAGAGGAAGCATGCATGCAAACCACGCCCACGCCAAGGCTCCCTCTCCACCGGCCATCGGGCCTGGCCCGGGGTGAAAACACCCTGTGAGAGGCAGGACCCCCCCGGCCGAGGCAGGACACGGTGGCCGGCCCTCCACCTCCATCGCCAGAACCACGCCAGGACCCCTTCCCATCCCAGATGCACAAAGGCCAGCCCTGGAACAGAGCTGCAGGCCTCAAGACACATACACAGCCATTTCCTTCTGCAGAAAGAGACACTGTTACCTGTTGGCCACCTGAGGCACCCAGCCGTCACGGGTCAGTCCCCCCGCTGCTTTCTGGTTTACTGGGCAAGTCAGCCTCTGCACCTCAACGCTGTCTGACACCTGCTTATAACCTATGTCATCACACTTACGAATTGCATTATTTTGTCTGTTTGCCCATTTGTGTGTGTGTGTGTGTGTGTGTGTGTGTTCATGTTCATCTTGTTTCCAAGGATGCCCCACAGGCTCCTTGGTGCTCAGTGCACCTGTCTTACCTCCATTGTGCTCCCGGTGTGGACACGGTGCCCCGTCTCCAACTCCTGCTCCGTGTCATTTGTCAAGTCAGTGAGTCAGTCTTCCATTGTGCTTTAACACGGGCTGTCCTCCCGGATCTGGGCCAGCATGTCCGTTCCTTTCTTTGTTCATTGTGCTGAGAACACTTCACTTGAGATCTACGCTCTTAACAGATCTTTAAGTGTACCACACTGTGGTTGATGTGAGCCACAGCGTTGTGCGGCGGAGCTCTCTGGAGCCCACCGGAGCTCACCTTGCTCCACTGAGTCTCTGTCCCACCGCTCTTCTCCTGACTTCCACTGGCGCCTGCTGTCCTGGGCTTGGGAACTCCAGCCAGGCTCCCGAATTTCTCCCTGAATTCTGCACCCCTTAACAGCTCCCCACACATTCCAAGTCTCTGGATCAGCGTCTGAGCTCTCCCCCTCACTGCCGGCTGGCTCCCGGCCCCGGAAATACATCGTCTACATCTGAACGGCTCTTTCCAGAGCCTGGAAAGCGGAAAGTTATGCTTACCTGTTGCCAGACTCCCCGGAGTAAAGTTAACGAGCCACAGAACATACCAGAGCGTTTGCACCAAGGACACGGCCCCCCAGCAGTGGGAGTGAGCACCCACCTCACAGCATCGTGGAATAGATCTTTTATTTTTCTTAAAGTTCTGCCCATCAGAAAATGTGTTAGAAGTTTCTCATTTAAATTTGCCATTTTAAAAGAAAAACCACAGATCTTTATATTTTCTTTTCTGTGACCTTAACGGTGTTACTTATTGATCTATAAAAAGCAACTGTTTTACTTATTGATCTAGAAGACTCTGGTGCTCGGGACGTTAAATGTTTGTCTGTCACAGTCACGGGAAATAGTTTATAAGTTTCCTTTTCTGTTCTAGTTTTGCTTCTCATCTTTGACACGGTAGAGTTTTACAGATGTAAAGTTGACAAGTCTAAAGGCGATTTCTTTCATTGTGTTGCTTTTCTGATTTTTTTTTAAAAGCCGTTCCCCTCTTGTGCTCAGTTAAAGAGCGAACCTCTCCTTCTCCTTTTTATGGCTTATGGTTTGATTTGGTGAGAAACATGAAATTCTTCAATCTTTCTAGGGCTTAGCTTCGTTTACATGATGAGGATTTCGCTTGATTTTTTTTTTCCCCTGGAGAACCAAATATCCTAATGGGTCTTTCTCTGTCTAGACAGACTCTATGCCATGGACCCATACGTTGATTACTTTACCATTACCATATCGTGTCAGTTCCTCCAAACCATATTACACGCTTTAATATCTGGAGATACCATCCTCCCAACATTATTCTTCCATCTATTTTGCACATGAACTTTAAAACGTTCTTTCTAATTCCAAAATAAATATCATTGGGGTGTTTATTACATTACTTTAAGGACTGACACCTTTAAGATATAGGCTCTTGCCATTCAGAAATGTGGAATGGTTCTCTAAATATTTGTTTTCCCTTTACAAATTTCAGTACAGATTTCTCACTGTTTTCCATCCAAGTCCCATACATTTCTTGTTAGCATTATTCCTTGACATTTTATGAAAAGTGGGGGGAGGAGGGAGGGAAAACAAGAGAAGAAACATGTGTGTGTTGGAGTACAATTTTTTTTTCCTTATGTTTTAGTATTGGCTATGGATAAGCCATTGGATTTTGCTGAATTTTACTAATCCAGCTAAACTGGAGTCTCTTAATTTTGTGGCTATCTATGATTAGACAGAGTTCAGTAATTATAATTTGGTCTCCTCATTTCTGATAGTCATGCCCCTACTTCTAGAATAAAATTCTAGGCAAACAGCCCCTTCCCCATCCCCACCGTGCTGCCATATTCCATCATCTTCTTGCTTCTGCTGTGACTGAGACAACTGCTCGCTGCCCATGATATCTTCCCGGGTAATTTCTCAGCTGTCAGTTGCTTCTCTGAGGATAATCTCATTTTTTCTCTCAATGCTTTGAGGAGTTTGCTTTGTCTTTGCACTTTGCCATTTAACTCTTGACACGTCTAGCTGTGGATTTCTTTTCATGTGTCTTCCTTGGACTTGGCTGGACTTCTGTAGACCACGGGTTGCGTATCTCAGCGCAACTGTTGCCTGTGCCCCGTTCTCTCCTCTCCTTCTGGAACTCTGGAATTAACCTTCTGTCAGATCTCCTCACTCTGTGTTTCATGGACTCTCCCCGCTCTACCAGCTTCATTCCGGAGTATCTCTTCTCACTGTATTTAAGTTCATTGATCCTTTCCTCAGCTGTGTCTAATCTGCTCTAACTGAGCTCTAACCAAGTTCTTCACTTCGAGTTAGTCTGTTTTTCAGTTCTAGTCTTTCTTTCTTTCTTTCTTTTAATTTGCAGCATCTGTGTTATTTTTATAGTTTCCAATTCATTGCCAAAATTGTCACGCGTGGTTTATTTCACCCCGGGCATTGTAAACCCCGTTGCTTTGCGGTCTGTGTCTCTACCCTCAGCATTGAAGTCCCTGCCGGTCTGTTTCTGTTCTCAGTCGTTCCTGCTGGTTCTGGCTCTCAGCGTGTTGTCTCTTCACGTACCGCGTGATTTTCTGTTGTTTGCTGGACACTGGAATTGAACACGACATCTAGTGTTGAGGTCTGGAATGATATTCTCTTTCTCTGGCCCCTGTCTTTATTTTCCAGAATATGGTCTTCTTGCCTCGCGTGGATACTGAACCAATGCTCAATTTCCATCCCTTGGTTTTCTTTAGGAAATAAATTTCAAAGTTATATACTTAGTCTGAATGCTCACAGTTATGTTCCCTTTACCTCATGGTAGGGTCATCTTCCACAGATTCAAGGCAGGATTTTTCTTTCTGAGCTTTTCGCCCTTGTACGGGAAGAAGTGTATGTGGTGCAGGTGTTTACAATGGACGGCTCAGGTGGCAAATGCCTGGTTCTGCTCCTTAGACCTCTGGGCGCTGGTACAACATTCTGGTATCTCCACGTCTGAAGGATGCATTCAATTCAGAGCTGCTTGCAAATCTCCAGAGTTTTGTTTGTGTTTTGTTTTGTTTAAGCAGATCTTCATCCACTAAGGTTCTGTAAGACAGAGATGGATAGGGTCTACTCATGGCCTTAGTTACTGGTTCCCGGAAGCATGGGGAAGGTCCAAGACGGGAACCCAGCCCCGGCCCATTCTGTTCTCCTGTCAGGCACACATGCTCTGCGGGTGATAACTCTTCTCTCAGGAAAAGGGCCAGTCCTCCTCTGCTTGGAAACAGTGTTATCTGGTGGGTGCAGGCTCTACGTGGACAGAGAAAGAGGCTAAGAAGGGGAGTAACCGAGCGGGGGAGCTAACAGCTCTCCCTACCCACCCGGAACCCCAAACAGAAGTGTTTGCCCAGCTGTTCTTTTGGTTCAGTCTGTGGTCCTCAGGGTCTGAGGGCTGGGCTGAGGGTTTTCCAAAGCCTTTTTCCTCCTTCCTCGAGTGCTTGAAAGGAGGAGGCTTAGTGGACCTACACAACACATCCTGTTTTGTTTGCTAATCCAGCACCACAGGCCTTCAGTTGTGAATTCCCTCGAGATTCTGGTTCCAATTTATTATGGTTTTTTTGTTTTGTTTTGTTTTGTTTTTTGGTTCTTTCACAAGTATTTTAGTGAGAATTTGGGAACTGTTGCATCAGGACTGGTAAGCTAATTCCATCTGAACCAGCTCAGCTATTTTTTTTGGAAACCTAATCTTTTATTCAACATTAGCAAGTGCTGAGCTTGCAAGAGAAAAACAAATTCTCTGGGGACATGCAGAATTAATAAAGAGAGATGATAGTTGGTGACACATCAGCCCTCAGTTGCCAAGTTTATAGAGTAACAGATTTTCTAATATCCATATTGTCTATGAAGTTCGATTTCTTACAAGGTAGTAGGACATTACCAATCAAGTCACGTCCTTTCTCACATCTGGGCGATGACTCCCAGTGAACAGGCGGTTAAAAAAAAAATCTAAGCATATATTGTTGAAATTGAAAGACATGGTATGTGTTATTTTCATAATAATTGGTGCCCTTTGTAGAATTCAATTGACTTCTGAGACACAGCAGGCATGCTATAGGCATTCTCCCCCTATTTCAGACAGCTTACAGAGATCATTATTTTCAGGAAATAAACATTTTAAGATAGTTCTTGGGCCAGCATGGTTCCAAGCTTAATAACAATCAGAATTTGTAGCATCCGTCCAGAAGTCTAGAATCTCTGTTAACGATGTTGTGGAAACCACTCACATATAGCTTCGTCCTTGGCTGGAATGGTTGTGGACTTGTTGTCTGTCTGGACCCAACCCCGGCCTCAGTGGGTGAGCTTCTGGAAGGCCTAATCCTTCTTTTCAGGTCTATTAAGGTAATTTTGTTCCCTTTCATATTGTTGTGTTATTTGACCACAGCTCTTAGAGGCTGTTCTGGTGGCCACATGGCATGAGTGTAATATTTATATCAGAATTCAGTTCCCATGAGAGAAAATTGGATTTTCACTGCAGCATGCGGAAAATTCAGCATGCCAAAGATGATGCCTGGGAAGGGTTCCCGCGAAGCCCAGAAACCAAACAGGTCATTCGTTGAGTGAATAAAAAATCAGGATCATCACAACTATTTGATGGTCTTCTGAAAGTTCTAGAGGATTCAAAGAAATAAAAACAAGGGGAACAGTTAAAATGAGATAAAATGGTCAAGACAATCACTAGAAGTAACACTAGAATTAAAATGAGAACGGGCAAGTAGCCAAGTATAGCATAAATATTATGAAGCTTGGGGCGCCTGGGTGGCTCAGTTGGTTGGGCAACTGCCTTCAGCTCAGGTCATGATCCCAGAGTCCTGGGATCAAGTCCCACATCGGGCTCCCAGGTCCCCGGGGAGTCTGCTTCTCCCTCTGACCTTCTCCCCTCTCATGCTCTCTCTCACTATCACTCTGTCAAATAAATAAATAAATAAATAAATAAAATCTTTTTTAAAAAATTGCAAAGCTAAGTCTTTATACATAGCAAAGGCTGTCAGAAATGGGGGGAAAGAGTTCATTCCTAAGAAAAACAGAAATACAGAGCCCACAGGAATAATCCTAATAAGAAACACACAGAATTCCACCAAGCTGCTGAGAACTGAAAGGAAAGATGATGGCATGAAGAAGCCTATGATGCCCGCAGAAAGCAAAATAAATGGAGTAAAGGCAGGGGTTTGCCCCTCCGGGTCACTGTCCGTGGTAATGCTGTCTCATCGCCACTCGGTCTCTGGAGCCGCTTAGCGCAGTGCTGGACGACACTCGCTAGCAAAACCGCTCACACCTGACGCCCACCTCTGCCACAGCCGTGTGGCCAGGCAAACTTCTTAGCCTCTCCGTGCCTCGGTTTCCCCATCAGTAAAATGGGAAGAGAATAATAGTAGCTCTTATCAGGAGAAGTGGCAGTGTCAGTATTTGTACAGTGCCTTTCTGGCGTGTAGTACGTATTTGTTAAATTTAATTGACTAATGCAGACCAGAAGCTTGTGGCCAAGACCACCTCTTTCCGACCCTGGTTTCCGGAGATCCCTACTTGGAGCCTGACACGGGGGGCTCCGTCAATCAGTATTCCCCGAAAGGCACAGGAACAGGTCTGCGTTGGGTTCTTTCACTGCTATTTAATTCTGCTGATTTGATAGACATTGTATTTTTGCTTCGGTGTCTACGTCTTTGCTTCTTAGTGAGGTCGATAGACTTTTTTTTTCAAAATATCATTAGCCACCCGTTTTTCTGCTTTCACTCATTTCTGTGCCTGGTTTTTGCCTTTTCCTTAGTTAACTCTTGAGATCCTAGGGTTTATCTCATAAAATATAGACCCAAAACACCCTGTTGTAAGGATCATAGTAGGTACTCCTCCCAGTTTGTAGTTCGGCATTTAACTCCATCGAGACTGGTCTTTGACGGCAGAGGGTTGACCTGGAGAGACTCGGAAAGCTCTCCTCTGCACACCTCTGAAAAACCCTGACTTCTGTTCCCTTTTATTCTTCATATGGCTTGAGTTTTAAAACTATTAATTCTCCAATCCATCCGTACTTCTCTTGGTGTGTCAGATGAGGATTAAAATTATCCCTTTGTCCCCAAATACCTAGCTTTTAGGAAAGTTAACATGATAATGGGGTGTGATGGGTCAACCTGAAGGACTCTGACATGGTCTCTCCAAAAAGCCAACACACGCTCCATTGAATAATTCCCTTTTTTGTGGGGGGGGGGGTCCAGTTAATTCCTCCAGAATCCCACTCTTACAGCCCACGTTTCCCCCACAAACAACTTTAACCCAGTGGTCTTCAGCCGGGGACATGTCGCGTGTGTACCGGCACGCACACAACCCCCACCCAAGGGATATTTGGTAACATCTGGAGACAGTTTTGATGGTCACAGCTCAGGAGGGTGGGAGGGGCGCTCCAAGCACGTGGCAAGCAGGGGCCAAGGACGCTGCTGAGCATCCTCCGAAGCCCGGGACACCCCTCACCGGCTGCGAAGAATTATCTGGCCCCATGTGTCAATAATGTTGAGGTTGAGAAACCCTGCTTTAACCCGAAGAATGCAATCTAGCTAAAACAGGATGTTTCTGGGAAATCTGAGCCTATGTTTGGAATGTCAAAGAGAAAACACCATGACAGGAGCCCTGAGGGTTCCCTGTGAGCCTCTTTTGTCCTTCTCCTTTCAGAGCTGACCCTTTTGTGGGAAGGGAAGGGCAGAGTTGAGGAAAGGCTCAGGAAATACGATTGGGCCAGAGGTCACCTTTGAAGGATTTGTGAATGTTTCCCCTGCAAATCGGGTTTGGGCTACGACTTCATAATGTCGATCAAATCTCCCAGGACTTATCAGGCTTGGGAAGATTGGTCTCTGGTATTCTGTCACGTTTCCCCAGGATCTGAAATCCCACAGCTACTGGAAGTGGGTCCTGGTGCCAGATACCCACCCAGATTCCCAGGTCCTACGTGTGAATTTCCCCTTTCTGACTTAGAGCATCTCCGCAGCGTAGTCTGCGTTCTTACTTCTACAGGGGTTTATTTCTGGACAAACCTATTACTCGCAGATTTTGCTGATTTAAATATGGCAGTTTTATAAATATGTTTTAATACCCGGTTGGACAAGTCTTAATTACTCCTTCCAGCGTCACTCAACCAAATTTCTTCTTCTTCTTCATATTCTCAAGTTTTTATTTTTCCAGATGGAATTAGAATACATATGTCATTTCATGAAAAGTTTCCCTGGAATTTTGACAGAATGGGGAAAGGGGTTCTCTCAGACACCGAGGGTGGGAGGGTAAGTGGGATGAGCCTGCTGGAAAGCGACTGGGCCGCACGTGTTAGGGGAGGGTCTTTGAAATATCCGGTGTGTCTTGGGTCAGTAATTCCACTTCCAGGAGACTAGAGTCACATGACAAAAAGTGAACAGTTGTTTGGTTTAGCCCCATTTTTAATAAAATAAAAACAGAAGCAACCGAACAGTAGAAGAACATTTCTCAGAGATGATACGTCCCATCGGTGGAGTATTAGGCAACCATTAAAATTATGTTCACACTAAGATTTATTGAAATAGTCCAGGGAAGCATTTAGGATAGAAATTCACATGAAGGGCTGGAAGCAGAACGGCACATTTGGTGTTAATGTTAAACCATGCAGGTGCATAGAAAGACGTTGGAAAGAAATACGCCAAGTGCTATTAGTGGATCAGCCTGTGTGAAATGTTCTGGGTGGTTAGTGTTCTTCTTGATAATTTCCCCTATTTTACATAATAAGCATGTGTTGCTACCATAATACAAGGTTTTTTGGTTTTTTTTAATTTTTTTTAAAGATTTTATTTATTTATTTGACAGACAGAGATCACAAGTAGGCAGAGAGGCAGGCAGAGAGAGGACGAGAAGCAGGCTCCCTGCTGGGCAGAGAGCCTGATGCAGGTCTCAATCCCAGGACTCTGGGATCATGACCTGAGCTGAAGGCAGAGGCTTTAACCCACTGAGCCACCCAGGAGCCCATAATACAAGGTTTTTAACAAAATATTGATAGACTCCAGGAGAGGCACAGCATGGAGAGAGAGGGTGTCAGTAGCCCAAGGCCCATGGAAAGGAGGGAAGGAAGTTGAGTCTGGTGAGGGAGCCAGAGCAGGGACTGGACCCGGGCCTCACTGGCAGGAATGACCCACCACGCATGGTGACTGCCCTGGCTCCTTGGATCCCAGCAGAGGTACCCTGCTTAGATTCTGTTCCTGAAAGTTCTGTTCTCATTCTCACCCTCTTCCCTCGTCCAGGGAGAAGAGAGGAAATGCCCCTTCTGATGCCCTCGAAGTCAGGCACTGTTGTATCTTCCCCAGGGTGTAGACCCTAAAGTGGTTTGGTTCTTTCCAAGGCAGCAGGTGTCCCTCTACTCAGTCTCCCCCAGGTCCCCATCTCCATGGTGCATCTTTTGCCTTTGTCTACTGCCCACATCCCACCCCTGCCCCTGATCTGGCCATCGTGACTCCAAGATTCCATGGCCAGTCTTAGTCCCCCAACTGTATCACACGGCTGGGGCCTCCATCCTACTTCAAGAACAACAGAGAGGCATCAGAGGTGGGCATCCTCTACTCCCTTTGCCTATTTTGCCAAACTCAGTGGCATCACCGTGCCCACTTCTGCCCCAAACACTCCACCCCTGGGGGCCCCATATCCTTTCCCCTCTAGGACTATGTCACATCATTTCCCCCTCTCTCTGCCACTCCTCTGCAACTTCTTACCTCCAGACTCCCAGCTCTTGGCCCACAAACTCGCCAAGGACTGACAGATCACGAAGACTGGTAACTCCCTTCTCTCCCAGCACATTGCGGCGTGGCTTCCCTGTCCTCCGCTTGGAAGGCATCTCATCATGTCACCAGCATCCTAACTGGGAAACTCAAAGATGACCTTACACCCCTCCTCTTTCCTGATCTTTGGCTGTATTTGACACAGACACTTCCTGTCGCTCTCTTGAAACTCCTTCCTCCTTTTTAAGAACCTAACAGCTTTGTAGGATCGTGATTCACATAACCTACAATGCATCCGTTCTGTGTGCTGTTCCCTGGTTTGACCTTTTTCTTGGTCTTCTCCTTCTCCTCAGTCCTCTTCATATTACTCTTTTTTTTAAACTTATTTTATTTAAATTCAATTCATTTACACAGAGTTTGTCATTTGTTTCAGAGGTAGAGCTCAGCGATTCATCCGTTGCCTTTAACACCAGGGGCTCATTCCAACAGGTGCCTGCTTCCTGCCCAGCGTCCAGTCACCCCATCCCCTCATCCACCTGCCCTCGTACCGTCTCATTCTCCCACCCGAGGAGGTCTTCGTACTCAAGCCTGGAATTGTAGCCTGGCAATTCCAGGACTCTTGTTGCTCTGCCTCTACACACCTCAGTTCTCCGCTTCAGTCTTCTCGTCGCACCTTCCTAATGCGCGTGTCTGCCCCGTTGTCCTACAGACATTTCAAATTCAGTGGCTCCCAGATTAAACGTGTCTTGCCCTTCAAGCCCACTCAGCGACTCGGCCACCAGACATACTCTTCCTCTGGCGCAACACGTCACACGCACACATCAGTAACATCGTCTGTCACTCGAGGGAAGCCTCGTTACTCCGTGTTCCTCCCTCGCCCTCCCCTCCACGTTCAGCCTGTCACCAGGCTCTGGCGAGTATAAATCCCTCGGCCTGTTCTCTCTGTGTCCCCGCCCTCTGCCCGCACCGCCGCTGCCGTAGATCGCACGTTATCCCCCCCTTGTTTGGCTCTTGCTCGGACCCCCCCCCCCATCTATCTGGTCACCCATCCCTCCACACCCATCCCACATGCCTCATGGTCTCCATACACGCCGTCCTTTGGAAGCCTCAGGTACTCGAAACCGTTTTGAATCTTCTCTGTTAAGGGGCGCCTGGGGGCTCAGTTGATTAAGCGTATGCCTCCAGCTCGGGTGGTGAGCCCCGGGGTCCTGGGATCCAGTCCTACATTGGGCGCCCTACTCAGCAGGGAACTTGCTTCCCTCTCCCTCGGCCTGCCACTCCCCCACTCGTGAGCTCTCTCTCTCTCTGTTAAATAAATAAATCTTTAAAAAAAATTTCCCTTAGCAGGATCTCTGTCATTCTCTACCATGTAGATTGAGTAGATACTCGCCCCCTTAGTGCCCACATTAGGGTACTGCCTTGTACCGTAATGCTCTTGTGACATTTCCCCGTTTTTGTGATCCTGTTACATGGTCCTGTGCCCCAGAAGAACGTGAATTCTTTGAGAACAAGTACCCCTGGACTACCTCTCAGTCCTCTGGGACCCTCAGTACACCCGTGAGACAAAGGCAGTTGCGTGAATGAATGAATGAGTGAATGAGCCAATGAACCTTTCCAACGCAAGGGTATGACTTGCTCAGGGGGACAGGAGTGGCTGCAATGCTGGGCATGAAGAGGAAAAGCCGGGTCTTTCAAATCCCTCCTGGGGCGCTTGAGGCCAGCCACACTCCACTTCGCGGCCATGACTTTGAGTTGTCATGAGGACCCAGCTGATTTAATAATGAAGCTTTCAAAGGGGACGTCTGCCCCAGGGGGCGAGGACTTTGTAGGTCACCGTGAGATGATGAATCACTGCCTTCAGAGCAGAGAAAACTTGCAGCTGTCTTTGAGATATGTGTGAAGATTGCGTTGGCTTATTTGCTGGTCCTCGGAACCCACCCCGGACGCCTGACCTAGCAATTTCTCTGGACCCTCAGATCGACTTCTTGGTGCCATTCACATTTTAAAATCGCGGCTCTGTTTGCTGGAATGAATCAAATTGACTCCTTCTACTGGCAGCCGGGATGGTTCTGAGCCTGTTACTATGGAAATGAGTTTTTTACTTCTGTGGTTCCTTCCCAATTTCCAGGCTGTACGGCAACATTTGCAATGCTCCTGTGACTTTCTCCCCAAAGAGAGGAAAGGATGAAAATAGAATCTCAGGGACAGAGAGCTGGGGATTTGTACTAGTCGGAAACATGCGGCAAGTCTCTTTGCTCCGGGTCAACGCATCTCGGTCCTGTTTGTTTGTTTGGTTTCTGGTTTACGTGCTGAGCTCAGCACTTCCCCATGTCAGCTCACTCGACGCTGACCCAAGTCACTTCCTAAGACAAGGACAATGTTATCTTTTGTCAAAGCCCCACCGTACCCTCCATCACCAAGGGATGGGTCTGGCTCAAGTTAGGGGCGTGTTGACTCCATGGCCCCTGTGCCCACCTTCCCCAGCCCCATGATCTGGGTCTTTGTCCACTTTTTTTATTACAGTGATGTGTGCGGCCTTGTGTGACAGGGAAGGGTACTGCTTCGGCCTCCAGTGCCTAGATGGAGGGAAGGGAAGCAGGGAGTCACACCTTTAGAGACGTAGGAAATGCTTGCCTATCCTCTAGCTCATCATATTCTGAAGAAGAAATAGGAGGAAGGGGACAAAGAGAGATTTACAGTTTAGGGACGTCCGAGTTCTGAAACAGCTGATGGTAGCTTCTCGTTCCTGCTGCCCTTCTCTGATAGTGGATGAACGGGTTCATGCATTTGTTCCTACAACGTTGATGACTTTTGAGTCACACGCTCTTCTAGATACAACAGTGAACAAAGTGTGTGCGTGTGTGTGTGTGTGTGTGCACGCACATGTACTGCTATTCTCATAGAACTTAGTGTGCTGGAAGAAAAAGAAAATGATCAAATGTACAAGAGATCACTAATGAGTGCTATGAAAGATGAGTCAGATGAGGGAATAAAGTATGGAGGGGGTCCTGTTCCCAGCTGGTTGGGAAGAGAAGACCTCTCTGAGACGTTAGCAGCAACCCAGAACAAGTGTAATGTAGCAGGATTGACAGGATGGCTAATAAGACCGAGGCCACAGTGTTGAGATGGATTGGGAGACACAGTTGGAGGTTGGAGTTAAGTGGACATTAGGCTGAATAATGTCCCATCAAAAATGTCTGTGTCCGGGACGCCTGGGTGGCTCAGTTGGTTAAGCAGCTGCCTTCGGCTCAGGTCATGATCCCAGCGTCCTGGGATCGAGTCCCACATCAGGCTCCTTGCTCATCAGGGAGCCTGCTTCTTCCTCTGCCTCTGCCTGCCATTCTGTCTGCCTGTGCTTGCTCTCTCTCCCTCTCTCTCTCTGACAAATAAATAAATAAAATCTTGAAAAAAAAATGTCTGTGTCCTCATCCTGGAAACCTGCTGCTGTGTTACCTTCCATGGTAAAGGGGGCTTTGCGGCTGTCATTAAGGTAAGGCCTTGATATGGGATATTATCCTGGATTTTCCAGGTGGGTCCCGTGGGGTGACCACAGTCTTTGTAAGAAGAAAGTAGGAGAGAGTTAGATAGAGACAAGGCAGAAGGAAGTGGAAGTCAAAGATGAGAGAAGATGCTGGGCTCTTGTCTTTGAACTTGGAGGAAGGGGCCATGGGCCAAGGAATGCTGGAACCTGGAGAAGTTGGAAAAGGCAAAGACACCAATTCTGCCCTTCATTCTCCAGGGGAACACGGCCCTCCTAGATTCTCATCTTAGACTTCTAGCCTCCAAAGTCCTAAGAGAATAAATTTGTGTTATTCAAGCACTGAGTATGTGGGCAATTTGTTACACTAGGAAAGGAAACCGATTCAGGGTCGGAATCGTAGGACCTTGTATTCTTCCAGGGAAGGATACTGGCTTTTAATTTGAATGTGAATCAAAACCATGAAATGTTCCACACAAAGGAGACCCATGACCCAGCCTGTGTGTTTCCAGAGTCATTGTGGTCATGAGACGGAGAAGTTGAAGTCTGGGGACCAGAGAGAGAGAGGTGGTGTTGGGGTCGTAGGGGTGGGGTGAGAAAGAGCCAGGTCAGGGCTGTTCTGAAGGCAGACAGCGGGACTTGATGAACTGGACTGGAGTGCAAGGAGGAGAAGGAGTTATGGTCATTCCTGGTGAACGGGTAGAGCAGCTGGTGGGATGGAGTTACCAGTACTGAAATGCAGAAGACGGGAGGAAAGAGTCTGCGGGAATCCTGTTGTTGATTATTTACTTAAAAGTGTTTTTTGTTATTTTAGAGGATGGGAGGGCTTAAGAATTGTTTGGGATGTAATTTTGAGATTGTCTTAGATGCCCAGATGAGAAGTTTAGTAAGTTTATATGCAAGTCTAGAACTCAGATGTGAAATAATAGAATATATATAAATTCAGATATATGACATATATATATGAATATATGGGAATATATATGTTATATGTGTGTGTGTGTATGCATATATATAATTAATATCTGCCCCTGGTTCCTGGCACAGAACTCCTAAAATCCTTGTCATTTTCCTAAGTGATAAGAGAACTTGGAGCATCTTTTAATACCTAGTCTTTGACCCAGCTTCCTGACACGGAGCTCCTAAATCCCTCAGAATTTTCTGGGTGGTAGAAACATCTTTTGTTCTACTGAGTGACTCTTGCTGGGGTCCTGGATGGTGGCTGGTCGCTAGAAAGACCAAGCCATGCATAGCAGCTTGAAACTTTCCGCCCCAACGATACCCTCTGGGGAAGGGAGAGGGACTGGAAATGGAATTAATGATTGATCATGCTCATCAATCAGTTAATGATCAATGAAGCCTTTATAAAAATCCCAAAGGTATGGGGTTCGGAGAACTTCCAGGTTGGTGAATGCCTTCACTTTCCAGGAAGGTATGTCCGTGGGGACAAGAGATGTCTGTGCTCAGGACCCTCCCTTTCTCTCTCTTTATCTGGGGTTTCTCCATATCCTTTATCATATCTTTATTATATAAGACCTGGTAAGTGTTATAAGTGTTTCCCTGAGTTCTGTGAGCTATTCTAGCAGATAATTATGTGCAACATTGGGGGGCTCATGGGAACCTCCAATTTGTGGCCAAGTTGGACAAAAGTCTTGGGTAACCTGGGACTACTACTTGGCATCTGAAGTGGGGGTGGGGCAGTCTTGTGGGGCTGAGCCCTTAAACTGTGGGCTCTGCGCTAACGCTGGTTAGTGTCAGAGTTGAATTGAATTATAGGACAACCAGCCGGTGTCATGAAGAATCACGTGGTACGGGAGAAAACCCACACCCTTGGGGTCAGAGTGCTGAGCGTGTTGTAGTAGTAGGGGTGAGTAAAGGAGAAACACTGAAGGGGTGGGTCTTTCCAACTCCTCAGGGTTGGACCAGAGAAGTAAATACAAGGTTCCTTAACAGCCAGAGGGGAAGGAAAGGAAAAGAAGAGAAGGGGTGGAAAGGGGCATGCAGAGGGGCACTGACCCTTGCGCTATTCCTGAATTTAGAGGCCGGCGCCATGCAGCCACAGGAAGGGAGAACAGAGTGAGCTCCCCAGTAAGGACGAAGCAGTTATGTTCCTTCAGAGCCAGAGTAGAAGCTAGTGGAGGAGCTAGAACTCAGCCCCAGCAGACACCGTAGAATGTGGAGTTAGCACGACGCCCCGAGAACTGCTCTCCCAGCCTCCCCTTGGGTTGATGAGCTCCAGTTAAGGATCGAGTAATCAACCCTGAGCCATTGTTGGAAACTGAAAATCTCTCACTCTGCTTGGTGTGGCTTCCCCCTACCCATGGTGTTCAGAGCAGAGGCGGGTTCGGCCCAGTACGGTGTCTTCCCAAGTGGCTGTAATCCTCGAGTCTACGCCTCGCTCATGGGAGCGGCAGGAAGTTGGCTCTCAGTGGTGTTCAGAGCCTTCGGGTCCCCAGAAGCCCAAGAACCCGAGTAGCACCTGGAGCCCTTCTGTGGAGGTCATCACAGTCACCTTCCTCCCTGGGGCTGTGGGACGGCGCTCAGCCGCTCCTCTGCATCTCTTGAGCTCCGAGGAGAAGGGTTCCTCGGGATGTACTTTGCCTTCGGCTCTCACTCTCTAAACTTGAGAAGACGAGCCAGTGGCCATCCTGTAATCACACCATGTGGGAGAGCAGCCGCAAGAGGGGCCATGTCTCCACAGTCTGTACAGACCCCACCTGTCCTGCCCTTTCTCAGCTTCTGGAAGGGAAGCTGGTACCCAGGGGAGACCACTTCTGCCCTCCACGGCGGGCAAGAATGTCTCTCGCTTCCCCTGCAAGGACGTTCTCCTCTCCCACCGTCTTCATGGGGCAGCGTGGGTGGGGTTATCTTGCGGATGCCCGACCCCTCCCATTTTGGGGGCCGAAACTCTACAGTCATTAACGGCCCCCACGATACGGTGTCCCTGACTCAGAGCACAGAGGAAATGTTCTTCTGATGGGGAGAGGAAAATGCATCTCACCTTTTTCTATAGCAATTCATTTGGGCATTTTGTGATTTTATATAACTCTTAAACTGAGCGAATGCAGTCTTGAAATAAGGCAAACTCTGGTTTCTGTCTCCCAATGTCCCTGTACTTTATCCTTCCGTCATCACAGGGGAAACGTGGTGGGATTTTTCTGGTCGCCCTTAGTAAAAATGTTCCGGGCTGGGGTACAGCGAAGAAGAGAGGGTCATTCCAGCAGCTCCCCACACTCAGCATCTACAGCTGCTTAAAGCCTCTTTCTCACATGGGCATTTCCATGTTTTCCAGAACGCCTCCCGCCCGCCCTCCATCACTCAGGACCGCTCCCCTGCAGTGGCCTAGGCAAGGCAAATCCATCCCCATTCTAGCTGCCACTTCCTTCTGCCTGAGCCCTGGGTACTTGGTGGTACCTCTCACTTCTCTGCCCTGAGTCTCGTCCCCTCTCAGAGGCTGTCTGGGGAAAAGCTCCCGTTTCTCTTCTCTCAACACTTCTAATACCAGATGTGTGGGTTTTCCACAGCAGCATTTCTTCTCTTAACCGTCCGGGCACAGCCTCCGATCCCACAGGTTAAGGGTTCAGCCCCCCATGGCTCCCCCTGCCTTTCCGATGCCAGTTGTAAGCTCAGGTCATCTGTCTCCGGTGTTTCTGAGCAGCTGCTAGTTGGGGTTCCCGTGACCCTCTCCTCGGGTCTGGTGATTTGCTAACACGGCTCGTGGGATCCAGACGCTGACTACTGCGTCTATTAGGAAGGATGATGGGAAGGATACAGATAACATCCGATGAGGAGACAGCCCGGGCGAGGTCCAGAAAGGCCCGCCGTGCAGAAACAGCTGTTTTCATGGAGCTGGGCTTTGCCGCCCTCCCAGCACAGACACGTGGTCACCAAACCCCAAGCTTCAGGGACCTCTAGGGAGACCTCAGCACATAGGCGTGATGGACCCTGATCTCAGTTTCCAGCCTCTCTTTCCTTCCCGGGGGGGCTGACCGCTCCGAGCTTCTACTCATGGCTTGGCTGTTTGTTACCAACATTTCTTCATCACTCTCTCTTTTCTCCGCTTCATTGAGATATGTGTGACAATAAAATCAAAATATATTTAAAGCACGTTAATACAATGATTTGGTGTATGTGTGTGTGTACATGGTGAAAAGACTCTTAACAGGTGTCAGCTGTCACGTCCATTGCCTCGTGTGTGTGCGTGTGTGTGTGGACACTTAAGGTTTCCCCTTTAGAAAATTTCAGTGGCTGGGTGGCTCAGTGGGTAAAGCCTCTGCCTTCAGCTCAGGTCATGATCTCAGGGTCCTGGGATCGAGCCCCGCATTGGGCTCTCTGCTTAGCAGGGAGCCTGCTCCCCCTCCCCTGCCTGCCTCTCTGCCTACTTGTGATCTCTGTCTGTCAAATAAATAAATAAAATCTTTAAAAAAAAAAAAAAGAAAATTTCAGTCCTACAATACAGCATTGTCAGCTCTAGTCACTATGATATATATTTGAGCCTCAGACCATATCCATCTTATTAGTGGTATCCTCTTACCCCAGGCTCCCTATTCCTTCCACCCTCCCACCCCCAGCCCCTGGCAGCCACCACCCCTGTTTCTATGAATTTGACATTTTTGTTGTTTTAGATCCCATATATAAGTGATATTCTACAGTTCTGTCTTTCTCTGGCTTAATTCACTCGGTTTAGTGCCCTCCAAGTTCAGCCGTGTTGTCACAAATGACAGGATTTCCTTCCCCACCTTTTTTTAAAGATTTATTTATTTATTTTTAGGGAGAGGGTGAAGCCCAGAAGAGGGGAGGAGGGGCAGAGGGGGGAGGAAATCTCAAGCAAGCTCCCTGCTGAGCACAGAGTCTGACGCGGGGCTTGATCCCAGGACCCCAAGATCAGGACC
The DNA here is from genome assembly GCF_002288905.1 of Enhydra lutris kenyoni. NCBI lineage: Eukaryota > Metazoa > Chordata > Mammalia > Carnivora > Mustelidae > Enhydra > Enhydra lutris. The sequence continues at coordinate 42,104,391 of NW_019154097.1, forward strand.
TGAGCTGAAACCAAGAGTCCGCAGCTCAGCTGACTGAGCCACCCAGGCACCCCAGGATTGCCTTCTTTTCAAAGGCTGAATAATATGTCCATTTACATGTGTATGCTGCATTGGGGGCAGGGAGGTGGCTTCTCTGTTTGGCCACCGGAAACAATGCAGCCCCAACTTGAGAAAGCAGGTATCCCTTCAAGACTACGATCTCATTTCCCTTGGATAAACGCCCAGAAATCGGACTGCGGGACCGCACTGTAGTTCTGCTTGTATGTTCTCAGGGAGCCCCCATGCTGCTCTCCTGAGAGCGCATCATTCCAGTCTACATTCCCAGCAGCGAGGCCCAGGGTCCCCTTTCTCCACAACCTACCCACTACTTGTCATCTCTGGTCTGCCTCAAAACAGACACCTTGACAGGTGTAAGGTGTTATCTCAGTGGGTTTTGGTTGGTTGTTGGTTGGTTTCTCATTATGTTACGTCATCACCATACAGTACATTGTGAGTTTTTGAGGTCGTGTTCCATGATTCATCTTTTGGTAGAACACCCAGTGCTCATTATAATACGTGCCCTCCTTCACTGGGGTTTTGATGGCTTGGTCTTTCTGGTAACAACCCCCCATTCTGAAGCCACCAAGGAGATCCCAGGAGTCACCTCATTAGAACAAAAGACATTCCCATCTCCCAGGAAATGACAAAGGATTTATAAGTTCTGTGTCAGCCACAGGGTTGACAGTCCAGATACTAGAAAAACAGCAACCAGACAACCCCACCTCTCTAGTTGTCCTTATTTACAAGCTTCTAGAAGCTCAGTGCCAGGAGCCAACATAACTGTTTTCTATTATTTCACGGGGCCCCTGACAGCCTCACACCCGCTCTGTCTCCTGTGGCCTCTCTGACCCGTGAAAAACTCCTCTTGTTTACCAGGACCGTTCTGTGTATGCCTGTTTGCCCAGCCTAATGCTTTCGTGCTCAGAAACGTCCCATTCCGGATGACAAAGCAATGTGTCCCTCCACCCATTTCTGCAGATTCTGGGAGCGGAGAATACCCAACACCACCCACCTTCTTCCTTCTCCCATCCAGTCCTCTACCACTTAGCAAGGCTTTCAGGTTCCCCAGGCAGACACGAGACCACAGTCCGCTCTGTGCTTGAGCTGCAGGAATCCCACTGGGGACCCATCTCAAAGCTTGAGAGGAGGGGCTGGTGTCCCCCCTCCCGTGTTCGGGAAGGAGGACTTACAGCCTGCTGGGGGGGTCTCTCTGACTATCCTCTCCCCAAAATGGGGCCAAGCCTGTGATGTGGATGAGCATTGAGAGCCCAGTAATGAGCTTCTCCCACCTTGTTTTTTGAGAAAGGTTCCACAGCACAGATCCACTAGAATGTGACTTACACGAGAGGGAAATAAATTTCCTTCCCCCTCCAGATCCGAGCTTCAGACACAGTAGCTGGTTCATATTTATTTGTGCAGAGAAAGATGAATGGGAGTGTCTGGCATCTCACTTTGGAATGTAGTTTCTACTGTCTTTGGGTCATAGCTCAAACCCCGTTTGGGCACACCATTAATCACGGCCATGTGTAACATTATGTAGATGCACCAGTGATAATGTCATACATTCTGGAGACTTTTTGCTGCTGCTTTCTTCTTTTTCTTCTCACTGACCTTTCTGTCCCTCCTCTTCTCTCCCATTTTCATTTCGCTCAATGCTTCTTCATCGTGTACGTATATACAAAATACACAGACACGCACACACACGCACTATTGTATTTTCCTTGAGACCGCATTATACAGACTTTCACCCATTGCATTTTTCTTGGTTCCACCTTACGGATGTCCTTTGTCATTTATTACATGCTCCTACGCATGAGGCTAGTTACTGGCTTCTTGTCTATTCTACTGGTTTATTTGTCCTTTATTTTTTTGGCCAATATTATGTTGACTTGTTACAGTATTAGCTCTCAAAGAATATCCCGTAACCCCGCCACATCAGCATCACCTGGGAGCTTGTTGGCAGTGCTGATTACTGAGCCTCACCTGGACCTGGTAGATCAGAAACTCAGGGTGGGGGGAGGGAAGGCAGGGGTGCAGTGGGGGAGTCCAGCGATCTGTCTCAACTGTTTGAATTCGTACTCCCAAGAGATTTGGATGCATGCTACTGATGCTTTCAAATGGTTTCCCGTGCATGCTTATGCGATCCTCTGTGTCATTGAGCAAATTCCTCCTAATTAGCTTTTTTATTCCAGGCTTTCTTGGCTCTTCTTGAGCATTTGTTCTTGCAAATGAACACTGAGATAATTTCAGCCAATTAAAAAAAGAAAAAAAAAAGCTTGTGCTTCCAATGGGAAATTGCAATAAATTATATATTCATGTTGAGATAATTGGCATTTTTGTAACATTAAGTGTTTATATTTGAGAATATAAAATGTCTTCTCATTTGTCATAAATTAGACTGTCTTGGTTTCTTTTCATGAAAATTCTCTTTTTGTCAGATTTATTCCTAAATAATTATAGTTTGTGAGCACTATATTGGGTTAAACAGTTCTTCCATAAATTAGATTGTATTGGTTTCTTTTCATAAAAATTCTCTTCCTTGTCAGATTTATTCCTAAATAATTATGGTTGTGAGCACTATATTTGGTTAAACAGTTCTTCATTTCTTCTATTTCTAGATTCTCATTTCTAGAATTGAGAGAGAACCATAAGTAAGGATCTGGCTTGCAGTCACTTTATTAAATGCTCCTGTTAATTCCAGTAGTTTGGAATTTTCAACAATGACAATTCCAGCACAAACACAACTGTATTTCTTTTTTTCCTACGTATATACACTCCTCCACTTTGCTGCACTCACTAGAACGTAAAACAAAGCAATGCTGAAAAAGACCGTAGTGGAAGCAAATGCACCTGTCTGGTTCCTGTTTAGTTTGAAATGGCTTTCCTACTTCACCATTTGGAATAACATTTACTGTCCGACTTTGGTGGTCGTTAATACATGTAAGGGGTTTCCTTCTAGATTTCTTTAATGAGGATTTTTGTTAGGAATGGCTGTTGATTTTTATAAGATGTCTTCTCAGCATCTGTTGATGTGTTCTATGCTTGTTCTATGCTTGTTTCTTTTAAGATTTTTATTTATTTATTTGACAGAGATCACAAGTGGGCAAAGGGGCAGGCAGAGAGAGAGGAGGAAGCAGGCTCCCCGCTGAGCAGAGAGCCCAATGCGGGGCTCTATCCCAAGACCCTGGGATCATGACCTGAGCTGAAGGTAGAGGCTTAACCCACTGAGCCACCCAGGTGCCCTTGTTTGTTTCTTTTAATGCATTGTTCTCATTTTGGGGGGCGTCATTCTGCAACATGAAGGAAACACTAATTATTATTTCAAATTTTCTGTCTCATTAGTTTTATTTTAAAAAAGAAAAAGAACAAAGATTCTTTTTCTTTTTTAGTTAAGTTCAATTACCCAACACATCGTACATCATTATTTTCAGACGTAGTCCTCAACAATTCATCAGCAAAACAAGGGTTCTGATTGCTGGCTTGGATCAGTTACCTGAAGCAAAGAGGCTGGGGGAGACATGTGAGTCTGACCACATCACGCCAATGCAGGCCACGTGACTCTGGGGGCTACTTCGTCTTCGACCAGGAAGACAAACAAAATTACAAGTAAAAAATTCATAATCAGGACAATAATTCTGTAGGAGGTCAGAGCCCAAGTTTCCACGTCAGATGGGGTCTGGGTTCGGATCGTGATCCTAACCCTTTCAAACTGGACTTCATGTAATAAAAAATGCCTCAAATGTATCAACTTCTTACCCTGTTTTTCTAAGCATTTTATGTGGATCCATTCTGGTTTTACTTGCTTAATTTTGCTAAATCGCATCCTTCCCCCTTGCTCTAAACACTTGCTTCAAAGTGTTGTAGTATCCATTGCAAGGAATTCCAAAAAGCTAGCTCTCTGATCTCTGCTAAGGGTTCTTTTTTCATAAGAAGACCTTTCTTTATCCTTTTTTTTTAAAAGATTTTATTTATTTATTGGACAGACAGAGATCACAAGTAGGCAGAGAGAGAGAGGAAGGTGTAAGCAGGCTCCCTGCTGAGCAGAGAGCCCAGTGCAGGGCTCAACCCCAGGACCCGGAGATCATGACCCGAGCTGAAGGCAGAGGCTTTAACCCACTAAGCCACCCAGGCACCCCTTCTTTCTCCTTTTTAACTTGCCAAAAATTCACCTGCCATGAAGCACAGGGAGTCCCTTGTGGTTTTGGCCAAACGCCAAGTCTCTCCTCTGATTAACAGCTTCCTGTGGAAGTAGAGGTGGAGGTTTCCTTTTGACTGCTGACCTTTAGCTTGGACTGATGCGCAGACACAGTGTCCCTACTGACCATGGTCTGTGGGCATTGCCTTTTCCTCATCCCAGTGGACTGATCAGGTCCTCATGGGCTCTCCCAGGGATGACACTCCTGGGGGGTCTGGAATTTGAGCTTGATCAGTGTGTGGGGTAAAAGCCTACCGGGGCTCCCCTAAAATTGCCCCCAACCCTTTCTCACCTTCCAAGGTGAGACTGGTGGCTCCTTACTAACCCATTCTCCCTATGCCTTCTATGGCCACTGTCCTCTCGATGGCTGAAGCAGAGGATTCAGGACATGTTACCTATCTCTCTTCCTGGTGTCAGGGTCGCAGTGTTTGGCTTCCAACCACGACCTCCCACCATTGGCTTGTAACTGGGGGCTATGCCCTGCAACCCAGACCCTAACTGACTGGCTTCATTAGACCACAGCCCAGCACTCCCTCACTCGGTGCCCCACTGCGTCTCCCAGTCTGTACATGATTTACCGCTCTGCACCATTGATTGCCTCCACTGATTGCTGTTCTTGCTCAGGAATCCAGTCTTCCCAGTAAACCAATCCTGGAGACCCACGGACAGAGTCTGACGTGGCCCCCACTTTGGGGTGGTTTGTTGGCGGTGGGACTCCAGACTCACGCCTCGCTCTCTGCAGTTGCCCATCTGCTAATCCAGCTGGTGCTGCCAGCCATTGGGGACCTCATATTACCAGTCCCCTCCCCAACCCGCACATACCCACAACTGTCCTGACTGCATGCTCCCCCTTTCTTGCTTGGGCTCCTGTGTCCCACTCTGAGCCTTGGTGTTCTCGCGCCTCCCGCTGAACCCTGGTCTCCTCTAGACCTGCCTTTTACTACTCCAAGTCTCAGAAATCCCATTAAAAACCAAAAGCTTTCGCAGATCTCTTCCTGCTAGAAGTGGCCTTGGGGTAGTCGCAGAAGAAGTCGTCGTCTGTCCCTCCAGACCTGGTTGCTACAATGACTGGCCATTGTCAGTTGTGCGAAAACACCAAACACACGGTTGTGCCCGTCCCCCTACCAGCTGAGGCTGCCGACCTGGGCTGTGCACGCTGGACCGCACGCTACAGCAGGTGAGCCTGGCAGCCGCGGCACACAACCCTTTGCTGCCGGTGACTTTGCTTACCTCAAGGATTAATCACCTTTCAGCTTCCTGTTATTAATCTTAATGGTAACAATATCCTCTTGGGTCTTCATACTTGACAAATGGATCTCTCTGTTCTCCGGGAGGCAGTGAAAGAATCTGGGAGTGTTTCTTGACCTGTAATCTGTTACTGGAACACATTTTTTATTGATCACATCTCTACTTTATAGTACGGTGCAGTCTGATCAGTTGAACAAATGTATCAGGGCTTAAAATCCTCATTTGGTTTGCAGCAGCAGTTGCTACAATCTCAGGCACAGGGACCTGATGACAAGATCATCCTTCCTTCCCCCATGAATAAAACCTCGAGGTAGCGTTATACTTCTAATTGGAAACTGAACTTAGCATGGGGAGTCTCAAAGCCCAGCCTCCAAGTTTCTGAGCTAGTAGGTAGAGTTAGTGGAGAGACCAGAGCAGGTAATTTTTAGTAAATGGTTTTGAACCACATCTTTGAGAAGCCCTTTATTAGATGAGAGAACTTTGGACTCCGAAAGTTTAATTCCAGCTCAATGATGACCTTAGATTTCAAATCTTGAATTTTCATTTCCAGTCTATAAGAGGCGACTAGCAGTCCCCTCTTATCACATCTAATTTTCATGCAGATTGCATGTACAGGCAACCTCTTCCCACAGACTGTGAATGTATCCACAACAGAAGTCATCACAAATCCTATCAATTTAACTCTGGGACAATAGAAGTACCGTGGAGCCTTATTCAGTTACCTCTGTTGAAAAGTGAGACACATATTAAAGAAGGCAGTAAGAAGAGCATAATGGTAGAGAGTCAGTTAGTAGACAGTCTATAAAAACCTAGCGATCTGGTGTAGGTAATGAAGGGATGACATCAATGGTCTCTGAGGACATAATTTATGACAACATAATTTATGTACAGAATAGTGACATCGAAATTACAAGGAATCAATGTATTCTGGTACTAAATTAAGAAAATGACATAGATCTTTGAAGAATTTCTAAATATGTTTAAAATAAAAGCTAAGTTTGGCACTTAAAATGATAAACTTGAAGTGAAGGTCATTCACCCAGCCAATATTTATTGAACATCTATTATGTGCCGAGCAGGGAAGACATCCCCCTCCGTGGAGCTTGTGTCCAAGTGGAGGGGATAAGTGTATTATGGATTATATTGTCATGAAGATCGTATTTAGAGTCAACCATCCTTTGGGAACAATGAGTGGGAGAAGAAGTAAGATGGTAAAGTACAATACAGCAGCCACAATTTCTATGTGGCTGGCTAAACTTAAATTGATTAAAATTAAATATCACTAAAAGATTCAGTTCTTCAGTTGCACCAGCCACTTTGAAGTGTTCAACAGCCACTTGTAGCTAGTGGCTACCGTATTGGGATGATACAGAGTCGATATTTTCATTATCACAGAAAGTTCTAGTAGACAGTGTTGATCTAGAATATGGTAGAAGATACACTGCAGTGGAAAGTCAAGCAGAACAGGATGACAGATCATGCTGGGGAAAAGGGAGTTGTCATTTGAATAGATCTGAGACTATCTCTTAGAAGGTGACATTTGAAGGAGGGTAGAGAAGAGAGGAGGGCAAGCCATCAACATCGGAGGGAAGAGCATTCCAGGAGAGGGAACAGAAAGCACAAATGCACTGAGGAGGAGCCAAGTCTGGGGCAGCCCAAGAATAATAGGGAGATCCATTTGCCATGGGGCAGATGGAGGGGATGTTAAAGACGTAAGTGGGGAGTACCTTACCTTCCAGTGAGGACGTCCCTTCCTGTTTGGAGAGCCACCGCATTGTTGTGTGGTACACAGACAAAATACAAGGGTCAAAACAGGGACCAGTTAGGAGACTTTAACACTAGAGCTGACCCTTGAACAGTGCAGGGGGTTGTGGGTGTGGCCACCCCACGCAAGCAGAAGTATGTGTATAACTCTTGACTCCCCCAAAACTTTAACTACCAATAGCCTATTGTTGATTAGAAACCTTACCGATAATATGACACTCAATCAACACATATCTTTATGTTCTATGTATTATATACCATATTCTTAACAATTAAGCTAGAGGAAAGAAAATATTAAGAAAATCATTAGAGAAACACATTTACAGTACTGTGCTATGTTTATTGAAAAATATTCTCATGGAAGTGGCCTCATGAAGTTTCAACCTGTTTTGTCCACAGGTCAACCGTAGTCTTAATAAGAGTTCATGGTGACTTGGACCAACATGGTAGCAGTGGGGTGGGAAGCAATGGTCAGATTCTGGATATGCTGTGAAAGTAGAGATAAGAAGATTTTCTGGATTTCAGGTGTAAGGGAGAAGAGTCAAGGATGAGCCAACCAGAGTGAAGGATTTGGGCCTGAGCAGTTGGCAGGACTGACTTGTGTTCACTGAGATGTATAAGACCGGGAAAAAAGCAGATCTGATGGCAACAAGGAGAAGTTCAAGATAGGGTATATTAAGATTGGAATGCCTTTTGGACATGAGAGTGGAGAAGTCAAAGAGACAAAGGGATACATGGTCTGGGGTTCAAAGGGGAAGTCCAGGCCAGAGCTATATCTCTGAAAATCACCAGTATCTTGGCCATGAGACTAGATGAGGTCATGTGGCAGATGAAGGCTAGGTTGAGAAGAGTTCCTAGCAACCATCTGTGGACTAGACCATTAAGGTCTCTGTGATGAGGAGGAGTTAACACAGGAGGCAGAGAAGGAGGGGACCTGGGGGTGTGGTGTCCCAGAAGACAAGAGCTTTCAGGGCGTCCAAAATGTGGACAGGTCTGAGAGTCATGCCTCCTTCCTGATTTGCTGGATACGGTTTTGGAGTTCCACCTGTTATCCTGTCACAAGTATTAATGATGTCTCTTTTCACTGTCAACATCCACATCATAATAAATTAGAATAGACTGTCACCCTCCTAATCTGTCAAGTGAGAAATGAACCATTGGATTTAACCCTGCAGAGGTCACTGGTGACCTTGACAAGGGGATTGGATTGGCGTGGTGGAACGGGTTCATGAGAGAACAGGGGAGGAGGTTTTGGAGACAGTCAGCACTGTCAGCTCTGGCGGAGTTTCGCCGCGACAAGAAATGGAGTGGTGCCTGGAAGGGAAATGGGGTCAAGACAGGTTTTAGTTTTAGCTTTTGTTCTTATAATGTACGAAAAATAACAGCTCATTTGTATGCTGATGGGGAAGATCCAGTAAAGAGGAAAATTGATGATCCAGGGTAGAGAGAAGACATCTAGAGAAATGAGTGGGGCTGAGCTATGGTACACAATTAAGAAGGGGGGCCCTCACAGGGGCACAGAAGAGAAGGACGGGTGTACTGGCTCAAGCGATGGGAGGGGGAGGTTCGGGATCTGGCAGATGTTTTCTTACACCCAATTAAATGCTTTTCAATAAGGTAGAAAGCCCAGGTCATCTCTTGAGAGGAAGGATAGAGGCGTAGGTGTGCCGGGAGGGGAGTGAGGGCAGAGGAGAAGGGGCAGCCCCTTGTCTAGGGGGGCAGGAGAGCATGGACAGGGAAACGGTATGGTGGCTGGGCAGCAACATCCCCTTGAGGACGGGCTGGTGAATTTCCACTGAGACCAGGCCACCTGGCAGGTGTTTCTCTCCAGCTACGGTTAGCTATGTGGGTGCGGGCCGGGAGAGGCGGAGAGCTGGATGTGCCCAGTACTTGTTTGACAAAGTCCTGCAGGCTGCGGAGAGCAGGGAAATGAGGCTTAATGATAATTCACGTTAATTGGAAAAAAAGAAAAAAAAAAAAGGCCAGTCTGTGCTGGCAAATGCATTTTTTTAAAAAAGCCCTTTTATTCATTAAAAATTTATTCTATAATTGATGTTCGGCTGGATCTGCTAAAACAAATAAATAAAGCTGTATTTAATTAGCTGCAATATTTACATTTCAACACTTAATGAGCAAACAGCTATTAAAAGGGTTTGTTCTCTTAAGTAGATTGGAAATCTTCCTGCAGTTTCGCTTACCTTTTCCACTGAGTCGTTGCTTCCAGGGGTGGGTGTTCAGCTGGTCAGGGCCCAGAAGTCAGGCACGCGGCAAAATGTCCCCCAGTGCCCCGACACGTGGGGTTGGGCTCCAGGACTTAAGAATTGAGGAGAGAGTACCACCTGCTAGTAATAAGCCAGTCTTTCTTGACCAGTTATGCAAGGGTTCAGCTAAATTGTCCACTAACTAATTAGAGTAACTGAAGTAGCAATTAATGAGGTTCAACCACATTTTATCCTTTCATTTGCCTTTTTATCAGCATCACCCTTGGTCCACTCTTCTTTCTCAGTCCATCCCTGTTTATCTCACCTGATAAGTTCTGTGGCTTTAAAATGGGATTATTTCTTCCTATTTATAAAAGGAACAAAGACTCCATGTAAAAATTTCAGAGAATACACAGAAGTTGAAAGGAGGGGAAGGAGCCCCCTAGTCAAAGGCAGCTGCGAATAGTATTTTGTGTCTCTTTTTAGCCTTGTTTTTCCGAAAAATCAATCTCTAAGTATGAATCTCTTCCAACATTCAGACAAGCACAGAAAATAATTCACAGGCAATCCAGATTAACAGAGGTTAACACTTTGCTATATTTGCTTTTTTGTTTTTTTAAGAAATAGAATACAGATGGGGGTAAAGCCCACGTCTCCTCCTCGCCCTCTTTCTCTCCCCAGAGGTAACTGCTGCCCTTGGCTACTGCCCACAGCTCACTCATCAGTGGCTTTCTAGGTTTGGGGGTCCCCAGTTTTGACAATGTAAGGAAAACCCGAGGGTTTTGTGGGTAGAGTTTCTGCCCAGCCCATGGCGACGGCCATCCCCACCCCCGAGACACTGCTGGGGCAGCTGGCAGGCTCACCCACCAACCCTTCTATGGTATTTTTCAGCTATATTACAAGATTTCATTTTCTCCTTCTCCCAAAGCATGGAGGGTAAAACGGACCACCTCATGCAAATATTCAAATATACGCAGCACGTTACAGGAATGACCCCATTCCCAGGTTCATTCCCAGGTTCACCATTCCCAGGTAAAGCAGTCCGAATTTGCTCTCTTGACTTCAGATTCCCACTGAGAGAAACACTGAGGGCCTAGATAGGGAGAGACACCAAGGAAACCTACAACAGCTTTAGAACCCAAGGCCAGAGACTGACCATGCATGTGTATTTAAGGAGTATTTTTTCCAGGTCTCAAAGTCTCGTGAACTCGCTGGTATGCAGCACTGCAGTACTGGCAATGGTTCATCAGGTCCTGGGAATGTTCTGTTTCTCCGACTGTAGGAGGAAGGGAGACTCACTCTGCCCTTGCTGCCATCGTGGGGCTCACTCCCTGAGGTTGCTGAAAGTGCACAGACATCCCTCACCCACCTGTCTTTGGAAAGGAGACTGTCTAGTCTAAGAGGAAGGGATTCAGAAGGACAGCTCGGTCAGCTGAGCGGCCTGTCCTCCTCCCCTCCCTGGCCAGGGCTGAACAAGCCACCCGCAAGTGCAGGAGGAGCGCGGCCGGGTTCTGCCAGGCCTGTGGCTTACTGATCTGGGCAGCCCAACCAACGCGACCCCATAATGTCAAGGAAGATTTTTTTCCGGAACTTCCGGAAGCAGTTCCTGCTAAACGGGGAAGCGTCCTTCATGTGGCTGGCAGTCAGCCCTCTGCCTTGCCACGGTCATTACCAGGCTGAAGGAAGTAGGTGGTACTGTGCCTGGTGGGCCTGGGGAAAAGCAGGTGATCCTCACAAAGGTGACAAAGGTTCACTGCGGTGGACCAAGGTCAGTCTTGTCAATAAACGGGACTGGGGTAATTAGATATCCCCACACATGGACACAATTTGGATCTCTACCTTATGCTATGTAAAAAAAAAAAAGTCACCCCCAAATGTGAAACCAGAAACTATGAAACCCCTCGAAGACATTGCAGGAGAAAGTTGCTGTGATCTTGGGTTAGGCAACAGCTTCTTAGGACATCAAAAGCTGATCCAAGAGAGAAAAACAGAAACCTGATGCATCAGATTTCATTAAAATTAGCAACTTTGGCTCTGCCAGAGACACTGTTAAGAGAAAGAAAATGTCAGCTACAGACTTGGGGGGAAAATACTTGCCTCTAATCCTTCTTCAAGGACTTGTATGCGAAATATGTGAGGAACTCTCAAAACTCAATAGTAAGAAAACAGTTCTGGTGTTTGAAAATGGCAAAAAATTGGAACAAACATTTCACCATAAAGGAGATATGGACGGGGCGCCTGGGTGGCTCAGTGGGTTAAGCCTCTGCCTTCGGCTCAGGTCATGATCTCAGGGTCCTGGGATTGAGCCCCGCATCGGGCTCTCTGCTCGGCGGGGAGCCTGCTTCCCCTCTCTCTCTGCCTGCCTCTCTGCCTACTTGTGATCTCTTCCTTTATCAAATAAATAGAAGTAAAAAATCTTAACAAAAAAAGGAGATATGGACAGTATGAATGCAGACCACCATCACAATGAGATGCCACTGTATACCTCTTCACATAACAGCGATGAAACGATAATGACAGGTGTGGGTAACAGTGTTGAGGGCTGGAGCTCAGGTACAGCGGGTGGAGTTGTAAGACGGTATGACCACTTTGGAAAATAGTTTGGCAGCTTCTTAGAATATGAAATGTGCACCTGTGATAGGACCCATCCGTGCTGCTCCCAGGTGTTTTCCCAAGAGAAATGAAAGCATATGTGCACGAATGTGACTGTTCACTGCAGCTGTGTTTGCAGTAGCCGAAGACGGGAAACCACCCAAACATCCACGGGCAGGGGAAAGGAGAAGCAAATTGAGGCATAGCCATGCAGTAGAGCCCTACGAGGCAATAGACAAGGAGCCGCTGATAATGTAGCAACAGGAATGAACCTCAGTTATGCTCCGTGAAAGAAGCCAGACGTAAGAAACTAAGCATAATGTACGATTCCATTTGTATACAGTTTTAGAAAATGCTAACTAATCTATAGTGATAGAAAGCAGGTCAGGGACCGCCTGGGGATGGAGAAGGGGCAGGGAGGGGACGTACGGAGGGATTACCAAGAGACACAAGGAAACTTCGGAGAGGTGACTGATATGTTCACTATACTGAACGTAATCGTGGTGCGTGAGTACATACAGATCTTAACACTTACCAAACTGTGCGCTTTTAATATATATCATTTAGTGTGTGTCGATTATCCTCAGTGAAACTGTTTTTTTTAAAAGATGGACTCAAATACAAATAAAGAGTGGAAAAGGAAAAAAAAAAGGAAGGGAAGGGAGGGGAAGGAAAGAGAAGGAGAGGAGAGAGGAGAGGAAAGGGGAGGAGATAGGCATGCTAACTGGATTGGGGTCATGGCTGCTGTTGGAGACTTGGCAAAATAGCACAGAGGGACACTTTTAGATAAAAACACGCTAAAGAAATGATTGAATAAGCAAATACTTATCAGGAGCACAAGATTAGCCAAGACTGTTGTGCCTAACTTGTAGAGGGGTTTGGGGGACTAGGCATGGAAGATGTTTATGACTTTCCAGAAGCAGCATCCGTAGAACTGGATGAGAGAGAAAGAAGTCCAGAGTGTCCTCAGAAACTGTCACCCTGCCAGTCTCATGTGTGACGCAGTGTGCGGAAGCCCAAAGGGGCAGGATAATGGCACAACGGGTCACTGTAGATCTGAGTTCCCATTTCCCAAAATGGGAAACTCTGAGAAGTGAGCTCTGAAAGCCACAGCTCTTCCTGACCAAACTGTGACCTTGGCATGGTCAGGGTTTTCTCCTGATCCCATTAAACACTGGCTAGCTCTCCGGGTGGGGCCGCAGTCCTTCTAAAAGAAAGAGAAGATACACCACCACCATCCCCCTCCCCACTGGCAGAACAGGAGGAAGTGGGCTCAGTGAAGAAAATACACAGTTGGCAACGTATTTCCAGAAAAAAATTCAGTTTTATTTAAAGATTTGTTTCTGGGCATTTAAGCATATATGTCTTAGGTACTCTCAAATTAAAACAAAGAAACTGCTAATTCTAGTTGCTAGAGGTTTTTAAAGGTAGCTTCTTATTTCTATTCTTATTAGCTTGGATGGTTTTTGGTTTTTTCCCCCTACTCCTTAAAAGTTGTGGGCATAGCTTCTTTAATTAATTTTGTGGCCATTTATTTTCTAGAGTCAGTTTCTATTGCAAAGGTTAATATATTCTTGGTCCATAAACACATTGTTCAGAATATTATCACTTTACAGGGCACCTGGGTGGCTTAGTCGGTTAAATGTCTGCCTTTGGCTTGGGCCATGATCCCAGGGTCCTGGGATCCAGCCCCACATTGGGCTCCCTGTTCAGCGGGCAGCCTGCTTCTCCTTCTCCCTCTGCCTGCTTGTGTTCCCTCTCTCGCTGTGCCTCTCTCTGTGTGTGTGTGTGTCAAATAAATAAAATCTTAAAAGAAAATATTATCATTTTGTATCTTCTTTTGCTATTAATACAATAAACTCTTCTTCCTCCTTTACCACTAATTCTGACTATAGGATGGGGATAGACTTTGTAAATGTAATTTTAAAAAATTGTTCCAGTATTTTCATTGTGGTAAAACACACATAGATATAAAATTTACCATCTTTACCATTAGTCAAGTGCCGTTAAGTAAGTCATACTGTTCGCACCCGTCACCACCATCTACCCCCAGAACTCTTTTTCTTCTCACTCACTCCCCATTCTCCCTACCTCCCAGCCCTGGGACCCACCGTTCTACTTCGAGTCATACCCTATGTGTCTTTTTCTGACTCACTTACTTCCCTTAGCAGAGTGTCCTCAAGGTGTATCCAGGTTGTAGCAGGTGTAGGATTTCCTTCCTTTTTAAGGACGAATCACTTCACAGTCTCACCAGCAGTGTCCAAGGGTTCCAATTTCTTCATATCCTTGTGAACACATATTGTTTCCCGATATTTTTTGATCGCACCCATCCTATCAGGTTTGATATATCATCTCACTGTAGTTTTGGTTTGCCTTTACTTAATGTTAAGCATATTTTCATGTGCTAATTGTCCATTTATGTATCTTCTTAGGAGAAATGTCTATTCAAACCCTTTGCCCATTTTTGAATCGGGTTGCATAGTTTTTTTTGTTGTTGTTGAGTCTTAGGGGTTATCTATAAATTCTAGATATTAATTCCTTAGCAGATGTGTAATTTGTGAATATTTCCACCCATTCTGTGGGTTGCCCTTTTCTCTGTTGACAGTGGCTTTTAACATACAGAATTTTAAAATTTTTATGAAACCCAATTTGCCACTTTTTCCTTTTGTTACATGGGCCTTTGGGGTGTTATTCAAGAAATCATTGCCAAACCCAAATGTATGAAGATACTGTCCTATTTTCTTCTAAGAATGATATTGTTTTAGGTCTTCATCCTAAATCTTTGATCCAGTTTGGGTTAATTTTTGTAGATAGTGCTAGGTAGAGTTCCAACTTTACTTTTTTGCATGTGGATATCCAGTTTTCCCAGCACCATTTGTTGAAAAGATTGTCTTTTCCTATTGAGTGATCAGGGCACACTTGTCAAAAATGATTTGACCATATGTGAAAGGGTTTATTTCTGGGCTCTGTATTCTACTGCATTGGTCTCTACAGCTGTCTTACTCTAGTACCACACTGTTCTGATTACTGTAGCTTTGTAGTAAGTTTTGCAATCAAGAAGTGTGAATCTTCTAGTTCTATTCATTATCAAGTTTATTTAGGCTATTCTGGGTCTCTTGAGATGCCATATGAATTTTGTGATGAGTTTTTCTTTCTGGAAAAAAAATTCCATTGGAATTTTGATAGGGATTATCCTGAACCTGTAGATCAGTGGGTAATGTTGACATTTTAACAATATCAAAGACTTATAGTCCATGAATATGGGATGTACTAACCGTTACCCATGTCTTCTTGATTTCAGCGATGTTTTGTAGTTTTTATCATACAAATCTTTCACCTCAGTTAACTTAATTTCTAAGTATTTTGTTCTTTTTGGTGTTATTGTAAATGGAATTATTTTTGTAATTTCCTTTTCAGATTGCTCATTGTTTGTGTATAGAAATGTAACTAATTTTTGCATGTTAAATTTGTATGCTGCTACTTTGCTGCATTCACCTAATAGTTCTAGCAAGTTTTTTTTTGCATGAAGTCTGTAGGGTTTTCTATGTATAAGATCATACCATTTGCAAACAAAGCATTTTATTTATTCCTTTCCACTTGGATACCTTTTTTTTTTTCCCCCTAATTTCTCTGCCTGGAACTTCTAGGATTATACTGAATAGAAATAGTGAGAGTGGACATCTTGCCTTGTTCCTGACGTGAAAGGAAAAGCTTTCAGTCTTTCATCATTGAGTTTGCTGTAGGTTTTTCATATGTGGTTTTGTTATGTTGAGATTATTTCCTTCTGTTCCTAGGGTTTTTTTTTTGTTGTTTTTTTTTTAGGGTTTTTAATCATGAAAATGTTGAATTTTGTCAAATGATTTTTCTGCGTCTTTTTTCTGCATCAACTGAGATGAACATGTGTTTTTTTTCCTTCATTCTCTTAATAGTGTATTCCATTGTTCCATTTTCATACGTTGAGCTGTTCTTGCATTCCAGGAATACATCCCAGCTGATCATACTGCATAATCTTTTAAATATGCAGCTTGCTAATATTCAGTTTGCTAGTATTTTCTTGAGGATTTTTGCATCAGTGTTCATAAGGGTATTGGTCTGTAGTTTTCTTATATTGTCTTTGTCTGTTTGTAATCAGAGTAAGGCTGGACCCATAAAATTAGTTAGGAAGAGTCCCCTCTTCAGTTTTTTGGGTTTTTTTTTTTGAAAAGTGTGAAAAGAATTGGTATTAGTTCTTCTTTAAATCTTTGGTAGAAGTCTCCCATGAAGCCATCAAGTCCAGGTCTTTTGTTTTGTCGGATTTTTAAAAAAGATTTCATTTATCTATTCACTTGAGAGAGTGTGTGTGAGAGAGAGGGATCACGAGCAGGAGGGAGAGGGAGGGGGAGAAGCAGACTCCCAAGTGAGCAGGGAGCCCAGTGCTGGACTCAATCCGAGGACCCAGGGACCATGACCTAAGCCAAAGGCAGATGCTTAACCTACTGAGCCACCCAGATGCCCTGTTTATCAGAGTTTTGACTCCTGATTCAATCTTCTTTCTAGTTATGGGTCTTTTCAGATTTTACACTTCTTTGTGATTTAGTCTCAGTAGATTCTGTGTTTCTAGATTTTTGCCCATCTCTTCTAGGTTATCCAGTCTGTCAGCATATAGTTGTTGATCGCTTGCTCATAAACATTTTTATTTTATAGAATTGGTAGCAGTGTCCTTGCCTTCATTCTGATTTTAGTAATCTGGGTTTTCTTTCTTTTCATACTTCATCTAGCTAACAGTTTGGCAATTTTGCTGATCCTTACACAGAACTAACTTTTGGCTTTAGTAATTTTCTCTATTGTTTTTCTGTTCTCTATTTCATTTATCTCTGTTCTAATCTATATTATTTCCTTCCTTCTGCTAACTGTGGATTGGCTTGTTCTTTTTGAATTGCTTTAAGTTGTAAGATTAGGTTGTTGGTTTGGAATCCTTCTTATTCTTTAACATGAGTGTTTATAGCTATGAACACCCCATTAATACCATTTTTGCTGTGTCCCCTAAGTTTTGGTATGTTGCCTTTTTGTTTTCACTCACCTCCAGGATTTTTTTGTGTGACATTTCTTGTGATTTCTTCTTTTACCCATTGGTAGTTTAAAAGTGTGTTTGCTACAATTTTTTATATTTTCCAATTTTCCTTTTGTTATTCATTTCTAACTTCATCCTGTTGTGGTCAGAAAAGACACCTTGTATAATATCTATAAACATTTAATTTGTGGTCTAACATATTGTATATCTTAGAAAATGTCTCATGCACTTGAGAAAAATGTATATGCTGTTGTTAGGTAGAATGTTCTCTCTCTGTATCAGATTTAGTTGTTCTATTGTGTTAAGTCCTCTATTTCTTTACTTATTTCTGTTTGATTGTTCTATCCATTGCTGAAATAGAGTATTAAAATCTCCAACAATTATTGTAGAGATATTTCATGTGAAGTCTTACAGAGCTATTATTATAAAGTCAATTTTGTCTGATATTAGGAAGCTGCCTCTGTTATCCTTTGGTTATTATTTCTGTGGAATATTTTTTCACTTTTAATTTACTTGTGTCCTTGGATCTAAAGTTACTCTCTTATAGATAGCACATAGTTGATGATATGTTTTAATCCATTATGCCAATCTTTTGATTGAAGAATTAATCCTTTTATATTTAAAGTTATTACTGATAAGGAGAGACTTCTGTCATTTTGCTGTTTGTTTTCTATATGCATTACAGCTTTCTCTTTTTTTAAGATTATTTGTTTATTAGAGAGAGAGAGAGAGAGAGAGAGATCACAAGTAGACAGAGAGGCAGGCAGAGAGAGAGGGGGAAGCAGGCCCCCCGCCAAGCAGAGAGCCTGATGCAGGGCTTGATCCCAGGACCCTGAGACCATGACCTGAGCTGAAGGCAGAGGCTTAAACCACTGAGCCACCCAGGTGCCCCACAGCTTTCTTTTTTTTTTTTTTTCATCTCTCATTTCCTGCATTACTGTCTTTCATTGTGTTTAGTGATTTTTTTTTAAACAGGGAAATGTTTAAATTCCTTTCTCACTTTTTTGTTGTTATTGTACATTCTATAGCTATTTTCTTTGTGGTAACCAAGGGGATTACAATTACCATCCTAAATTTATAATAATCTAATTTGGAAGTATAGCAGCTTAACCTCAATAATAAATAAAAGCTCTACTCCTTTACAGCTCCATCCCCATCCCTTCTAGGTGTTGATGTCACAAAAATTACTTCTTTATATATTGTGTGCCTCAAAACATCAACTAATAATTCTTTCAAATTCTCAAGTATCTTAAATTATATAGAAAACAAGATTTGGAGTCACAAATTAATAATAAAGCTTTTAGACTAACAATTTTTAACAATTTTCTTAAACTGTAAAAAATAGAAAATACAGTTACAGATCATTGTTAGAGTAAAACCAGCTTTTGAAATTGCTCATGTGTTTACCTTGATTTCAGTCTTTATTTGTCCGTACAGCTTTGAGTTAATTACCATCTAGCATTCTTTTCATTTCAACCTGCAGGATTTGATTGAGCATTTCTAACAGGGTGGGACTAGCGGTAACAAATTCCTCAGGTTTTCTATACCTGAAAATGTCTTAATGTCTCCCTTACTTTTGAAGGACAGTTTTTCCAGGTACAGGATTCTTGGTTCATGGTTCTTTTCTTCTAGCATTCGATGTATCAGCCCACTGCCTCTGTCCTCAGACATTTCTGATGAGAAATCTACTCGTAATCTTATGGAGGATTCCTTGCATATAATGATTTACTTTCCTTTTGCTGCTTGAAAGACTCTCTTTTTTCTTTTGCTTTCAAAAGTTGGCTTATAATGTGTCTGGGTGTGGGTCTCTTTGAGTTTATCTTACGGGAATTTACCGAGCTCTTGGTTGTTTATATTCATGTCTTTCATCGAATTTGGGGTGTTTTCAGCCAGTATTTCTCCAAGTATTCTTTCTAGTCTTTTCTCCTTCTTCCTTCTGGGACACCCACAATGCATATTTTGGTCCTTTTGGTGGTGTCCTACAGGTCATATCGGCTCTGCTCATTGTTTTTTCAATATTTTTTCTTTCTCAGTGCCAATAATTTACATTGCCCTCTTTACAAGTTCACTGAGTCTTCTGCCTGCTCAAATCTGCCTTTGAATCTCTCTAGTGATTTTTCAACTCACTTACTCTAATTCTCATAGGCAGAATTTCTTATTGGTTTCTAAGTTTTCATTATCCTTATTGATATTTTCATTTTTTTCATACTTTGTTTACTTTCTCCACATCTTCTGTTAGTTCTTTGAGCATCTTTAAGGTGGTTTTAAAAAGTCTTTGGCTACTATATCTACCATCACATCTTAGTTCAGGGACAGTTTCTCTTGCTTTAATTTTTCCTTTGAATGTCTCATACTTTCTTGTTTCTTTGTATGCCTTGTGACTTTTTTGTTGTTGTTGAAAACTGGACATTTGAAATGATAATTCAGATTATTCTCATTACTCTGGAAATAAGTCTTCTCTTTCTCTGTGGTTTGCTGCTTTTTAGGCTTTTTAATTGTTTTTTTGTTTGTTTGTTTGTTTGTTTGTTTTGATTGTTGTAGGCTCGCTCTGTGCCATGGGTCAACCTCAAGTGTAACTTAAGGTCTTCTCAGGTCTTTCCTGAGCCTGTGTCTTTCCCTGGACATGCACAGTCACTTTCTAATTTTCCCTGTATATGTCATTATTTTTTTAATGTCCTAGTCTTTAATGTCTGGCTTCCAAAGGAGAAAAAGAAAAATGCAGGGGGGTTGGGGGAGAGCATCAGGCTATTTAAATCTCCTAAAAATTACTTCAGCCAGAGGAGGAGGGTTTTGCAGCAAAGGGGGTAAGAACAAAGACAATGACCACCTGCCTCTTTGTCTACACGATTATGATCAGAAGTGGCAATCAGGGATTAGAGCACAGATCCCAGATATTTGGAGGACAGAGTCCTTTTTGCCCAGCTGGCTCCAGCAAGTTTATGAGCCAGCTTCTTCAGGAACGTGTGCACAGCTGCCTGCCATGGAGCTGGGGGCATAGATTGAGATGGGTAACTGCTGTTCTGCTAAGAGCTAAAATTGACTACAGTTAACCATGATTTACCATCTAACTCTTCCTCTAGAAGTTGCAAGCCTCTAACAGACTTCAGAGTTCCAATATAGTTGTGTCAGACAGATTTCGACTTTTGTTTAGGTGGGGAGACAGATTCCAGGTGCTCCTAATCCACCATGTTCCCAGAATCCTCCCAGCATAAATGTTTTGAAAGCAAAAGTAAAGAAAAAAAAGGTAATAGATTTGAAAACAAAAAATTGAGACTTTTATACGTGAAAGTACCCTAGATTAAATAATGAAAAACAAGAAATGTCTATCATATATTTATAACATGTAAATAGATCTCATAAACCAACAACGGCTGAGTCAGAAAAGAGTTCAGATATATGCAAATCTGTAAGCATGATTTAGCATGGCTCTGTTTGCTCTTGCAGTCCTGATAGAGCTGTCCGGAAATAACGCAGATCTTTGATGAGTAAAAGAACACCACACAAAAGAAATAGAAAGGGAAGGGGGAGGGAGAGGAAGAAGAAGAAGAAGAAGAAGAAGAAGAAAATAAAAGGAAGAAAATACTAGGCAAGGCAGTTCCCATCTTTCCCACAACCCACCATCAAACAGATGCAAATCCACACAAAAAAGTCCCTTTTTTAAAAGTCCCTTTTTATGTTTCTAATGGTATTTTGTTACATTTTGTGGTTTTCTGTTGTTGTAAGTGAAATTTTTTTCCTCATATTTTCTGATAGACTTCTTCTGATATATAGGCTAGCTATCGATTTTGGATGTTTACTTCCATTTCAGATTTATTAGTTCACACAATGTCACCTTACATGCTCTTAGATTTTTCTAGTAGACAAATTATCTGCAAATAAAGTATTTTTTCTTTTCTTAACATGATTTTTTCTATTTTATGCTTAGCCTATATTTGTTTGAAATTCCAGTGTAACATTAAATTATTTTGAAGCTGAAAGGCATCCATTATTATCCCTAATTTTTAACTGGATCATCTCTAGGCTTTAGCATCCAGTAGAATACTGACAAATGGTTTCAATTAGATATTCTCAATCATGTTAAGGATTCTGTTCATTCCTTGTAACTTGCTAAAAGGTTTAAAAATTTTTAAACAAATACTGCTTTTGATCAAATCTCCTTCCAACATCTATCAATTAAATACATTTTAACCTATATCATTTTGTATTAATAAACTTAATTAAAATAAATAGCAAAAAGAGGGAAACCTCTGCAGTGTGTTATTAAATATGTATAATACAGTAGTACATATTATAAAGATAATACAAACTAGCATGTGTATTGCATAACACATATATATGCAGTAAATATTTTAAAACCTGCCTAATATTAAATAATTTTTGCATTCCTCAGAAAACTTCTATTAATATACTTTTAAGTTTTATTTGCTACTCTTTCCAAATTGGTAATTTTTCTTGGGACTTTTCACTTACATAAAATGAGCATCGTGTCACATCAATAAATGTTATTCTACGAAAGTAATTTTAAGTTAACTTTCTGTTGAATCTAATGTATAAAAATAAAAGTGCACGAATCCTAACATAGAGCTCAATGAATTTTCATCAACCTCACACCTTACCAAACAGCACCCAGAGCACAGAATGAAGTATCACCAGCATTCCAAATGTCCTAGAAATGCCCCTCCTAGTCACGTAGTGCCAAGGTTAACCATGTGACAAAAGTATGTTTTAATAGCTGCATGGGGAAGCCAGTGAGGCAAGAAGAAGTAAGATAAAGTAGGGCTCTGAGAACCCCAGTGGATTAGTTTTCTATTACGTGCATGACACAGACTAAGTGGTTGCAAATAGCACAAACTTGCAGTCTCCCAGTTCCCTTCGGTCAGGAGCCTGGGGATGGCTCGGCTGGGTCCTCCGCTCCGGGCTTCAGCAGGTGGCAGCTGCACTGTGGTGCTCATTTGGAGTTCAGGCTTGTTCAGGCTCATTCTGGTTTGTTGTCAAAGTTGAGTTTCTTGTGAGCTACAGGTCTGATCTTCCTGTTTAGTTACTAGCTTTGGGCCAGGGGTCACTCTCAGCTCCTAGAGGCTGCCCACAGTTCTTGTCATGGGGACCACAGGTCACAACGTGCATATTTGCTTTCCCCAGACCAGGAAGAAAAGTATATCTCACTGGTTTCACCTTCCATCCATCCATCCATCCACCCATCCATCCATCCATCCATCCTTCTATCCATCCTTCTATCCATCCATCCATTCATTTAGTCTCCACACCCAGCGTAAAGCCCAATCTAGGGCTTGAACTTACAACTCTGAGATCAAGACCTGAGCTGAGAGGAAGAATCAGATGTTTAACTGACTAAACCACGCAGGTGCCTTTGGTTTCACATTTTAAAACAGGGTCTTGTGATTCAATCAGGTCCTCCCAATGTAATTTCCATTTTGATTAACTCAAAGTGAACTGAAATTAATCATGGGAGTGATATTCCACCCCCAGAGGGAAGGGGATCATAGAAAACTGTGGGTCACTGAGGATAATCTTAAAATTCTACCTATCACATAACAGAGAGAAATATATATATTTTTCTGTTTGCCATGAGAGGCTACTTGAAGGATCCTAATCATGGGATAGGAGGTCTGACTTACATGTTGAAGAACACGAACGTCAGTAGAGGCTCCATAAAGGACAAAGCTCGCTGGGTGCTCTGTGCAGGAGTGATCAGATTTTGGCTTCATTCATTAGGAAACAGTGGTACCATTTTCGGAGGTCAAGAAGGACAGGGAAGTGGAACTGTAGAGCTCAAGTTGGCATGGACTACATTCTAGACTCCTGCTCTAGTTAGGCATCCAGCAGAGTTCACAGTTGATGGGCGTATATGGAGCTCAAGGGAGAGATCAGAGCCGGAAATGGGACTGAGAAATTATCAGCCAGAGTACAAAGTCAGCTCCAGACGCTTGACAAGAGACCAGGAGGGAAGATGGAGAGAGGCCAGCAGATCCCTGAGGATGCCATAATTTCTTTGATTATATTTCTTGGTCTTACAGTCAGGCACATCAGCAGATTCCTGCCCAGAGTCTTCCTAAAAGTGACCCCATTGCTTTGCAGTCTGTTTTCTGTGGCATCAACTTAGCAGGGCTGTTGTTTTTTTTCTTTATAGATTATCTGTTGAGGCAAATTCTTGCCTCAACAGAGAATCCTTTTTTTTTTAAGATTTTTATTTATTTATTTGACAGACAGATCACAAGTAGGCAAAGAGGCAGGCAGAGAGAGAGAGGGGGAAGCAGGCTCCCCGCTGAGCAGAGAGCCCAATGTGGAGCTCGATCCCAGGACCCTGGGATCATGACCTGAGCCGAAGGCAGAGGCTTTAACCCACTGAGCCACCCAGGTGCCCCTCAACAGAGAAGTCTTGCCTACACATTGAGTTCTTGTCATTGGATGGGGCTTCTTTTCTGTCCATTTGATCAAACCTCCTACCTGAATTTCTAGTTTTTAGTAGTTTCTCCTCATGGGCAGCTCTTATGTGCTTGCCATGGCTGGGTTCTTTGATAGGCT
This sequence comes from Enhydra lutris kenyoni, assembly GCF_002288905.1. Classification (NCBI taxonomy): domain Eukaryota; kingdom Metazoa; phylum Chordata; class Mammalia; order Carnivora; family Mustelidae; genus Enhydra; species Enhydra lutris. Next base: position 42,128,023 of record NW_019154097.1, read on the forward strand.
GAACCAATGGAATTAAAAGTAATCAGAGTGCCTTACTTAGAAAAAACACTGAGCAAAACGTGGGTATTTGGATACTGGTCAAGAAAACATATCCAAACGTGAGCTTGTCATGATTGCTTGAACCTTTCTGGCAATTACAGATCTAGAATCTGGAATAGATTCATCTGTCTATCCTAGTTCAAGGTGCTCAGACCTAACAGCATGTTAGTCTCCAGCACGAGTTGATCTTTACCCAGTCTACCCTTGATTGTTCAAGGAGGAATAAGCCTCACATCTAGAGCTGCTCATAACCAGTAAGTTCAATGATCACAAGATGCTAGCTGCTCCAGAAAATTAGGCACATGATTTCCTGTCCAGCACAGGAAGGTCAGAGAAAGATCAGATGACCACACAAAGTTAGTGCTACCCTCTGGGAAATCAGGCATTATTCGCACACCAGACGATTCCAGGCAAAACTCCCCCCTCCCAACCCCATTCCTGCCCATTTGGATCTCTTGGATGGCCTAGTAGACCTAGTAGACCAGCAGCCCCGGAAACCTCTAATGAAACTGCCCTCAGTGCCCTTAGGGACCTAGAAAGGTCCGTATCAGGTTCAGGTGAAATCCCTGAGGCAGGAAGCCCACTCAGCATTTTGGGATATTATCCTGGAACGTAGATTTGATAGCTTACAGAATTCTTCTGAGAGTGGGGCCCAGATCTGTCACCTGACTCTGTTAAATAACAACTGAAGGGATTAAATAGCAGATTTTATAAGGACAAGAAATTTAAGTGAGCAGAGCTTCAAACAAATCATGGGCAGTGATTATGGGTACCTTGAAGTGAGGGAAGAGTTGGTGCCACCACAAATAGAAACCCAAGAAATTTTCATAGAGGGACTGACTTGTTCTTGCAAATACAGCACACACACACACACACACACACACACACACACACACACACACCAATTTGCTTCATCCATTCTGGTATCCAAGGTTAACCACACATCTCCATGCATCAGGAATTGGAGACCTTGTAGAGATATGGGTAGGTAGGGAGTATCTGTTCTGTCTGACTTTCCTTCCTTGTTCTGTCTCTGTGTATCTGATGAAAATGGTCCCTTTTGAAGATCCACATAAGACCAGGCATTAATCTAATAATGTAAGCTACCTTGAATTAGGTGTTTTCCATTATCCCTGTTGGTATATCAGTCACTCGGAGTTCTCTGAGTTCCCCTGCTGTAAGTACCCCCTCAGCAAATGCTCCCTTTATATTCAATGAGGAGAGCACTGCAGCTCAGGCACTCAGTGAGGGCTTATCGGAAGCGTCCTATTATGTGCACTCATTGCTCTGAAGCCTTCCTCACTGCCTATATTCCTTCACTTCCGACTGCCTCTCCTGGCAGTGGTAGGAGGCTTTAATGTTGCAGCATAATGTTGACGGGGTGATCAAAGTCATGCCATGTTTTATGGCTTATGCCATGACCATGGGTCTGTGTCACCCTGGGCTCAATTAGGGTGAACTACCAGCTGTGGCTATTCCATCCCACACTCAGCCAAGTGCACTGATGGGGCAGCGCCAGGTGGCCAAGAAGGGCAATATTGGATTTGGTTCTGGTCTGATATCCTTCACTGGTGCAGAAACTTTCAAGAGTTAAGTGACAGGAGAAACCAGATCAGATGAATTGAGGACACACCCAAGTATGAGAGTCACTGTTCAGTCTTAAATTCAGATAGGCAAGGGTCATGCTATGAACTGGGAGTCCAAGATTGAAGTGGAAATCCAAGTTCATAGGATCCTCAGAAACAACCCTCGGCCTTCCTTTCAAAGACAGCATTGAGCAATAGGGAGGGTGGGCTGAGGGTTGATGGAGTGTCCTTAGGTAAACAGACAAAGGAAAAACTGTTCCCAAGGAGAGGGGCCCCGCCACTTGGAGCTCAGGGAGTCCGTTCAGTTTAAATCTTCTGTAACATTTTTTTTTATCATTGCCTTATTTCTTATGCACCAGGATTCTGCAACTCTCTGGCCTGCTTTCTTGATAACAGAAATACAGAATGAACAATGTTCCTGTGAACACTGTGTGCTCTTTGGAGCCTCTGAACCATGAGGAACTCAGGCACTACTTATTACTTATTATTTTCTTCCCTAATTATTGTTTTATATTTTCATCAAACATCTTGGTTAAAAATACCTTGGTCCTTGGCCCCTCTCCAATGGGAGAAGTAATCACACGATTTACATTAGAATTAAACAAAGCACAGAGCCCTTGCCCATGTGATCACTCACAGCCACCTCCCGCTTCACCCGCTGGCCTGATGAAGTGAGTGAGGGCACCTCCACTGGCCAAGAGAGCAGGACAGATGAGAGAAAAGGAGTTGGTGAGACGCCCAGTTGGCTGGAGACTGGAATGAAGGAATGGATGGGGACAACCCCCCTCCCTGATGATTTTCAAGGGGCTCAGTCCTTTGAAATGCCCCAGAGAGCAGTCAACTTGACACCTAAATTGTATCATCCCAGATACTGTATATCTTAGATCATTGGATTTCTACTAGAGTAGTTAATTCTCCAAGCATCCCCTGAAGAACTTCATAAGGCATGGGCTCTTCATAAAGCAATACCTCTTGAGATGGTGAGGGTCTGGTGGGAGACCAGCTCACCTGCTTTTGTAGTAAGAGCTCAGGCCACATTTTCAGCACCACTTTAATGCACGTCTTTATTTTTAACTGCCCATGGCATACATCGATGCACGCAATTGTGTATCACTTTCTTCTTCTTAGTACAAAGTTTGAGCTTAAGCCATATTCTCATCTGGTATGAAGAATGTTCCACATCACTTCCCGCAATTGGCAGGTCTTTATACAGAACCTCTGAAGAGCACACGATTTCTTACAACATATACCCCTTCTCATGACAGCTTTAGCTTTGTTCTGAATTACAGCATAATGTTGAGATGTATGAAAGAACTCTGAGATTTTGTGCTGTTCGTATGTAGTGAAGCCCTAATTTCTTTTTCTCTCTTTATTAAATTCTGTTTGGCTTCACATTAAATAGTTTCTTTTGATACCCTGACAGGTATCACTCCCTGAGTGATAGACATGCACAACAAAAGAATCAGCCACGTAGTATCTCCAAGTTTGAAAATTTCTGTGATCTTCTGAGACTGATTTGGCACTGTCTGCTTCCTTAATTGTGTTGTCTACATGAAACTGCCAATCTTCATTGTTCAAAGTAACTTTTAATTGCTACACAATTGTGTACTTTTTTTAATTATGAAAAAAAAAAATTTAAGTGGGAAAAAGAAGAAGACCTTTTCCACAAACACCAGTGTAGGCATCTGCAGAAGTAACAAACATCACCAACATCCTGCCTTTGCTTCTGACTTTTCCTTTCCTCTTAAAATAAGTAACATGGTAGTGATCTAGTTGATCCCCCTTTTGTGTGCCATTTCAATACCTCTCCCCTGCTGATGTTTTCAGAGGGAACCATTGTCATGAGTTTGGGGTATTTCCTGGAGATCATTTTTTAAGCAAAAATCAAGGACCCAAATTTAAAGTTCCACCATCTTCTTGGTTCCTATTCCAGACCCTATACACACACACACACACACACACACACACACACACACACACCAATTTAGGGTGATTTATATACCCAAAAGTCCAGAACTATTAAGAGCCCAGAGGAGAAATAGGGGAATATCTTTACAATCTAGAGATAGAGAGAGGGTTTCCGGGCAGAACACAAAATTACCTACCACAAAAAATTGATACATTGAACTTAACAAAACGTAGGAACTTCTGGTCTTTAGTAAGAACCACTGAGGATAGGAAATGGCAAGCCACAGATTAGGAAAAAATATTTTCAGTTCATCTATCTGAGAAAAGACCTATATGCAGGTAGATTTTTTTCTAAATGTTCAAACTGAACAATAAAAAGACAACCCAATAAAGAATGTGCACGATATCTGACCACTTCACCAAATAAAATACACAAAGGGCCAGTAAGCACAATAAATGTAAAGATGTGCAAAATCGTTTGTCTCAGAAAAACTGCAAGTTAAAACAGCCATGAATTACCTACCTCTTCTCACAAGAGAGGCTTAAGTTGAAAAGACTGGCAATACCAAACATTGGCAAGGATTTAGAGTAAGTATGGTTCTAGTACATTGCTGATAACAAAGAAGAATGGTACAACCAATCTGGAAAACCGTTCAGCTGTCTTTTATAGAATTAAACGTACACTTACCCCATGGCCCAAGCTTTTCTCTCCAAGTAATTTCCCAAGAGAAAGGAAAATATGGGTCTGTGAAGTGTTGTGTACCAGATTGGTCCTAGCAGCCTTAATCACCATAGCAGCCAACCAGAAACAACCTCGTGTCCATCAGCAGGAAATTGAATAAACAAACAAAACTGTAGCAAATATATACAATGAAGTTCTGTTTGGGGATAAAATGGAATGAATGAATCATGAACAATCACTGTGAATGACTCCTACAATGATCACGTCTGCCCCATAGGATTCTACAAGATTTATATAGAAGCTCTTAATAGACCCTTGTCTTATATGGTCCACGAGCGTTGCCTTCTGTCCCCAGTTTGTGCAGGCTCATCAAAGCCATGGCTTATGGCCACGAGGATTGGCAAAACCTCTTAGGAAGAAAGCCAGCTCAGAGCTCTCCTTAATTCTCTGGATTTCTGCCTGCACTTAGAGTTTGAAGAACCCTGACTTTCCTGCCAGTTCAGATACTTCTGTTGGTTTTGTGCCTCGGGTACAGAGTGGACTCAATCCTATTTCTCAGTATATGGTACAACGTCACCTCACATCCTTATGAAAAACCTCCCTCTTATTTAATTTATGTATTTCCTTTCCCCACCCCTGTTTTGCCTCCATCCCTTTTTATCGTGCATCTCTTAGGGTAAAGTTCGTATTTTTGTTTTGAGTACACGTTCTTCTCACGGACATACATGGTATTATTTTTTCATTCACTTTTCAAATACTTACTGAACATCCCCAGTATATGCCAGGTGCTCTTCTAGGCACAGGAATACAACAGTAGTCAAAACGGACAAAACCTATTTTATTCAGTCCCTTCAAACTCTGCTTTTAAGAATTAGCCATCTCTTGGGACGCCTGGGTGGCTCAGTTGGTTGGGCGACTGCCTTCGGCTCAGGTCATGATCCCGGAGTTCCCGGATCGAGTCCCGCATCGGGCTCCCAGCTCCATGGGGAGTCTGCTTCTCCCTCTGACCTTCTCCTTGCTCATGCTCTCTCTCATTGTCTCTCTCTCAAATAAATAAATAAAATCTTTAAAAAAAAAAAAAAAGAATTAGCCATTTCTGTGTGCACCCACCCCCCTCCCACTGCATACTTGCTAACTCCAGAGTCTTTGGGGCTTGCTACTCTTTTCAGTACAGATCCTTTTAGACTTTCTTCTCCACTTAATCCCAGGGAAAATACTATCTGTCAAATTTTTTTTCCTTTTTCCATAAATACCGTACTTGGGTAGCATGTTTTAACTTTAATTTAATTTACTTATTTATTTTTAAGAGAGGCCAAGTGAGTGTGCAAGCAGAGGGGAGGGGCAGAGAGAGAGAGAGAGAATCTCAAGCAGGCTTCATGCTTAGTGCAGAGCCTGATGCAGGGATTGATCCCAGGACCCTGAGATCATGACCTGAGCCAAAACCAAGAGTCAGATGCTTAACAAGCCGAGCCACACAGGCGCCCCCAACATTCATGGTTTTAGTTCACTCAGCAGTTATTCACTGTACTGAGCAATCATACCTTTTACTACTGTGAAGTTTCCATAGTAAAGATATCAAGTATTTCACTTGGCCGTTTTCTTGCTGATGGACACTGGGTTCCAGCGCTGTTGTTGTTAGTGTTTTTTTCCTTTTACAAAAATCCTGCAGGAAACATGCCTGTTCTTGCCTCCGTGCGCACATACCAGGGAGGGTTTCTCTAGGGGAGATCAGGGAAGTCAAAGTGGTATGTTATACACACATTTTCAACTGTGATACTGTCAAATCACCTTTAGCAGTTGCCGTCCCAACATAGAAGACCTCTTCTCACCACATTCTCCCCAAGCTGCGATACCATCAAATGTTAAATTTGTTACCAACTTGATGAGTTAAAAATAACATCTTATATTTTTAACTTTCATTGCTTCGACCAATTTGATTTCTAATAAGGTTAAACAATTTTTCATGTATGTAGTGGTCACTCATATTTCCTCCTCAGGTGTTCATTTTCCTCTTGATTTACCCATCCTTTTCTATTTATACTCCCTTCACATAGTCTGGAGGTGAATCTCTTGCTGATTATGTTGCAAACATCTTTTCACCATGCAGGGGTTTTAAATTTTCACTTAGGTAAAGCTCTTTATCTTTTCCTTCTGGCTATTGTTTTTGTCTTATTTAAGGTGTTTATCTCAACATATTTATAATTTATAATTATATTTACATGTTAATATATGTTAATATACTACTAATAAATTATCTTATGTAGTTATGTATGTATTGTATTTGCTTCTGTTTTAGAATTTGTGTATTTCATCTGCCTGCAGCTTATTTTTATAGATATCGTAAGCATGTGGCTTTTTTTTACATAGATAGGCAGTGGTCCCAACTCCTCTGAATCCTGGACCTAAGTGATCTGAACCGCCACCGTCATGCTAAATTCTTCCGTATAGTCGGTGTATTTCTGAACTCCATGATGTTCCACTGACCCGGACTCTGTTCTATTTATGTACAGTACTATGTAGGTTCACGGTACATCTCGACATCTGGTAGTGCAAGTCTCTGTTCTTTTGTTTTTTATCTTGGACGCTTCCTGCTTATTTTCTTTGTCGCATACATTTTAGGGTCCATGTAATACTTCCCTGACAAATCTGGTTCGGATCCTGATTGGGATTAAATTGAATAGTTCATTAATTTCATAATGGGTATATTTAGAATAGCAAGTCTTCTCATCCATGGATACGCTGTTTCTCTTGCTTTATTGAAGATTTTTGTGGCCTGGGTAGCTATTTTAATAGTTTTGTTTTTTCCCCTTAGATTCATTCCTAGGTATTTGAAATTTTTTCTGTAATAAATGACATCTATTTTTACCACTGTGTTTATGAATGAGTTACCATCGATGATGAGAAAGTGTTGAATTTGTGCTCTGACCCTTTATCTGGCCATCTTGGAGTACTTTCTTATTCATTAAAATTTCTGTGAATCTGCCGACACGTGTTTTGTTATGCTCCTGATGACGGTTTCTCTTCCAGTTTCTTCTTCAGCTATGCTATTTACTGACAAGCAACCCAGGGCCAGATTATCGTAATGTTCACCTCTGTTCTTTAGGTCCACATTCTGAGTTCATTTTCTATAACCTGAGTTGGAGTTTACACATCATTGGCTCGGCTCTTTATTACCTCTCCTGCTGTTTTTTCTATTATGTTTTCAGAATCCTCGAGTTTCTTTTACTTCTCTTGGTGAATTCCCTTTTGTTCTTAATTTTTTTTAAATCCCAGTCTTAAATCATAGCTTTTGCTTCCTAAATAAAATTTTATG